>NC_041390.1:409153072-409192850 GCF_002162155.2 Triticum dicoccoides | reverse complement strand
TATCGTGTTCTTGATTTGGCACGATCTTGATGTACCATGTGCTTTGTTAATATAGTTGGATCATATGGTGTTCTTCCTTCTCTATCTTGTTGTGATGTATTGAGTCTTTCCCTTTGAGGTTTCATTATTATCAGATTGAATATTGGTTTTGAGATCACTTGATGTATGTCCTACATGTGGATACCCTTGGTGACAATGGGGTATTCTATTGAGTCACTTGATACATGTTTTGTAATCAACTTGCGGATTTCCGTAGTGACATTGGGGTAATCTAGGCACGTAGGTTGACACACCTTTTCATCCTACTTTTTTTGATAGAAACTTTGGGGTACTCTTTAAAGTTCTTTTGTGTTGAATTGAATATTATGAATCAGAACTCATGTTCTCCGCTATTGATAAGAACTTTGGAGTGATTCTTTATCCATGTTGAGGGATTATTATATGATTCAATTATGTTAGCATTGTTAAGAGATTGCACCAGTGAAAGTATGAACACTAGGCCTTGTTTCTAAGCATTGCAATACCATCTGTGCTCACTTTTGTTACTTGCTATCTTGTTGTTTTTATTATTTCAGGTTACAAAAACCTATATCTACTATCCATACTACACTTGTATCACTATCTCTTCGCCAAAATAGTGCATGCACCTATATAATTTACCATTGTATTGGGTGTGTCGAGGACACAAAAAATTTCTTGTATCTGATTGCAGGGCTATATAAGAGAGATCATCTTCATCCTACACCTTCCACAGATTGATAAATCATAGGTCATCCGCTTGAGGGAAATTTGTTGTTGTCCTACAAAACTCTGCGCTTGGAGGCCCAACAGAGTCTACAAGAAGAAAATTTGCGTGGTAGACATCATATGTATTCTCTCTGACATTTCATTCATTATCACACATTTATTACACTTGTCTGTGTTCATCATTTTCTTTGTATATCCATGTTTCGTGATTATTCGCTTTCTTATGTGAGTTTATAGAACTTTGAAAAATCCAAAAATATTTCTCGCTTTTGGTTTTCTCTTTTTTGTTTGCAAGTTTGTTAAAGAAAATCCAAAAATATTCTTGTTTCTTCTTTCGTCATTTGTTGGGAGTTTTCGATGTAAATATTTTCCCCGCTTTTCATTTTTCTTTCTTTATTTGCTTTCTTCATAAAAAACAAAAACTCCAAAAATATTTCACTGTGTTTTTCTATATTTCTTTTCTTGAGTCGTAGTAAGGAGAAGACATTAAAAGAATTTTCGAATGGGTCTTATGTGCTTTATTGTTGTTCTAAAGACCAAATATTTCCTTGTCTTCTCCTTGTAGATAGTGTTTGCAGATTTCAGCGTAGTCCACGACACACTTGCACTATCTTATACTTTCCACATTATTCAGTTGTGTAAGTGAAAGACAATAATAAGAATTATTTGATGAAGTGATTGTGGTTAAGAAAAGTTGGAATGGAATCTACTTGTTTTTGTTTATGGAAATTCGTTTACCTTAGTAGTCCCAATTCAACCTATTATGGATAAAATGTGTATGATGATAATTAGAGTTTGTAGTTGCTCATGCCATGCTTAAGTAGCTAGGAGTGGATAATATGTTATCTTGGGTGTCGATATGCATTAAATTGCAGACAAACTTTGGCATAACCTCAATCATCTCAAATATTCATTCCTCTAAACAACTCTATCAATAGGTACCATCAAGTCAATCAAATCCAATTATATGGATTTGAATTATATAAGTTTTATTTCTCTTGAAAAATCTGAACCCCCTGAGTTTCTTTCAAAACCTTTTATTTTCAAATCAAACCAAGCTTTACATCAAAGTTTCACTAGCAAGATTCGTGGGAATTATAGCCAAATGATATTCAATCTTGTGGGGAATGAACTTAAGTGCAACTAGCCAAATACAAGCATTAGCTTAATTAAACTTGCGAGAAAAGTGAGTATGTATATATTATACCTTCTCGCGCTGGCTTGCTCTTTTCCCAAGTCACTTCTCCATTTTGTTCTTTTTATTTCCAACTTTCTAGCGATATCCAAACTTCTAGGTTCATGAAAACAAAAACACCAACAAAGAGCATTCCAAGAAACAAAAACCAAAATCTTCTCTAAAAATTTTATTATGCAAAACTAGAAAATAAACATGATAACATAAGAAGAAAATAAACAAGAATAAGAAAACAAAATATGAATGCAAGGGTAACTCGGGGAATGAGATCCCCCAAGCTTAGGCCCTTGCCTAGCTCTATCTAGTCCATGTCCCCGTCATCGTGGTCACCAGGTGCGATTATAGGCCACTGAAAGTGTGCTGGACCACTAGAGGATGATGGTCCAACATTGGGCTGCTCGGTAGGAGGCTAGAGGGATATGCGGATCTTCATGTTTTGAGAGAGGAGCCATATGTTGTCATTGGTGAGTTGGAGGTCAGTCCGGATACCCCCCACCACACTGGACGAGCTGCCGGTACTCACCCCTAGGTATATACTCACTACCATAGCCATAAGGCTGCTAAGGTGGCTGCCCCACTCGGCCTCTCCTCCACGGGCACCCCAACCATGCCCGGGTCCTGCGCCAATACCAGTGTCGATGCCCTCTGCTACGGCATCCCACTCAGGAGCTGGATCGGCATGGGAATCGCCCCCGAAACCTTCCTTGTTCCTAAACGCGTTAATCTCAGCAAGGGTGACTACCCACTCATTACGAGTGCTCACCGAAAAATCTTGCACAAGGGGCAATCGAATTGTCCTAGCTGCACCCGGCAAAAGACACTTGTAAGAATGATCCCCTCCATGTCCAGGATCAGGCCCAATAAACTTATAGTTAATCACAATCTTTCTATTGAGTGTAGTAATTCTAGGAACTTTTTTGAGCTTTTCCAAATCAGTATGGAAACGCTTAGCGATACGAGTAACCAACCAACCAATATGAATAGCACCTGAGGACGGCCTAGTGATAACCCACAAGTGTAGGGGGTTAGTTGCAGCCTTTTTGATAAGTAAGAATGTCGAATCCAATGAGGAGTTAAAGGTAGATTAATATTCTCTCAAGGTCTATCAACCACTGATACAACTTTATGCACACTAAAAAATTGCTTTACCTAGAAACAAGAAATAATACCACTTTGCGGGTATAATGGGATAGGTTTGCAAGATACTCCCTCTGTTTTTCTTTTCTCTGCGCATAACTTGAAGCCCGCATACCAAGGGGCGTACCGCTGGTTGTTTCTTGGACCGTCTTACCCTTCCTCTCATGTTAATTGCATGTTGGGAACTGGCGCGCTTTAAGTAACTGCATGCACCTAATTGGCCCGTGCGCCTTGGCTTCCCTGCATGCAGCTAGCCTGCTCATGCATGCGCACTGACTGCTCCACTAATTGCTCTGCCATGCAACGGATTGGCTAGCTGGAAGGGGCAAAGTTGGAAGGAAATGGAGAAATAGGCTAGCGCGCAGAACAATTAGGAAAAAAGAGAAAAACTTAGACGCAAAGTAATAAGAAACAAAGGGAGTAATAAAGAACGTGAAAATAAAATTTACGCGTTGTTTTAATAAAAGAATAATAAAGTAAATATAGCGAGTGTGGGAAAGTGGTGGTACGATGTGTGGAATTATCCCTATGCAATTGATAACTATACCGATAATCGTCATTGTAGTTTTATATGTGGGAGAGGCCTCTGCTAGCATGCCATCCCTTACTTGAAATTTTATGCACCTATGATTAGAACTATTAGCAAGCATCCGCAAATACTAGCAAGTTCATTAAGGTAAACTCAACCATAGCATTAAGACAAATTGCCCCCTTCATCCCATATGCACGACTCACAAACTAGGGTTTAGATTTATATCACTCCCGCAACCCGCCATAAGCAAATCATTACATATTGCAACACCCTATAGTGTAATCCATTTACGTGTGCGCTATGGCAACCAAATGATAACAACAAAATAAAACATACAACTCAAACCAATCATGATCACCAATTAACCTATATGACAAAAGTAAACTACTAAGACATAACAGCAATGAGACAAATCATTAGATAACAATTTATAGCATCAAAAAACATGTTCAAGTAGGGGGTTACAGCGGGTTGCGGGAGAGTGGACCGTTGAATATAGAGGGAGGAAGGTGATGGACGTGTTGATGAAGACGATGAAGTTGATGGAGATGGGCGTTGTGACGATGGTTCCCTCGCTGACGCTCCGGCACCACTGGAGGAGAGGGGGGAGAGCCCCCTCCTTCTTCTTCCTTGGCCTCTTCCCTATATGGGGAGAGGATTCCCTCTTTGGTCCTTGGCTGCCATGGCTCCCAGAGGGAGGGAGCCCCTCCGAGACTGAATATCTCTCTCTCTCTCTCCCTCTCTCTCTTCGCTACTGTTTTCTGTCCGAACATTGTTTCTTAAATATCCAGAGATCCGTAACTCTGATCAGGTTGAAATTTTGAGGGCTTTTTTTTCCATAAAATTAGCTTTCTTGCCCCTTGCTTCTCCACTAAGTTGCTCTACCAGGCTATTGCCACCTCTCCTGGTCCGGAGCCCCTTGCGAAAATTTGGTCCATTAGACTCTCGCTTAAGATTAAGATATTTGTATGGCAACAGATTCGTGGTTGGGTACTTTCAGGGGTGGAGGTACTCAAACGCAATGGTCCCGGGGATAGAATTTGTCCGTTGTGCAAGATCGTGGAAGATTCCAACCACATCTTCTTCGTTTGCATGACAACACAATTCCTTTGGAGATGTTTCAGAGAAGTGGTTGGTGGGAGATGGTGTAACACCAACTTCCCAGACCTTTTCGAGGAACTTCGTAAATCCGCACGTGGGACCCTCCACGTGGTTGGGCATTACGGTTCTTGTGTGGACTCTATGGTCGATTCATAATAAGCTTGTGATTAAGTGTGCCCCTCTTCATCAACTGACTGATGCTATCTACAAAATGTGCGGCTACTTGCAGCTATGGAAGCCACTTAGCCGTGGTCCGGAGAGGGATGCCATCGGCATATTCACTGCAGATCTGCAGGCGTTGGCTCTTCGTTTGGCACCGCCGCTACCAGCACCACCTCATGAGCCGCATTAGTCCCTGGGACTCACAGCGGCCGCGGCCGCTGCTTATTTATTGTGTACTTTTCAGGGCTTGTTGAACTGTGCCCTCAGCAAAACCCTTTCATACTATGTCCGTGTGCTACTTTGTGTTGTGTGGTGTGGTGTTTCTATATGAACTTGTTTGGCTCTAGTGGTTTGCTTTATATATAAAGCGGGTCAAAAGCCTTTTTTAGTAAGAATCCACCCGCCACATAGAGCTTGGAGGGAAAAATGACGACTTTGGTTTCGCTCATGAGTTAAAGGGGGTTAAATATGATGACCGATTCGGCAAGAGGTGACCCAATTCCTCCCACCGCTTTTACGAAAACACACGCGAGTTTGCGCCATCCCTCTGCTAGCATGAGCTCGACGCCGCGTTTCCCTCC
The DNA here is from genome assembly GCF_002162155.2 of Triticum dicoccoides. Classification (NCBI taxonomy): domain Eukaryota; kingdom Viridiplantae; phylum Streptophyta; class Magnoliopsida; order Poales; family Poaceae; genus Triticum; species Triticum dicoccoides. The sequence continues at coordinate 409,187,395 of NC_041390.1, read as the reverse complement.
CCTACACACGACGAGCCTAACTGAGAGGAAACGGCTGATTCTACCGTTCCTCCTAACGAGCCTGCTTGGGAGATGTTGTAAAGGTTCATATCAGCCTAAATTTCAATGCAATTCAACAACCAAACAGACCCAAATTACATCACATGCACCATACACGCCACAATTCTCACACCTGGAACGGCACACGTACCACACCGCATCGCGCAGCACGACACGACATTCCCTCTGTGCCCCACCATAGGGAGTCCCAACTCCCAACCTCCACCTGCATCAATCATCGCTCGTCCATCACCACCGTGCCGCCTGTGCCTCTCCACTCCACTCCACTCTGCTCAGCTCACCTCCATAAGGTTTGGCATGGAACTGGGACTGGGAGCTCCAACTTCTCCGCCGCCATGGCGTGGCCATCTCCTCTTGCGCGCGCTCGTCATCTTCCTCTGCCTCTGGTCAGTGCGGCTCCCATCTCGTCCGGTAACCTGGATGCGTCAGAACGATGCGCTTTTCGTGGCGTTTCTTGCGTGTTTTACTAATTTATTTCGCCGCATCTGAGTGACACTCCCGCACAACTAGCATCTTTTTAGGCGGAATGCTTTCTCTTCTGTTTGGGTCCCAAATATTTCCAGAGCTCTCTAGTGTACGCCCCCTTCGGTTATTATTGGGTTGATTCGAGATTTCCTACTGCGCATCTGATTGTCGACAAGATTGTGTTGTTCTTAGATTATTATAGGCTTCAAATCTCTCTTCCTCCTTTTTAACGAAAAACAGTAGGGAAATACATCTCTCGGTTTTGTGTTGTGCCATGATATGGAATAATTTAGCACAACATGTGGGACACCAATTCCGGCTCAAAAACAAAATTGGGAAAAAGCAGATCCTAAATGATCCTAAGCCACATACCACTTTGGTTATAAAGCTCCTGCAGTTTTCTTTTAGGAGATTATGGAGAAAAGGAGGATGGCTGCATCACTGATATGTGAATGTTTCTTCTTCTCTGACACAGTCTGTTTGCTCCTGTTGATCAAGATTTCACCTCTGTTTATTTATGTCGCATTATTCCTCCTTGCATTTATTAATGACTTTCTAGAAGATTATTCAAATAAATTAACGCCATATACATTTCTCCGTTGTTGTCTACTCATTTCTGTTCCAGTCTAAAGTAACATAATTGTATGAATGTGAAACAAGTACTCCCTCTGTAAACTAATACTCCCTCCGTCCGGAAATACTTGTCATCAAAATGGATAAGAAGGGGTGTATCTAGAACTAAAATACATCTAGATACATCCTCTTTTATTCATCTTGATGACAAGTATTTCCGGACGGAGGGAGTATAAGACCGTTTACAAGATAAGTGTTGAGAAGAAAATATTCTCTTTGGACAATACTTTTTAATCGTGTGACAGCCAAACAGACTATAAACTGAAGAGAAATGACTCCAGTTAGTTCATACTGAACATTTTCAGGGTTACATCTGAGGCAAATGAACAACATGTGGAACTACCACCAAGAGGATGGAATTCCTATGATTCTTTTTCTTGGACGGTTGATGAAAATGCATACTTGCAAAATGCAAAGATTTTGGCAGAAAAGTTACTACCACATGGATATCAGGTTGTCTACCAGTTTTTTTTTTTTTTGCGAAACCAGAATTCTTTTACTTGGTACTTAATGGCATAAGAGAATATGAACACCGATAATTCTGATTAACTTTCTGTTTGTTATCTACTGGTAGTATGCAGTTATTGATTACCTGTGGTACCGGAGGTATGTTGATGGGGCATATACAGATTCGTATGGGTTTGACAACATTGATGAGTGGGGTCGACCGTTTCCTGACCTCCAAAGATTTCCATCATCCAAATATGATAAAGGGTTCAGTCAAATTGCCAATAAGGTTCATGAGATGGGCTTGAAATTCGGCATCCATTTAATGAAAGGAATAAGTACACAGGCTGTTAATGCGAACACACCCATCTTGGATATTGAGACGGTATGCCTCCTTTGAATTGCTATTATACTACAAATATTGTTGTTTCAGAATTATTTGTTACTGTAACAGAAGACAAATGACAATTCTTGACCATGCGTTGCAATCTACAAATTTATTTGTGAAATGAAATGAAGAGATATGATACCTCCATGGATTTCAAGGGTCTATCATACTGTATCTACCATACTGTTATAGACATATTATTAAAAGGAGGCACTAATGTGCTTTGTCAAATGATGCTGTCCTTAGGAGAGCATCTATTGTTGTCCATAAATCATTTTCTGCGTACTTCAAAGAATGCCATAGAACTTCATTTATTATTGTTAATGTGGTGTCTTCTTATCCTTTTCAGGGAAAACCCTATGTAGAGAACGGTCGGCAATGGGCAGCTCGTGACATTGGCCTGACCCATAAAACATGTGCATGGATGCCACATGGATTTATGAGTGTAAATACGAATATTGGAGCTGGACGGGCCTTCTTAAGATCTCTTTACCGACAGTATGCGGATTGGGGTGTTGATTTTGGTATGCTATTTCTAAATCTGTACTTTTCGCTAGTTAGATGATCCTTGTGACAATATGGTATGGTAGAGAGCTCCCACCTTGGGAGTAGTTGACATTTCTTAAGCGTTGACATAACTTGAGTTTGACGAGATTATTCCATATGTACCATTCCTGCAGTGAAGGTTGATTGTATCTTCGGTACTGATTATAGCCCGGAAGAAGTAATAACTATTTCGCAGGTAAATAACTTCGCATCCTAGAGTTAATTACACAAGTCCCGTTGAAATTGGTGCACCTTCAGAATCAGTTGATTCTCCCATTGCAGCTCCTGCAAGAGCTTGACCGCCCAATAGTACTGTCCATCTCACCAGGAACTGAAGTCACTGTACCATTAGCTGAAAACATCAGTGAACATGTTAATATGTATAGGATAACAGGAGATGATTGGGACAACTGGAAAGATGTTAGTTCACATTTTACTGTGTCAAGGTAAATCAAAACAGATATTCTCTGTATATCCATTATATACTCCTTATTTCTGTATTCAGTTTTTTTTAATATTCTCTGGTAAATAAGAACTTATTTGTTTGCATATTGCGCACAGTGCCTTCGCTGCTGCGAATAAGATCGGGGCCACTGGATTACGAGGAAAATCTTGGCCAGATTTAGACATGCTTCCATTTGGCTGGCTAACTGATCCGGGTAACGATTTGTATCTTTACTTTACTATCATAATAATTGTGATTCCCCTTGCCCCCTGTGGCTGCTAATCAAGATGCTAAGTCACTTACCTTGCCAAAAGAAGAAGCTGTAAATAATTGTCTTAGTACGCTAGATAAGAACTGTACAATGCAGCATTACTCATGCTGCTTTTTTGTTCTGCACCAACTCAATATTTAGTTGCGTCTATTGGATCGGTACTGTAGATTATGTGTATCTCTGCTTGCTAGTTTTCATCGATTGGGACCAGGATGACAAATCATGTCTTAAAACTTCATAAATATACCTGGAATATGACATGTCTCATTCAATATACTTAGTTTTGAAAAATTTCAACTAACTTTATCTTAATTCCTGAACTATAACTTATAACTTATGCACTAGTTTTCGTTGAAAAAGGAAAATTAGCTTGTAGCATCACAAAATTGTGTACACTCGAAAATATCCAGTGTGAGGCTTATATGTAGGGCCTGATGCCACATCTCAGTGACACATCGATGCTGTTTTCCAACTCATGTGATGTTCTGATATTTTCTGTGGTACTGAACAAATTGCTGGTTCCATGAAGTGGTTTTATAACTATTAACATACCTTTTTTTCCCTTTAATAAGACAGGTGTCAATCAGGGCCCTCATAGGCCGTGTAACCTTACATTTGATGAACAGAAAGCACAGGTTTGCACTTGGTGATTTTCATGCCTGTTTTTCATTTTGTTTTATCCACTGAAATCTTTTTTTCATATGACCTTGCAGATGACACTTTGGTCAATGGCTAAGTCGCCTCTCATATATGGAGGAGATCTGAGACATCTCGACAATAGTACATTCAGCATTATGACGAATCCTACTCTATTGAAGATAAATTACTACAGTAAAAATAACATGGAGGTACCTGCATTTTAGGATTCTTATTACAACAATATGTACACTTACATGGTCAATAAGCCGAGCTGTTTTTTTTTCAGTTCCATTATGTGTATGGTGAGACGACTTCTAATACCAGACATTCTGGTCACTTGAGTCCTCAATATACTGTAAACCCGACAAAACATGATGGCATGGTCGTGGGTCTCACTTCCTGCACCAATGACCAAGCTAATGGATGGTTTGTATTTCCACAAGATGGGAAGTCAGATCATATATGCAGGATCTATGAAACAGAGAATGGCAAAAATGTCTCATTTTGCTTGGGGAAAACAAAACCTCTTCTTGCCTCGTAAGTGCAACCCAATTATGAATGGAGAAGTAATCGTGTTTTAATTTGTATGATCACACACTATATGTTCTAGGGATGATGATATCAATGAAAAGGAAGAAGACCAAACAAAGTTCCATCTGGCAGTTGCAGACATTAATGATTCTTGTTTGGATGCATCTGCTAGTCGGCGGCGGACTGCCTCAGAGGTTAAGCTTCTCATGTTCTCCAGGTGCAAATGGCATGCAAGGCAGGTACACATCAAATAGATTTGCCCCAATACTAACTAGTCCTGTTCTCATTAGGACCGATGAAATTCTTTTTAGATTTTCAGAGGTTCTTATAGTACTTGAACAAACTACTCACGAAACCCCATTTTCTGTTGGCTGATGTGTTAAATACGTAATGTTCCTTAGTATATTATGCTGTCATGGCAGCTTTGGTAACATATTGGTTTCACAACGCCAACACATAACCATGCAACTATGTAAATTAGCACTAAATGTTGTATTGAAACAAGTTCATGGAGATCAATACACTTTTCAGCTTTCTTTTTCTATAGTTAATATTGTGTCCTGGTTACACTACTAAATGAATGGCAACTAGCTCATCATGTCTTGCGTCAAATTTCTCTAGATGTGGGAGCTGAATGACAAGGGTAACCTTGTGAGCAGCTATTCAAGATTATGTGCCACGGTGGAATCCAGCAAGGAAGCAGGTAATCATGACATCATTCTTTTTTGTGAGTTGGTTAGTAAAAATATTACATGGTTGGCACAATTCTCTATGCAGTAGGTATTACTGGAGCTCGTGCATGGATTGCAACTGGAAGTAAAGGTTAGTGATCATGTACATCCTACAGTCTCAGAAGATCCTGAATCCAATCCTTTAAAATTGTGATAGGAGTGAACGTTTTTGCTAGATCTGTTTCTAGAAGACTAAGCTTCATTGATACACAGTGTCTTGTTTATGCACTAAAAATAATGAAATTGAGTTATTTTTCCCAGGAAATATAAATTAGTGAAAAACTGAAGAGAACTGAAATGTTTGCAGAAATTTTATGTTATAAGATTCATGTTCTGTAATCTTTTGTAAGCTGAAAACAGAACAAAATAACCGAATAATTGTGTTGTAATATTAATAGTGGTAACTCATTCTCGTAACATTTATATGCGGAATTTAAGAAAAAGAGTAGAGTGGAATTTTATGTGGGCTCAGAGAGCAGTGATGCAAAAACATGGACATATTACCTTCCCTAAGCTGGCGTTTACGAAAATGGCACTCCCTCCGATCCATAATACTATTTTCGTTAACGAATATGCAACCCGTCTCACTGATTATGTGATATTCTAGTTATTCTAGTACTATGTTAGGAGTGTTCCAGTCTCCAAATGTTTATTTGCACATTTCTTTGCGTTGAGACCTGATTGGGGTGCTGGTACTTCTGGCTTCTTCGTTACGCGCGCGTCTTTCAGAATGAACCTCCATGATAATACACAAGTAGTTCATGATGTTTAATATTTTATTTATGTCGCAGGGGAAATCTACCTCGCATTCTTCAACCTTGACTCAGTGAGCCGGAAGATAACCGCGAGAATATCGGACCTGGAAAAGGTTCTTGGGACAGCCTTCGTACGAAAACACTCGTGCAGCTGCAGTGATGTTTGGAGTGGGAGGAATCTTGGTCTCGTCGAGGAAGAGATCTCAGCGGCGGTGAATCCACACGGTTGCGTGGTGTTCGAACTCATGTGTTGAGGACTTGAGGTTTGCCAGACTAGTCACGGTGGGAATAATTTTGGGAGCCTACCGCAATCCCATGATATGATATGATGTAAGCCTACCCTGAACAGCGTGAACCTTGAACAATATTGGGTAGTTCGTTTCCAGGTCAGTGCTTGAAGCATCGCCCAGAGGCCGGGGGTACATCCTCCTTTTCAAAAGAAAAAGGTCGGTGCTTGAAAGCGGTCGAGTTGACCTTCGTCAAACCGTACCCGTGCTAGAACGGGATGGGTTTGAGTAATTATGCATCAACTCAGGATGATGAAACACTCAAATGCGCTGATATAGAAGGGCCGCAGAAAATGAGGAGAGGGCAACAGAGGAGCCGGACTGTCTGGTCTCTTCTGGTGCATCTCGCAAACATAATTCAAAAAATCCTGAATTTTTTGTTGTGCAAACTTCAACAAATGTTTTGAGTGCCTGCAAATTTTCATAATGAAAATGACATTCGTGGAAGTCATAAAAAAATCAGTACTCCAAAATGCTTTTGTAAATAGCATTTTTGCAACATCGATTTTGTTTTCTTGCCACGATTTCCATGAATGTTACTTCATAATAAACTTTGCAAGTACAAAAATCATTTGTCAAAGTTTGGCAAAAAAATCAGAATTCTTTGAATTTATTTACCCTTTTTTCCTTTTGATTTTACTGTTCATCAAGGGCATTTGAGCTCCGGAGTAGATACAAATTCTCTAATATAGAAGGGACGCATAAAATGGCTCACATGAGCCCCGAACACTTCGGTATGCCATTTACTAGAAAGGTTGGGCGTGTTTTGTTGTTTCTCTGATATAGAGGGCCGCATAAAATGGCTCACGTGAGCCCCGCACACTTCGGCAGCCCATTTACTAGAAGGATTGGACGTGTTTTGCTGAGCTACTATTGTTGTTCAAAATTTCTAGATACCGCAGTAGATTAAAAAAAAATCTTCAGCAAATTATTTAGGGGTAAATCTTCAGCAGGTAGATAGATAAGAAAAGCGAAATCACTAATTGAGTAATACTTCTTTCAAAGATCACTCTCCTTTTCAGGTTGTAACAAATGGCGTGCTGCATGTGCGTCACTTGTCGCAACCTATGAATTTTTCCTTTTTCCTAAATCCGTTTATTCAAAACGTTTTATTGTAAATTGTGCGTTCAAATCTCGAACCGTTTTCGCCGTTGGATTCCTCGCGTCGAGTTCTTCAAAACTAGATCCCATGTTGATAGGTTTTGATGAACATATTTTCAGGAAAAAACCGAACTAGGAGCATGTATTTTTCCTTTTTGGTAGCCATTTCCGAGAGGCACGGGCTAGCGAAAGTAAATTCATGCCTCCCGGAAGCAAAATCGCACCTCTTACGAAAAAAAAGAGAAATGTGATTTTTTTTTTCATTTTCGAGTGGCATCATCATGCCTCTCGCGGAAACAAAACCATGTCTCTCGCGGAAGCAAAATCGTGCCTTTCACAAAAAAAAGAAGAAAAAACGTTTTTTTCATTTCCGAGCTAGCGGAAGCAAAACTGTGCCTCTCGTGAAAAAAAACCCCACATTTTTTTCGTTTTCGAGAGTTACATCGCAGAACCAAAACCGTGCCTCTCGCGAAAACAAAACCGTGCCTCTCACAAAAAAAAACTTTTTTCTGATTTTTTTTGTCAAAAAGCTAAGAAAGACAGGTAGAAAACCGAAAAGTCAAAAAAAACCCCAAAACCATTAAAAAGCCGAAAACACATGCGAAAAAATAAAATAAAAAACAAAATTCGAAGGAAGACACGTGGCGGCGGTTGGGCACGCGCTAATTGGCATGCTCTAAGCCCATCCATGTAATCGTTGGAAGGCTCTCGAAGGAACGCTACTCAACTTGCTATCGAAGAAAACTAGTTGCTCTAGAAGAAAAGAAATAAACATATGTGCTAATGGGCGGCGCCAGTGGCTGGCCCATGTAGAGAAGCTTCACGGCCCAAGCCCAAGAAAGCCCCGTGCCGGTCCGGCTCTCCAACCCGTCGCTCTCGCTCACGCCGCCGGTCGCGGCAGCCGTCAGGCAGGCAACCCAACTCGCCGGTCTCTGGATTCTCTCGAGGGCACCTGGCTGGCGGCTCCAACTACCGGAGCTCCCTCGCCGTCCGTTAGGCTCTCCAGCCGTTACTACCCACCACCACCATCTCTCTCCCTGCTTTGGTTCCCTCCTCTTACCATCTCCACAATCGTCCCGACCAAGCGGACAGCCCTGTGATGGACTTCTCCGTCGAGGATGGCAAAAGGCTATGGTCGCTTGTTCGGAAGCAGGTGGTCCTGGTCGACAAGAAACGAAGGTGGTTGGAGTCGATGACTCCCAAATCGGATGGCTGCAACATACGACTGAAGCGACCAAAGTTCTTGGCTGATGCGTAGGTTTGCGGCACTTCCTTATTTCTTCTGATAGTACTGTGATTCGGTTTTCCTTTTGTTTCTGGATGTTGCTCATAGCGACAACGGTTGTTGCAGTTTATCACACTGCCATGCTGGTCGTGGCAATCTAAATGGAAATTCTATTTGCTGCCGCTATGGTTTAGGGAAAGTGATTCATCTCTACAATCTTTTATGTTCGATGCTTAAACGTATGTTGCATATAATGTCGTTTCCGTCTCCGGGTGGTTTAGCTTTCTCCCTGCTTAATATATTTACATGTATGCTGTCCTGCATGTTATTGAAAAATACTCCCTCGGTCCCATAATCATATTGGTTGTAATAAGATCTTGGATTTTTTCTATATTGGTTGTAATAACGTCTTAGATTATGGGGCGGAGGGAGTAATAACCAATGTCGGTTTTCAGATGATATAGACCCTAGTCTTTTGAAAGAAAAAAAAAATCCCCAGATGGCAAGATGCCTGCATTTCTTTGGCCAACAGTTGCAACCGGTTGTATGTAGTAACAAGAAAGTCTAATTGCTATCCTTCTGTGGTTATATACAGGTTCTTGGCTGAATCAGATATACGTAGTGACGAAGTAAGTTCTTGCTGTTGTAAGAATAACTACAGGTTATACCTTATATAGCTTGTATCTATTTCCGTTCGGGCTAACATGTACTCATGTTAATAAAAAAAGGGGCAGCCCGGTGCATGTAGCTCCCGCTTGCGCAGGGTCGGGGAAGGGTCCGACCACTTTGGGTCTATAGTACGCAGCCTTTCCCTACATTTCTGTAAGAGGCTGTTTCCAGGATTTGAACCCGTGACCTCATGGTCACAAGGCAGCAGCTTTACCACTGCGCCAAGGCTCCCCTTCAACATGTACTCATGTTAATGTAAAAGAAAAATATGTAATGGATATACAATTTGTACAGCTACAAGTTACTAGACAACATTTCTATGTAAGTGATCAAACGAGACACTTGGCTTCGTATAAATGTTACTACTTACCTCTGTTCCTAAATATAAGACGTATTTAGGAACAGAGGTAGCATTAAACAACTCAGATGTATATTCAGTAATTTGATTTTTATAATGTGGAATGATTAGAACTATTGTAAATAATGCCCTATGGGGTGTTGTCTAGCTGGGATCTTCTGTATATGGCATATCATGTGAACTTTACCATACTATTCTTGATTTATGGGCATGGTTACATTCTAGTCACATTGACAAAATTTCCTAGCGTTGTAATTTTATTTACTTACTATGATATTACAACAAATACAAAACATGTTTGACATGTGGTTTCTGACAAGCCACCTCAATAGCAACTTCGGCTGCATTAGTTCCATTGTTCAGTTCATGCTTCCCTAAATATGCTATTTTTTAGAGATATATACGTATGACTTAAGGACTTTTCTTTCAGGTGTCTTGCGAAAAAGTGACAGCCAATGTTGCAAAAAGTTATGGTCTGCAGCGCGGTGGCCACAACCATCACTTGGTTCAGGATGGTCTCAGGCTTCTTAACTTACCAAGAGGGGAAGATGGCTCATTGAGTCCAGAAAGTCTGAACATTATGCATAGCACAATCAATAAGTTAAGCAATGGAGCACTTCAATCAGTGGCTAAAATCATCAGCCGCACCAACTGTAGTTTTAATAAGACTAGACCACTGTTAAGAGAAATTGTAACATACCATCTTCCGTGTTACTTAGCCAAGCTGGATCATGAAGATGTCATCATGTTTGAGTTGTCTGAAATTTTGAGAAATCCTGGCAGCTACCAATCTGATTCGTTGAGCCTTGTCACACCTGTGTCACCACTGCTTCTGTCATCTATCAACCAAGCTTTGGATAGACTTGATGGGATTCCTGACCAAGCTCTTGTTGCAGTGAACAGGAAGCTCATAGGAAAAACATGTATGCCGAAATTCTGGCATGTGCCTCGGTCTTCCAGTAGAGGGCATCTTATTGAAATAGTGAGGAAAAGATGCAAAATGATTATAGCGCGTATTGAGGAAGGTTACATGCCAAAGAGATTAGCAAAGGCCATGTCAGTGGTGAACCTATACTGGAAGCAGAAGTTGAGATCCATGGATATTTCTCAGTTAGAGTACTTCCCCTTTTCAAAAGAAACAGTGTCTTTGCAAAATGATATCCTGAATGCTCTTTGGTTGCTTCCAAAACTCCAGCATGATGACCTAAAATTGCTGCGTCCCATATTGGACCCAGATCCTAAATTTCGAAAGATGCAATTTAGAGTATCTTTGAGGAAGTACTTGTTAGAATGCTTGTTTGAATCTGATGAAGGTGATTTGCCAGATGAGGCCCATCAAGCCATAGCCTTTATAAATCGGATTTCTCAATGTAAAAGTGCCTGTCTGACAGAACGAAGGAAGAATGCTGAAGTAGATTCTGTATTGAATGTAAGCAGTCAACTCAGAGCTTTGGCATATTATGATACCGATGACTGTTCAGACGCGGACAAGTTGATGAGCTTAGGGAGTGTCAACTGCACTGGGGATAATGATTTCATACTCCCTGAGACCAACTATTTCCACTATAAATTTGAGCAGCATATGGATGAGCCTTGTTCTTCGAATAGTACACCCAAAGTTGTTGATATGGACGAGTGTTGTTCGGCTGAATCTACCAGAGCTGCACATCATGTTCAAGAAGCTGAACATCTAGGTTCCAAATTAGAGGAGGTTTTCAGGAAACCATGTGAAGGAACTGAAAACTCTGGAGCCACTCCACATTACAGAGACAACCTTGCTTTGTAGGAGGCTGTTGATACCAATCATTTGAAGACGCCAGTGCACTCTAAGGATCTCTCCGAGATCTGTGATGAAACTTCAACAGCAGCCCACATGCTCATTGGACAAATTTTGGATAAATGGCTACTTGTAGAGAACGGCGAAGTGGAAGAGCTCACCAGACATTATCTTGGAGGGGGCTTGGTTTCTGAAGGTCCACAAGGTACGTTGCGGGGTATCATTGTAGCTTCTCTGTTGTCCTACTCTTCTCAGGTATATGTTGCATGTGTGAAGTCGAGAGTAAGCTGATTGGCTTCTTGTTCCTTTGCTAGACACTAGAGAATTGCTGAATGTAACAGATAATAAGAACCTGAAGGGTGACATTCTAGTGCATGCCGTGGAACGCATCTTGCCCAATTTGCCGAGAAGGTTGTCTACTTTCCTGCCCTCCCGTCCTTGCATGTACAGTATGATTCTCTTTGAGTTGCACATAATAATATATTTAATTCCTTGCATTCCGCAGTTGCATTGACCAAGTTAAGAGGCTAATGACCTAGCAGGTGCATTGTGACAACGCTCTGCAGGTGCATTACAGATAGGGACTTGGTGACTTGTTTCTGCATTTTTTTTCTACCGGGAATCCTGCCTACGCTAATCTGCGAGTTTGTGATTAGTTCGTCTCCAAATACTTGTATCTCGTGATATACTGGCCATCGATTTTTTTTCTTTCTGAAATGTACTGATTTAAATAGAAACTATTAATACATTGTGAAAGCGTATCTCATGAGATCTATCAGTATCAGTTTGGTGTTATCAGTATTCTTTATACATTGATAGTGAACCTAAAAATGTTTGACGGGCCTAAATTTAGAAAACACGTATTTGCCATGGGTTGCATGTCAGCCCCAGTACATATTGTTAAGATATACATTTTGGTATGGAGGGAGTAGTAAATAAGTGCAGGCCACCGGACAGGCAGCGTTGTTGTTCTTTTCAGTGCTCTCCGCTGTGTCCGTGAGTAGATTTGTGTGCATAAAGAAGTGCATTAACCTATAACATGTGTTAATCACGTAAGATCATCATAACTACCTTCCTTTTGGCAGGAGAGGGGCTATTTTAGTTGCAACCTGAGGGACAACAAGCAGGAGGAATTGGTTAACTGGAGTGCTAGATTCAGGGCAAGTTTGCCGAAGCACTTTCATTAGTTCCATCGATAATACCAGGACTGGAGAACTAAAAGCCCTTGTAGATGCAAGTTGTGTGCTATTAAACCAAAAAATTTAAGTGCACAATATTATAGTTGATGATTTTTCAAGATTTACGTGGGTGTTCTTTCTTAATGACAAGTCGCAGGTCCAGAAGATCTTCAGAAACTTCGCTAGGAAGGCTCAAAATTAGTTTGATGTGAAGATCAAGAAGGTTCGGAGTGACAACGGAACGGAGTTCAAGAACGCAAATGTGGACACCTTTCTTGACGAAGAAGGGATTTCACACGAGTTCTCGGCTACGTACACACCTCAACAAAATGGAGTTGTTGAGAGAAAGAACTGGACGCTCATCGAAATGGCAAGAACGATGCTTGATGAATACAAGACGCCAAAGCACTTTTGGGCAGAAGCGGTTGAGACAGCTTGTCACGCAACAAATCACTTATATCTTCACAAGCTACTCGGAAGACGGCATACGAGCTTCTCACCGGTAACAAACCCCAAGTTGGATACTTTCGAGTATTCAGCTCAAAGTGCTACATTCTTGATAAGCATCGTCGTTCAAAGTTTGCTCCTAAATCTCATGAAGGTTTTCTACTTGGTTATGGCTCAAACTCTCACACTTACCGTGTCTACAACAATTTCACCCGAAAGGTTGAAGAGACGGTAGATGTGAAGTTTGATGAATCTAATGGCTCGCAAGTAGAGCAATTGCCAATTGATGTAGGAGACAAAGACTCTTCAGAAGCAATTCAAGACTTGTCCATTGGCAAAATTCGTCCAACGGAGGTAAAGGAGAGTACTTCATCCGTCCAAGTGAAAGCTTCTACTTCACGACAAGGTGAACCAAGAATCGACACGGAAGCATCCACAAGTGGGACACACCAAGATGAAGAAAACGAGGAAGTACGTCAAGATGAACATCAACAACCTCCTTCTCCACCACGACAAGAGAACGACGACGTCAACAATGAAGAAGGCCAAGAAGAAGAACAAGATGAAGAAGATGTTCAACGAAGACCCAAGCAAAAGCTCTAACGAGTTCGAGCAAGAATTGCCAAAGATCATCCCGTCGAGCAAATCCTCAATGATATACAAACCGGGAGAATCACTCGCTCAAAGACTCGTTTAGCTAACTTTTGTGAAAACTATTCATTCATCTCTAGCATTGAACCTATGAAGGTTGAAGAAGCATTGGAAGATCCAGATTGGATAAATGCTATGCATGAAGAGCTACATAATTTTGAGAGAAACCAAGTTTGGACATTGGTCGAGAAGCCCGACAACAACCACAACATCATTGGTACCAAATGGGTGTTTCGCAACAAGCAAGATGAAGATGGACAAGTGGTTCGCAACAAAGCACGTCTCGTCGCCCAAGGGTACACACAAGTCGAAGGTATGGACTATGGTGAGACGTATGCTCCTGTTGCTAGACTTGAGTCCATTCGCATCTTACTTGCCTATGCTAATCACCATAATATCACCTTGTACCAAATGGACATTAAAAGTGCTTTTCTAAATGGTGAAATAGAGGAGGAAGTTTATGTCAAACAACCTCCCGGCTTTATCAATCCTAAGAAACCAAATCATGTTTACAAACTTCACAAAGCTCTTTATGGTCTTAAACAAGCTCCTAGAGCATGGTATAAATGCTTGACCAAGTTCCTTACTACAAGCGGTTTTGAAATTGGTAAAATTGATTCTACTCTTTTTACTAAAAGGGTTAATGGAGAACTATTTGTATGCCAAATTTATGTTGATGATATCATATTTGGTTCAACTAACCCTCTCTTTAGTGAAAAGTTTGGAAAGCTAATGTCAGAGAAGTTTGAGATGTCTATGATGAGTGAACTCAAATTCTTTCTCGGGTTGCAAATCAAGCAAACTAAGGAAGGTACATTTGTCTCTCAAACAAAGTACACCAAGGACTTATTCAAGAAGTTCAATATGCAAGAATGCAAAGGTATGTCTACACCCATGCCTACTAGTGGACATAATGATTTAACCAAAGATGGTGAACCGGTTGATCAAAAGGTTTATCGCTCTATGATTGGTTCATTGTTATACCTATGTGCTTCACGTCCCGATATTATGCTAAGTGTGTGCATGTGTGCACGATATCAAGCTGCTCCTAAAGATTGTCATCTTAAGGCTGTGAAAAGGATAGTGAGATATTTAATCCATACACCAAATTTTGGCATTTGGTATCCTAAGAGGTCTTCTTTTGATCTTGTTGGCTATTCTGACTCGGATTATGCCGGAGACAAGGTTGACAGAAAGTCCACTTCGGGTACTTGTCAATTTCTTGGTAGATCTCTTGTGTCTTGGTCTTCCAAGAAACAAAACTCGGTATCCTTATCCACCACCGAAGCGAAATACATTGCCGCTGGTTCATGTTGTGCTCAATTACTTTGGATGACCCAAACTCTTAAAGATTATGGGATTTATGTGAAACATGTTCCACTGCTTTGTGACAATGAAAGTGCTATCAAAATTGGTCATAATCCTGTACAACATTCTCGAACTAAGCATATTGAAGTTCGTCATCATTTCATTCGAGATCATGTTGCTAAGGGTGACATCAATCTCAAGCATGTTTGCACCGACAAGCAATTAGCGGATATATTCACTAAACCACTTGATGAGAAAGTGTTTTGCAGGTTGAGAGGAGAATTGAACATCATTGATGCTTCGAACTTGGAGTAGAAACTCCATTGGATACATGCAAGACATGAGATGACTAATCCATGATATATCTCTTATGATAACTATCTTATGTCTTGGATATATTTGCACCTTGCATGTTGCCTAACCCATGTAGGTGCTTGGTTGAATCTAATTCCATGAGATTGCGACTCACTCACATTTTGAGCAATCTCTACAAGACCAAGACTCTACACAATAGTGGTTGAAGACAAGGAAGCACAAAACCACTCAAACATATCCTTTGACAAATTCTATGTTAAGCTTCATGATTGTCATTTTTGGATACACAGGTGCTCCTCCTTGCAAGAACTAACCCATGTAGGTAGATAAACTCAAACTCCAAGTGGTGCTCCCAACTCTTGATGAGCTACATCAACCTTGAGCACCCACACAAGTTCAACTACATGAGCAAGAACCACACCACCACCCAAGGTATGTTATTCCATCTTAGAGAAGCTTTACTCCAGACATGAGTCAAAGCAACTTAACAAGGTGAGAATACATCAAGATGCTTAAACGAAAAATGGTAACCCCATTTTGAGCTTAAAACGATGAGTATGACCTACGATCAAGTGTCCTCACTTGACTCCTAAGTCAATATACTCTAACATAGGTGACTATGTCACCACCCAATTCTAGATGAAGTTCTCTTGTGTTCTTCTCTGAGTTATTGCATTTGTCCCTTGCATATTTGTTTCCCTCTTTTTCAAACAAAAAAAACTTCATCTAGAAACTTTCACTTTTTTCTTTTTGGTTTTTGTTCTGCATATTTCTGCATCAAATTCCTTGCAAATCTTTCAGCTAATTCATTGCAAATCTTTGTGAGATCTTACTTGACTAGTGAGCTAAGGTGACAAGTGTTTATTTCTGTGATGAACTCGGTTTCACCGAATTGCCATTTTCGGTCCAACCGAATCCCTTCGGTACTACCGAAACATGCCACTCGGTGCCACCGATTTCGCAACAGGAAAAACAGTTTGCCACATATTCTATATTTCTTCTGATCCAGCTCCACTCAATGAATCTTGTCCTCTACAAGCATCACAGTTTTATTCTCTGCTTTGTACTGAATCTCAAGGACCAAACCTATTCGACGGATTCCAGGAAAAACCTTCTTGGAAATTGATGTCAAAGGGGGAGAGAGAGAGATCACATCAAAGCTTGTCATCAGGGAGAGAGAGAGAGATCACATCAAAAGCTTATCACCTACAAAGGAGAAAGTACAAAGGGGGAGAGAATACTCAAGGATTCCATATATTAAGGGGGAGAAAGAAATCTCCAAGGGGGAGAGAATACTCAAGGATCCCAGATGCTTGATGTTCAAGAGGAGAGATGCCACATGTC
This sequence comes from Triticum dicoccoides, assembly GCF_002162155.2. Lineage (NCBI taxonomy): Eukaryota > Viridiplantae > Streptophyta > Magnoliopsida > Poales > Poaceae > Triticum > Triticum dicoccoides. The sequence goes on along the minus strand of NC_041390.1, from coordinate 409,170,824 downwards.
TTTTTAGGGGAAAGACATGTTCATATGAACTCATTTGAATTAAGTTCTATTAATATCTTTCAGCTCTGATTTTCTGTTTCCTATCTTCTCCCAATATCCCATGTACGATTCAGGGGGAGCAAGACACCTAAGGAAAAGAAATCAGTCAAATTCATTGCATATCTTTATTCTTGGGGACATGTTGAATCCAATGTGGTATCTTGTACTCACTCTCTACATGTCATCCCAGTCTTGGTATTCTTGTGGTTTCTTTTGTTTGCTCTGGCTAGTGGATGTACCTGTGTTATCTAACTTTGTTTGTGCAGGTTCATTCCATCCTAAGCCAACTCAAGACCACAAGGTAAGTATATGCATCAAAATCATGAGTATGAGGAGTTCTTGCTTATGTACATACTGTTTGCAAGAAGGACTCACGAGCATGAAGGTATTTTCCTTGATAATCTTTTGCTCTGATGCATATGGCCAAGATACATGTAACACATTGCCTACTCTGTCATGGTTATGCTTTCACATGCCTCTATATTTCATATTTACATGAGTGCATACATGTAGGGGGAGCCTATGCTTGTTACATGTCCTTCCAAATCTTTACTTGCTGTTCTTTATATCTTTATCTAAAGCTTTGATGTATGTTGCCATCAATTACCAAAAAGGGGGAGATTGAAAGCACAAGTGCTCCCTAGGTGGTTTTGATAATTGATGACAACATATCTCTTGTTGGACTAACATTTCGATCTAGCATGTTTCAGATAAGTTCAACAATGGAGTGACATGGATGTGAAAGTGGAACCCTTAAAATGCTAAGGAAAAAGGATTGGCTCAAGCTCAAAAGCTCAAGACTCTTCATTTTATATTTTAGTGATCCAAGATCACATTGAGTCTTTATGAAAAGCCAATACTATCAAGGAGGGATGAGGTGTTGCTTAATGAGCCTCTTGCTTCATGTGCTTAGTGATATGCTCCAAAAACCCTCAACTACTTTCCCATATCCACATATGACCTAAACCCTAAGCCAAACTCGGTCCTACCGATTCTTCCTATCCGGCGCCATCGAGTTTCACTTGTCATTAGCTACTGCCAAACCCTAGCAATTCGGTTCTACCGATAGGGATCTCGGTCTCACCGAGATGGGATTGCAAACTCTCTGTTTCCCTTTCGTAACTTTTTGGTCTCACCGAAAGAGCGAATCGGTCCCACCGAGATTGCAATGTAAATTCAGTGTTTCCCCTTTGTAACTTTTCAGTCTCACCGAAAGAGCAAATTGGTCCCACCGAGTTTGCCTGACCAACTCTCTGGTTAGCTAATTATCAAATTCGGTCTCACCGAGTTTGTGTAATCGGTCTCACCGAGATTACGTTATGCCCAAACCCTAAACATATTGGTCCTACCGAGTTGCATGTCAGTCCCACCGAAAATCTCTAACGGTCACTAGGTTTACATTTTCGGTCCGACCGAGTTTGTTGATTGGGTCCCACCGAGATTGGAAAACTGTGTGTAACAGTTGGATTTTGTGTGGAGGCTATATATACCCCTCCACCTCCTCTTCATTCGAAGAGAGAGCCATCAGAACGCATACACCATTCCAACTCATATGTTCTAAGAGAGAACCACCTACTCATGTGTTGAGACCAAGATATTTCATTCCTACCATATGAATCTTGATTTCTAGCCTTCCCAAGTTGCTTTCCACTCAAATCTTCTTTCCACCAAATCCAAATCCTATGAGAGAGAGTTGAGTGTTGGGGAGACTATCATTTGAAGCACAAGAGCAAGAAGTTCATTACCTACACACCATTTGTTACTTCTTAGAGAGTGGTGTCTCCTAGATTGGCTAGGTGTCACTTGGGAGCCTCCGACAAGATTGTGGAGTTGAACCAAGGAGTTTGTAAGGGCAAGGAGATCGCCTACTTCATGAAGATCTACCGCTAGTGAGGCAAGTCCTGTGTGGGCGATGGCCATGGTGGGATAGACAAGGTTGCTTCTTCGTGGACCCTTTGTGGGTGGTTGCTTCTTCGTGGACCCTTCGTGGGTGGAGCCCTGTGTGGACTCGCGCAACCATTACCCTTTGTGGGTGGAGCCCTGTGTGGACTCTCACAACCGTTACCCTTTGTGGGTTGAAGTCTCCATCAACGTGGATGTAGGATAGCACCACCTATCCGAACCACGGGAAAAACATCCCTGTCTCAAATTACGTTTGATCTCTCCAAACCCTTCCCTTTACATTCTTGCAAGTTGCATGCTTTACATTCCGCTGCTCATATACTCTTTGCATGCTTGCTTGATATGTATTGTGTGTGTTGAAATTGTGCCTAAACTCCACTTAAACCGAAAAAGCTTAAAAATTGCAACTTTAGCATTAAGTGTCTAATCACCCCCCCCTCTAGACACATCTACTTCTTGATCCTACATGAGGGCCTGGCCTGGCGGGATCGGAACCGGGCCGAGGCAGAGCTGGAGGCGGCGTCAACCCAGGCCTGGGTCAGTGCCGTGGTGGCGTGGGTGAAAGCCGGCGAGGAGTCGGCGTGGCCGGAGATGCCAGCGGGGACGATGGTGGCGACGATGGTCTTCGTGCCGGCGTCGGCAAGGGAGCACGGCCAAGGCGGTCGTGCGAACGCGATGGACCTCGACCGGGAGGTCGTGGTTGTCGAGGACGACACCCCGCCGTGGACCAACGTGGTCGAGCAGGAGGGGACTGATGGAGGCAGCGGCGATGCCGTCTTGGTGGAGGCGGCGCGGGCGGCGCCAGAGGGGGCGTCCTGGACGCCAACGAGCTAGGCGCCACCGATGGTGGGGCATCAAGCCACTCCGCCCACCGAGCCGGCATCGGTGCCGGGGAGGGCGCTGGAGAAGGCACCGGCTTCAGGGGAGGCGGCCAGTGGAGGGCACGCCCTGGCGATCAGGGCCGGAGGACGCCGGGTTGCCGAGCCGTGGCCGTCACGGAGCGGCACCAGCGAGGTTCCCTTCGGACCTTTGACCCAGGAGGAGGCGGCGATGGCCGCCGTGACACGTCGCCTGCGAGGGCGGATGGACCGGATCCAGACCTTCGCCCAGGCCGAGGTCGAGGCGACGTAGGAGCTGGAGCGCGCTCTCTTTGTAAGTTTTCGTTTGCGCTCTGCCTTTTCTTTTTCATCGTTTTCTTCTTTGTGGGGGCGCGTCAGCGCACCCACTGGGTGTAGCCCCCGATATTCAGGCCAACTGCGTGGCAGTTGGGTCGAATCTTATCTTGCTGTCTTGCGCTGATTGTTTCCTCTTGTAGCAACTTGACTCCTATCGAGTCAACGTCTTCAACCGGCTCCTTGAGACGCATCGGCATCTCAAGGAGAGGCTCGCCGCCAAGGAGGAGGAGCTCCGCGTCGCGACAAGTATTTCTCCTTCATGCTCTTTTCTAATGGGGGCGCGCTAGTGCACCCACTGGGTGTAGCCCCCGAGATTCGGGCCAACTGCGTAGCAGTTGGGTCGAATCTTAAAACAGTACTTTGTCGCTGAGTTTTTTCTTCTGCAGCCGAGGTGCTGTCTTGGAGGACCCGTCTGATTTGGGCTGGTTTTCGCTATGACCGTCTCGTCGCAGACGTCGGCCGGCTCGGGGCCGAGGTGGAGATGGCGAAGGCGGAGGCGACGGGAGCCCGGCAGGCGCTTGATGAAGCCAACCGGCTACGGGAGCAACCGGCGGGCGACAAGAGCCTTCTCGAGGCCGAGGTGGAGCGCCTCAAGGCGGAGGCCGCCAAGGTCGTGGAGGCACAGCATGCCCTTGCCGAGGCGGACCAGCAGCGCGGCAAGCTGGCCGACGATAAGGGGCAGCTCCAGGCCGAGGTGGAGCACCTGAAGGTGGTGGTGGCCACGACGGAGGAGACCCGACAGAGGGAGACCCGACTCCGCGAGCAGGACGTTAAGGTGGCCGAGGACAAGGACGCCGAGCAGAAGGCGGCCCTTGCCAAGGTCGCCGACCTGGAGAAGGCGCTGGAGGAGCTTGACCGCACCATTGCCCGGGAGCGGCGCGGTACGTTACTCTAAGTGCAACACCTGGAAGAGTCCTTTTCCAGTAAGTGCTTTCCTTTGGTCCCACCATGTCGAGTCTTGAAGGGCCCCACCATGTCGAGTCCCCAGACCGCGAAGGGCCAGGCGATCGGGATGGTCCGGAGTGTCGACGCCGACTGGTGGTTGCGCTTGCTGAAGCGTTGGCATCCCTCGCACTTGAGGACGAGCGACTCTGCGTCCTCGAGGGACGTGGGCCAGTAGAAACCGTGGAGGAAAGCCTTGGCCACCAGGGACTGCGAGGCGGCGTGGTCCCCGCACTCGCCCTAGTGTATGTCAAAGAGGATCTCAATGCCCTTGTCATGCTCGACGCAGTGCTGGAACACGCCGGTGGAGCTGCGCTTGACGAGCTCGTTGTTCATGATGCTGAAGGCGGACGCTCGGTGCTGTACTTGCCGAGCTTCGGTCTCGTCCATGGGGAGGACCCTGTTTTCTAGGAACTCTGAAATGGGCAGGGCCCAGGATGGTGCCGCGACCCTGGTGAGGGTGGCCATCACGACGGGTTCTGGGGTGTCAGCCCCGAGCCGGGTTCAGCGGCCCCAGGGCCGGGTTGGGGTGTGGTCGGGTTGGCTGGAGCAGTCCCGGGCTGGGTTGAGGCGCAGCCGGGTCGGTCGGAGCAGTCCCCGGGCCGGGTTGAGGCATGGCCGGGTCGGTTGGAGTAGTCCCCGGGCCGGGTTGAGGCGCGGCCGGGTCATCTGGGAGATGGATGTACTCGGAGTCCGGAGACGGCTTGACGGATGGCTTGTGTAGGTTCTCGAGGGAGACGCCAGACAGAATGGACTGCTAGGACGAGGCGATTTTGGCTAGCGTGTCAGCCGCTTCATTCTCTGCGCGCGGGATGTGGAGGAACTCGCAGCCCGCGAAAATCTGGACAGCTTCTGGATGAGGAAACGGTAGCTCGCCATGTTGGAGTCGTGCGCATCCCACTCTCCTGAGCACTGTTGCACCACTAGGTCCGAGTCGCCTAAGCACAGGATGCGCCGGATGCCGAGTTCCTTGGCCAGCCGGAGGCCGTGCACAAGGGCTTCGTACTCGGGACGTTGTTGGAGGCGGCGAAGTGGATCTGGAGCGCGTACTTGAGCCGGTCGCCCTTGGGGGAGGACAGCACGATGCCGGCCCCCCAGGCCGAGTCTCATCTTCGAGTCGTCGAAGTGCATGTGCCAGTGCGTCGAGTCCGGCGGCGGCGGCAGGTACTGGGTCTCGGTCCAGTCAACGAGGAAGTCGGCCAAAGCCTGGGACTTGATCGTGGTGTGGGGCTCGTAGAAGATGGTGTGGCCGGCTAGCTCGAGCGCCCACTTGGCGACCCGGCCAGAGGCATCCTGGCACCCGATGATCTCACCAAGAGGGGCCATGCTGACCACGGTGATGACGTGCTCTTGGAAGTACTGCTTCAGCTTCTTGGCGGTGAAGTACACGCCGTAACACATTTTCTAGTAGTGCAGGTAGTTCTGCTTCGAGGTGGAGAGCACCTCGCTCAGGTAGTAGACGGGACGCTGGACGGCTTGGACCTTGTCCTTCTCTGGTTGCTCGACCACCATCACCGTGCTGACCGACCGCGAGGTCGCGGCGACATAGAGCAACATCGGCTCCTTCTCGGCCGGTGTGGCCAGGACCGGTGCGGTGGAGAGCATGCGTTTGAGATCCCGGAAGGCTTCGTCCGCCTGGTCGTTCCACTCGAACGGCATCATCTTCTTCATCAGCTGATACAGGGGCAAGGCCCTCTCGCCCAGCCGGCTGAGAAACCAGCTGACCGAGGCCAAGTAGCCGGTGAACTTCTGGACCTCGCGCAGCTGAGCCGGCTTGCGCATGTGCTCGATGGCCTTGATCTTCTTCGGGTTCGCCTCAATGCCGCGCTCCGAGACGAGGAAGCCGAGTAGCTTTCCGGTCGGGATGCCAAAAACGTATTTTTTGAGTTGAGCTTGACCTTGTATTCGCGCAGGTTGGCGAAGGTTTCCTTCAAATCGTCGAGGAGCGTGAGCTGCTGCTTGGTCTTCACCATGATGTCGTCCATGTAGGCGTGGATGTTGCGGCCGAGTTGCGGCAACAGGCATTTCTGCATGCAGCGCTGGAAGGTGGCGCCGCCGTTCTTCAAGTCGAACGACATGGTGATGTAGCAATACGCCCCGAAAGGCGTGATGAAGGACGTCTTCAGGGCGTCGGCCGGGTCCAGCTTGATCTGATGATAGCCGGAGTAAGCATCCAGGAAGGATAGGAGCTTGCACCCGATGGTGGAGTCGATGACTTGGTCGATCCGCGGGAGGGCGAACGGGTCTTTGGGGCAGGCCTTGTTCAGGCTGGTGTAATCGATACACATGCGCCAGGTCTTGTTCTTCTTCAGGACGAGGACTGGGTTGGCCAGCCACTCGGGGTGAAATACTTCCATGATGAAGCCGGCCACCAAGAGCTTGGCGACCTCTTCACCAATGGTCCTTCTCTTCTCTTCGGAAAAGCATCGTAGGGGTTGACGAATAGGCTTGGCGTCCTTGCGGACGTGGAGTTTGTGCTCGGCGTACTTCCTTAGGATACCCGGCATGTCCTTGGGGGTCCATGCAAAAATATCCCGATTCTCACGGAGGAAGTCGACGAGCTCACCTTCCTATTTGCTGTCGAGGCAGGTGCCCACGACAATGTACTTGCTGCAGCTGGAGTCTTCTGGGTTCAGCTTCACCTTCTTGGTCTCCTTGGAGGGCTTGAACGCGGCCTCAGCAGCCGTCTCCTCGGTCGGGATCTGACTGGCTGATGCCTCCTGGACCAAGGTGACGATCCGGTCGAGTTGGCGCCGCTCCTCAGCTATCACCAGTGACTCGGCTAGCTTGACGCCGTCTCGGGCGCAGTCCAGGGACTTTCGGTAGTCGCCGGTGATGGTGATGAGGCCCTTTGGACCCGGCAGCTTCATCTTCAGGTAGGCGTAGTGGGGGATCGCCATGAACTTGGTGAGTGCGGGCCTACCCAGTAGCGCGTGGTACGCGCTGGACAGGTCCACCACCTTGAACCAGACCGGCTCGCGTCGGAAGTGGCTGCTGTCGCTAAACAGGACGTCGAGCCAGATCCGGCCGATCAGGGAGCAGGAGAGGCCGGAAACGACATGGAAGATCGTCTGGGTCGGCTCCAGGTCCTTGGCCTGGAGGCCGAGTTTGGTCATGGTGTCGCGGTAGAGAATGTTGATGCTGCTGCCGCCGTTGACGAGAACCCGGGAGAACTTGCACGTGCACCGGGGCGCGACGATGGTGGGGTCGAGGACGAGAGGGTAACCACCTGGGTTTGGCATAACGACCCGGGTGGTCTTCCCGGGTCCAGGTGACCAGGCGCTCTGACCAATGCATGTACTCCGTCTTGGCCAGGATGACGGTGTTCACCTCCTGCCAAAGGAGGCGCTCGCTGCGCTTGTCATCGCCGAGGCTAGTGAAGACGACGTAGGTCGCGTTCTGGGCCGGGTAGGGGTCTTCGCGCATCGCGCCGTCGGCTGGAGGTGGTGGCGGAGGCGGCTGCCCTGCTCCTGGAGCCGAAGCCGGAGGCGGTGGGATGTCGCCCCTGGTGATGCGCTTGGTGATGGCACACTGTCGGAGCGTGTGCGTAGACGGCCTCGCGCCGCTGTGGTGCTTGCAGGGAGCGTCGAGCATCTCCTCGAAAGTCATGGCGGGTTGCCATGTCATTTTGCCGGTGTTTCGGTGTTTGGCGGCTGGGTCGGCCGCGGGCGCCTGCTCGGCGGCCGTGATGAGCCCGTTGTCATAGCGCTGAGCCGGTTGATCGGCTTTGCGCTTGTTGTTCTGCTGGTTGTGCTGCTGCCAGCTTCCCTCGTCGGCAGGCTTCAGAGGTGGCACCGGCTTTGCCTTGCCGGCTTCGTCCAGCGCCACCTGGATCTTCATGGCGGAGTCGGCGTTGGCGTACTTGTCCATCGTTACCATGAGCGCAGCCATGGTGGCCGGCTCGGAGCGCAAGAGCTTGTGCTTGAGGAGGGTGCCGTCTTGGCACGTTGACGAAGTACTGGATGGCTTGGACTTCATGGACGCCCTCGCAGCTGTTCCGGAGCTTGGTCCAGCGCGCGAGGTACTCGCGGCCAGTTTCCGCCGGCCCCTGCACGCACATGGCGAGCTGACTGGGGCGGCCGGGTCGCTTGTAGGAGCCGGTGAAGTTGTGCACGAAAGCCTGCTCGAAGTCGACCCACGTGTTGATGTTGCTGGCCGACAGACTGTTCAACGAGGTGCGGGCCGATCCCAGGAGCATGAGAGGCGCGTAGCGCACGGCGATGCAGTGGTTGCCTCCAGCGGTCGTGTAGTCGGTGAGCCAGTCCTCCGGCTTCACAATGCCATTGTACTTGGGGGTGTCGCGAGGGAGCGTGAACCCTTTGGTGAAGGGCTCGCCCCGGATGCGTGGCCCGAAGTACACTGGTCTGATGGGGCCGGTCTCCTCTAGCTCCTGGGAGAGGGCGAGTCGGTCGAGGTAGTGACGAGCGTCGGCGTTGTCGATGGCACGCGGGCCCAGTCAGTCGGTGACCGCGCCACGGGGGGCCGGGTCGCCTGCAGCCGGACGTCGGCCGTGTTGGAGCAAGGGGTCGAGGCGGCGCCGGTCCTCGGAGGCCGGCTCGTCCGCCAAGCCGCCAACGACAATTGGGGCGGGGATGCGCTGGGTCCGGGTGCAGCTGGAGTGTGCCTCACCGGGTGGTAAAGACGTCGTGTGTTGGTTGTCGCCGGATCCAGCGACTCGGACGGAGCCGGAGCTGGCCGGCGAGGCGAGCTGGTTGAGACGGTCCTGCTGCGCGTTAGCCGCAACGAGGAGGTCGTTCACCCTCTTGAGGCGGTCCTGCAGCTCTTCGCCCGCGAGCTGGTCCAGGCCAACCGCGACCACCTAGGCAGCGCGCATGTTCTTCACGGGAGTCTCATAGACGGGAGGGAGGGCGCCGAAAGCACGCCCGATCGCGCCACCCCGGGCTCGCACGTCGGCGACCCGGCTTGGCTCAGGGGTGGTAGGTGTGAAGCCGTAGGCGGCGTCACGCTCCAGTTGGGCGGAGTAGAGGCGACACTGCGTGGCGGCGAGTGTCTCGGTGAGGTCCAGCAGGCTCTGGTGATCGTCGTTGAGGCGAGTCCAGACCTCGGCGATGTTGGAGGCGTCGATGTCGGTGCCGATGAGAACGTGGAGGCTCTGAATCATGGCGCGCAGCGAGTTGGGCGAGCCGGCCCTATCCGCCGCGGCCTTAGCTTCGGCGGCCTTCCTTGTTGCGCTCGACAATGAGGAGGCATCGATGTCGGTAACGAAAACCTCCACGCAAAGGTCCATCGCACCAGTGGGAGCGTCGTCGTTGATGGGGAGCGGGGAGTCGGAAAAGCTAAGTACCTCGCGGGGGTACTCGTCGTCCGTAGGCGCGTCAGAGATGCGCAACGTGGCGAAGGAGGCGGCGAGCGCGTCGATGACGTCGTCCGCCAGCGTGACGGGCTCGTCGAAGTCGAAGAAGATCCCCGTCTGAAGCATGCTCCCGGCCAGGACCTCGAGCTGCCCCACGGTGGGCGCCAATTGTCGTGGTGGGCGCACGGCAAATGCCAAGGGATGGCTAAAGATAGGAGGAGGCTCGAGGGCACATGTGGGCTCCAGAGGTGAGGTTGGCATGAGCGAGCCCGGGACGCAAGACATACCCAGGTTCGGGGCTCTCCGGAGAGATTACACCCCTAGTCCTGCCGAGTGTGGTTTATATGTAACAGTACAGAGCTGCTCCTAGAGCTGTATGGAGGAAGAAGGAGGTCTGGCCAAGGCTTAGGCTGCTCCCTCTCCTCAGGTGTTTCTTGCTAGGTGTGTGTGTGTGTGTGTGTGTGTGTGTGTGTGTGTGATCGCCTGTGTGAATGAGGTGGTTGCCCGCATGTATGGGGCTCCTGGGGGGTTTTATGTCAACCCCCAGGGATACAAGGGTAATGTTATAAGGACATAGGGCCGGGTTGTCAGTTTCCGGGAACCCGGCGCTGGGACCCGCCGGGTACCAGGGCTCGCCGGGTTCTCCGGGCGCGGGCCCCATGCGCCTAGGGGGCACTGTGCACCACCTTGTCGATCGTAAGGGCGTGGCCGAGTTGAGTCGGCTACAGTGTCGTTCCGTCAGCTCGCCGCTTGTTGGCGTCATGGGTCACGTCGGGTGCACTGTTGCTACGCTAGCCTTGGTCAACGGGTAGGTGAGAGGCACTTTTGCTTCGTTCGGCTGACCAGAGGCATGGGCGGGGTACTGTGGCTTCGGTCATCAGTTGGTGGAGACTCGTCCCATCATACGGCTGGGTTGGGACGGCCGCTGACCCTCGAACGGGTTTGGAGAACACGCCAAGGGCGGCGCTGGCTTGCTCGGGAAGTCTTGAACCTGGTTGTTGGGGCCGAGTTGAGGAGTCTGGCCGGGTTGCAGAGCTCGGCCGGGTCACAGGGCTTGGCCGGGTTGAGCGACCCGGCCAAGCGCGAGCCGGGTTAAGGGGCGATGCTGGCCCCGTTGTTTTTGAAAACGATCCGGATTCTGTTGCCTGCCTGGGGTCCATCCTCCCGCCGCCCCTATTGCAAGCATCCGCAACTACAACAGAAGTATTAAGGTAAACCTAACCATAGCATGAAACATATGGATCCAAATCAGCCCCTTATGAAGCAACGCATAAACTAGGGTTTAAGATTCTTTCACTCTAGCAACCCATCATCTACTTATTACTTCCCAATGCCTTCCTCTAGGCCCAAACAATGGTGAAGTGTCATGTAGTCGACGTTCACATGACACCACTAGAGGAAAGACAACATACATCTCATCAAAATATCGAACGAATACCAAATTCACATGACTACTTATAGAAAGACTTCTCCCATGTCCTCAGGAACAAACGTAACTACTCACAAAGCATATTCATGTTCATAATAAGAGGGGTATTAATATGCATAATGGATCTGAACATATGATCTTCCACCAAGTAAACCAACTAGCATCAACTACAAGGAGTAATCAACACTACTAGCAACCCACAGGTACCAATCTGAGGTTTTGATACAAAGATTGGATGCAAGAGATGAACTAGGGTTTGAGATGTGATGGTGCTGATGAAGATGTTGATGGAGATTGACCCCCTCCCAATGAGAGGATCGTTGGTGATGACGATGGTGATGATTTCCCCCTCCCAGAGGGAAGTTTCCCCGGCAGAACAGCACCGCCGGAGCCCTAGATTGGTTCCGCCAAGGTTCCATCTTGTGGCAACGGAGTTTCGTCGCGTGAGCTTGCTTCTGATTTTTTCCTCGACGAAAGACTCCATATAGCCAAAGATGGGCATCAAAGGGCCATCAGGGGGCCCACGAGGCAGGGGGCGTGCCCAGGGGGGTAGGGCGCGCCCCCCACCCTCGTGGACGGTGGGTGGCCCCCCTCTGGTACTTTTTTCGCCCAATATTTTTCATATATTCTGAAATGTGCTCCCGTGAAGTTTCAGGACTTTTGGAGTTGTGCAGAATAGGTCTCTAATATTTGCTCCTTTTCCAGCCCAGAATCCCAGCTGCCAGCATTCCCCCTCTTCATGTAAACCTTGTAAAATAAGAGAGAATAGTCTTAAGTATTGTGACATAATGTGTAATAATAGCCCATAATGCAATAAATATCGATATAAAAGCATGATGCAAAATGGACGCATCAACTCCCCCAAGCTTAGACCTCGCTTGTCCTCAAGCGAAAGCCGAAATCGAAAAATATGTCCACATGTTTAGAGATAGAGGTGTCGATAAAATAAAATACGGACATGAGGGCATCATGATCATTCTTAGAACAACAACATATATATATATATATATTGTCATATGATCTCTTATGCTAAAGTAACAATTCATTCACATACTCAAGTATGAATCAGAAACTTCATTGAAAACTAACAAACTATAATCTCAGTCATTGAAGCAATTGCAATTTATCATAACATAGGAAAGAGTCAATATAAGAGCATCTCAGCAAGTCCACATACTCAACCATCATTTAGTCTTTCACAATTGCTAACACTCATGCGATATTTATGGTTATGAAGTTTTAATCGGACACAGAGAAAGATAGGGGCTTATAGTTTTTGCCTCCCAACTTTTTACCTCAAGGGTAATGTCAACAATAATTGTTCATGAAAACTCACATCCAATTAGCTATATATACCTGGATCTTTCCAACACATTGTGCTTGCCAAAGGATAAAATGTAAAAAGGAAAGGTGAAGATCACCGTGACTCTTTGCATGAAGTAATAGACAAGAATAAAATATAGGCCCTTCGCAGAGGGAAGCAGAGGTTGTCATGTGCTTTTATGGTTGGATGCACAAAATATTAATGCGAAAGAACGTCACTTTATATTGCCACTTGTGATATGGACCTTTATTATGCAGTCCGTCGCCTTTATTTCTTCCACATCAAAAGATCGTATAAAGCTTATTTTCTCCACACTAATAAATCATACATATTTAGATAGCATTTTTTATTGCTTGCAACGATGACAACTTACTTGAAGGATCTTACTCAATCCATAGGTAGATATAGTGGACTCTCATGGCAAAACTAGGTTTAAGGATATTTGGAAGCACGAGTAGTATCTTTACTTGGTGCAAAGAATTTTGCTAGCATGAGAGGGAAAGGCAAGCTCAACATGTTGGATGATCCATGACAATATAATTTATCTCAGATGCAAGAAAACATAACCCATTACGTTGTCTTCCTAGTCCAACATCAACTCTTTAGCATGTCATATTTTAATGAGTGCTCACAATCATAAAAGATGTCCAAGATAGTATATTTATATGTGAAAACCTCTCTTTCTTTATTTTTTTGACCTTGAAAACAGCAGGAGAGGCTCCTACTGTGTTGAATTAAATCAAAACATAGTTACATAGTATGTACATGCTCTTGAGGGAGAGCCCTCAAGGAGGGAAGGGCTAGTGTCAACTAAGGGGAGCTAACCCAAAAGAGAGGGAGACTGAAAAGATCAGTGGAGGGGATTTAGTTACAAAGATAGGGCAAATAAAGTTATGTAGTCCCAATGAGCTTTGTCCACTCTAAATTTGAGCCAAAGGAGATCTTCCTTGGTTCTCTCTCTCCAGGCTGCCAAAGATGGTGGTATATGCCTGAAAATAAAATTGTTTCTTTCCTTCCAGATATTCCAAGACACAATCCCCACCAATTCAAAGAAGAGTTCCCCGTTAACAGATCGTTTGGTAGCTTGGATGGCTTCTATTCTGGAGTGGTTCATGTTCCAATCGATCCCCACCTTCAACCAGTAAGAAGAGCTGAAGGGACACGTGAAAATTAAGTGCTCAATAGTTTCTTCCACCCCAGAGCTACAAAGGACGCAATTGAACCCATTATTGGTGTTGAAGTGTCGCCTTCTGAGCATATTCCTAGTATTCAATCTGTCTGCCAGCAAAAACCGCATAAAAACTTAAGTTTCATGTGTAGTTTTGACTTCCATATCCAAGAAAATGGAGGCGGCGCCACAATGTCTTTATGACAGTGCTCATAGAATTTTTTGGGAAGATACGCTTGCCCCCAGACATAGGTCCAAGAATCCACTGCATCCGAGTGATTTAGACTTTCCGGCTTAAATGTAAGCACTGATTAAAGTTCCTCGGACGCTTCTGGTGAGAGGGGAATGTGGAACATGTCCGACCAATCAATAGCTGCATAGAATTCTCCCACCGAGCAGTCCTCATTAATGACAAAAGAGAAGAGGCATGCAAAACGATCAGCCAAAGGAACCTCATGCCATTTGTCATGACACATGGCAATATTCTTACCATTACCAACCAACGGAGAAGATATGCCTCTGAAAATTGGCATTAGCTTGCAAATTTGTTTCCACCAAAAAGAACCACAAATCGGAGACGCGTGAGGGACAGAGTTTGGGTAGTAAGAGTCCCATATGAGTCTTACCCATGGTAGATCATCCCTGTTGAAGAATTTATCAAGGAATTTGAGCATGAGACCCTGATTCTAAACTTTGATATTGATAACACCAAGCCCCCCATGTGCCTTGGTACAACAAACTCTTTGCCATGCAACCAAAGAGTTGCAAGATTCACCTTGCTCATTCTTCTTAGTCCAAACAAATTTGCGTCTCACTTTATCGAAGTATTGCAAAAAAACTGCATTGAGCTGCAGCGTGCACATAGCAAAGTTGATCATAGAAGTAGCAATAGAGTTGACCAAAGTTATCCTGGAAGCATGACAAAGGAGAGAGCATGTGTTGGACAGTCTTCTCTCCACTCGATCCACATGAGGTGGTAAATCAGTCATAGTAGGCTTGGTGGTGCCGAGTGGGAGGCCAAGGTAAGTAAAAGGCATTTTACCTATCTTGCACCAAAATAGATTTTTGGAAATTAATTTTCAGACCCGAAGAGAGAACAAAATCTTGAAGAATTTGCTTGAGGAGAATTAATTGTTCCTTACAGGCTGGGAGAATAATGATTGTGTCGTCCGCGTATTGAATGATGGGGAATTTACCTTGTCGCGGGATTGGCAGGCTTAGATTGCCCTTAGTAAACTCATTATTAATCACATATTGCAATAACTCCACCACTAAGATAAACAATAAAGGCGACATCGGGTCACCTTACCTGGAACAGAGTTCAGCAGCACCGAGGAATGTCCAGAGGCCAATAACAATCTGACCCAATGAATCCATCTGTTATCAAACCCCAATTTTTCCATCATAGAAAAAATCAGATCATGCTCCACCAGATCAAAGGCTTTTTCAAAATCTAGTTTTAGGAGAACAATTTCTCTGCCAGAATGCTCACATTGATGAATCTATTCGAAAGCCCAAGCTAAATAGTCCTGAATGGATTTACCTTTAATAAATCTGTACTGATTCTCATGAATGATTTTGAGAATAACTTTTTGAAGGCGATCGGCTAGCTGCTTTGTTAGCAACTTCAGACAACAATTGAGCAAAGAAATGGGACGAAAATCATTCACTGTGGTAGGGTTTAGCTTTTTAGGTATGAGGGTGATTAAGGACGAGTTGAGACAATCCAAAGAAACTTTGCCTTCCCAAAAGCTTTGACAAAGATCATAAAAATCAAATTTGATTATCTCCCAGCAAGATTTCAAAAAACACCCATTAAAACCGTCTGGTCCCGGTGCTTTGTCAATAGGAAGATGCTTGACTGCCTTATCGATTTTGTGACGCCCCCGATTCAATCGTACACTAATCATGCATGCAAACGTGTACGATCAAGATCAGGGACTCACGGAAAGATATCACAACACAACTCTAAAAACATAAATAAGTCATACAAGCATCATAATACAAGCCAAGGGCCTCGAGGGCTCGAATACAAGTGCTTGATCATAGACGAGTCAGCGGAAGCAACAATATCTGAGTACAGACATAAGTTAAACAAGTTTGCCTTAAGAAGGCTAGCACAAACTGGGATACAGATCGAAAGAGGCGCAGGCCTCCTGCCTGGGATCCTCCTAAACTACTCCAGGTCGTCATCAGCGGGCAGCACGTAGTAGTAGGCACCTCCGGTGCAGTAGGGGTCGTCGTCGACGGCGGCGTCTGGCTCCTGGACTCCAGCATCTGGTTGCGACAACCAGAAAGAAGGGAAAGGGGGAAAAAGGGGGGAGAAAGCAACCGTGAGTACTCATCCAAAGTACTCGCAAGCAAGGAACTACACTACATATGCATGGGTATATGTGTAAAGGGCCATATCAGTGGACTGAACTGCAGAATGCCAAAATAAGGGGGGATAGCTAGTCTTATCGAAGACTACGCTTCTGGTCACCTTCGTCTTGCAACAGGCCGAAGAGGGTAGGTCGAAGTCCTCCAAGTAGCATCGCATAGCATATCCTACCCGGCGATCCTCCCCTCGTATCCCTGAGGGAGAGCGACCACCGGTTGTATCTGGCACTTGGAAGGGTGTGTTTTATTAAGTATCCGGTTCTAGTTGTCATAAGGTCAAGGTACAACTCCAAGTCGTCCTGTTACCGAAGATCACGGCTATTCGAATAGATTAACTTCCCTGCAGGGGTGCACCAACTTACCCAACACGCTTGATCCCATTTGGCCGGACACACTTTCCTGGGTCATGCCCGGCCGTGGAAGATCAACACGTCGCAGCCCCACCTAGGCACAACAGAGAGGCCAGCACGCCGGTCTAAACCTAAGCGCACAGGGGTCTGGGCCCATCGCCCATAGCACACCTGCACGTTGCGAGGGCGGCCGAAAGCAGACCTAGCCTAGTGGCGTTCCAGTCCAATTCGGTGCGCGCCGCTCCGTCGCTGACGTCTGAAGTGCTTCGGCTGATACCACGACGTCGGGATACCCATAACTACTCCCGCGTAGATGGTTAGTGCGTATAAGCTCGTAGCCAACTCAGATCAAATACCAAGATCTCGTTAAGCGTGTTAAGTATCCGCGAATGCCGAACAAGGCCAGGCCCACCTGTCTCCTAGGTGGTCTCAACCTGCCCTGTCGCTCCGCCACAAAGTAACAGTCGGGGGCCGTCGGGAACTCAGGCCCACCACTACCTGGATGGAGCCACCTGCCCCTTCAGCCCCCATCTCCAAACAGTATCACCAGTAATGTAACAGTGTAAAGTATATAGTATATGCCCGTGATCACCTCCCGAAGTGATCACAGCCCAGTAGTATAGCATGGCAGACGGACAAGAGTGTAGGGCCACTGATGGAACACTAGCATCCTATACTAAGCATTTAGGATTGCGGGTAAGGTATCAATGACTGTAGCAGCAATGAGAGGCTATGCATCAGAATAGGATTAACGGAAAGCAGTAACATGCTACACTACTCTAATGCAAGCAGTATAGAGAAGAGTAGGCGATATCTGGTGATCAAAGGGGGGGGCTTGCCTGGTTGCTCTGGCAAGAGAGAGGGGTCGTCAACTCCGTAGTCGAACTGGGCAGCAGCAGCGTCGGTCTCGTAGTCTACCGGAGAGAAGAGGGGGAAGAAACAATAAATATAATGCAAACATAAGCATGGCGGTGCATGACAAGACAAGTAATGGTGCTAGGGGTGCCCTAGCGTGGTATGAGGTGGTACCGGTTAAGGGGGGAAACATCCGGGAAGTATTCCCGGTGTTTCGCGTTTTCGGGCAGAGGAGCCGGAGGGGGAAAGTTGCGAGTTCGATAGGTTAGGGGTGTGTGGCGGACGAACGGACTGCGTATCCGGAATCGTCTCGTCGTTTTGAGCAACTTTCATGTAGAAAGTATTTTCATCCGAGTTACGGATTAAAAGATATGATTTTCTAAAGATTTAAATCATTTTCTGATTTTATTTAATTATTTAAATTAACATTATCCAGAATAGTGTTTGCTGACGTCAGCATGACGTCAGCAGTCAACAGGGGTGTTGACTGGTCAATCTGACGTGTGGGACCCACTGGTCATAGACTGTTTAGGCTAATCACTGTTTAACTAATCTAACTACTGTTTAATTAAACTAATTAGTTAATTAGGTTAATCTAATTATGATTAATTAACTTAATTAATTCCTTAATTAATTAATTAATTTAATTATTATTATTTATTTAGTTATTTTTATTATTTATCTATATATTTTTTTAATTCCTAATTCCCTTTTTTTAAATAAAACGTTTTGGGCCGTGGGGCCACCCGGTCAGTGACCCAGGGGGCATAACGGGCGCGCGGGTGTGCGGGCGCTGGCGCCCAGCCCGAACGGGCGCACACCCAGGGGCGGCCAGATCCGGCGTGGCACCGGGCGGGGACGCAGCACCAGGGGGG
>NC_041390.1:409144572-409153062 GCF_002162155.2 Triticum dicoccoides | reverse complement strand
GATCTGGATCGGGGAAGGGAAGAGGGGCATGCGGTCGTGGGGAGGGGGAGAGAGGAGTGGGACGAGTGGGAGTGGGGGTTAGGGTTTCTAGGGTGTGGGTGGCCTATAGGCCAGGGGGCGGCCGGCTGGGCCATGGGGCGGGCCAGCCCGTTCGGGAGGCTGAGGCCAGCTGGGCCACTTGGCCCAGCGGGGGGGGGGGTGTCCTGTTTTCTTTTCCCTTTTTTTTGTTTGCTTGTTTTCTGTTTTCCTTTTTTTTAATATATTTTCTTGTCTCTTTTTAGTTGTAGTTTCTTTTATTTTCAGTTTTATAAAATTACCACTAGTGCCTAATTTGTATTTACCAATAAACTACTACGAGATTAATTCTTAACCCATAATAAAACAGCGTTAGCATTTTATAAATTCAATAGGCATTTGTTTAATTGTTTTCACTATTGTTTTAATTGTTTTAGGGCCTTTAAACATTTTATCAAAGTTTGGTTTCTCCACCATAATTACCTATGTATTATTTGGTTCACTCCGAACATTTAAATTTTAAATATTTGAAACTTTTTATTGTTTGCTCGATTTTGAATTTGAAATTCGAACTAGGTTCCGAACTAACGCGAGTTTATCCACAGTAACCGAGGTGACGTGGCATCATTAGCGGGGATTACTGTAGATTAATTACCCGGGCGTCACAATTCTCCTCCACTACAAGAAATCTCGTCCCGAGATTTAAGAGGGGAGTAAGGGGAAAGTTCTGGTTACGATATTCTAACGGATCTTCTCGAAGAAGTTAATCCCTTTCGTTGATGTCTTGAATCCTTCATTCCGATGCATCATGATAAACTTGTCATCATTTCTTCGGGAACTCCATCGTACTTACGAAAAGATAAGGGGCAGCTCACTACGACATAATGCTTTTGACGGAAACAATCTGGGGTTAACCCATGAATTAGTATCAGATTATCTCTCGAGTTGAACGTATGAAATACCTCGAGAGTAAGGTACGAAGGTACCATAATAGGCTCCAAGCGGATAGATAGTTGCTCTAAGCCTGAACCAGAGTGAGAAAGGGGTTCAGAGTAGCGAGAGTAAGTATTGCGTCTGATACCAGAATAGACCACTAGGATAGTGGCCCGTGGATTACATACGAGTCCACGCGCGAGGAATAACTTTGGGAATAGGGGGTGTACAGGACAGTCAGGTTTCGATCCTGTGGAACTGTGGGTTATGGGCCCACCATGTGGTTTTTTTTATAAATAGGAGCAGTGACATCTTTCACGGTCATGATAGCAAGGCATGTCAGAGAGTACCATGTCAGTTATGTCGGCATCAACGTTGGTACCAAGGGCGAGGGACGAAGAGAACCACTTTCCTGCTCGTTGAACGAGGCGGACCAATAGGCAAGGTTCTCGTCCATCGGTGGCTACCGGAATGTCATCAACAATAGTAACAGGGTCTTACTGACAGAGTTGTACCTCGAGGTGTTTGCACAAGTAGTGGATTATTACTGCTTATATCATATAGATCATAGAAAAGGTTCAAACAAACCAATGGAAGGAAAATATGATCATCAGATTAAACAGAACAATGGAAAGGAAAATATGTTTAAACACATATTTCAAGGGTATATCCTTCCCAAGGACAAGCAGAGCAAGATATCCATGACAGGATATAAAGTAGAAAACCATTTAGGTAAGGGGGGAGGAATCTCATGATATTACCCATACAACGGTGTTAGGATAAATGATAAATAAAATTTAGCATCGTGCTTCAAATGTTCCTGTTGAAAATCGGAGTACCATTGACATGCTTCAGGTAGCAATGATATGGTGTTTCAATCAAGGACCAGACTTTGGAAACACGAAGGATCCATCAGGAATAACTTGTAGAATAAGTCTTACAATTTCCTCCAGGAAGAATGGTTGTCCTTGCAAAAGAAATTATAACGATAGGTCCTCCACCCAGGGGGGGGGGTGCTAGGCATGACATCATGTTACCGGGTCACGTAGAGATCAATGTTACAACTCTTGGAGATATGTCCCAACCATCATATCTGGCCGAGATTCAGATCCGGTTGGTGTCAGGATACCTCAGACTTAGGATACCTGAGAAGAAAAAGGTGCAACACAAATTGACGAGATGACATTGTAAGATTCTCGAGGAAATGAACTATGAAGTGATTTCCGTTATCAAGAGTCCATCATTAACCCAAGGAGAGGACAAGGAGGTGTCTGGTGAACTCCACGGCAATTCACCGAGATTCCCAAAAGATGGATGTCCACAATTAAGTGAACAAGGCAATAACATTTGTCAGATCAAATGATATAAGGAAGTATGCTCGAGGAAAACATACACAATTAAACATTGGTTGAAAGGTGCGCCCGAAATATGGGTTGGGTTGCACGACCAATGTCAGAATGGTGATGCAATAATCAATAGCCTAAGAATGAACTTTCGACCATTAACTTCAAAGAGATAGGGTTGCTAGAAGGAAAGAATCCAAACAACACCGTTCACTTGTTGGAATTAACACAGGGTCCAAGAAAGAATGGTGATGGTGAGAAGTATTTCTATGTCAAGAATTCTCAAGAGGTGGAACAAATCTCAGAACATTCTTGACATAAAGGACGGTAATACTCCAAGGTAAAGAAGAACAATTGCTGGATAGCAAGGAAACCAAGGTACAACACGAATTGTGAACAAGTTTGTGTTGGGGGGGGGGGAAGGCAAGAATGTTGCCGATGATAACTCAAATCATCGAGGGACAAGGATGGTATTTCTCATCATGAATTCAATTGATATCCTGGAAGAACATTAGAATGTAGATGGTGATCATGACACATTTGTCGAGAGAGTTCATGAAGATGTAATCGATCGGCGACGTCAACAAGTCAAAGTAATGATGAAGTGAAAGGTTATTGGAACCAAGGGTACGGCAAAACTCGAAACCAAGCTTGTTGTTCAAGGCGAAATGATATGACGATGAGGATCGACATAAGGTTAGTTCATCGTCGAAAATTGGTGCTCCGAGAATAAGGACCAGGTAGCACAGTTAGAATCGTCACGACAATGATATAGCCAAACAGGCTAGGAAGGGCGTGATCGGGTACAAACTCGTACTTATAGAAGCTTACTGAAGAGTTGTTGAACCGTAGTGCGGACTCGGTTCCGTTAGCGGTGTCTTTGAGTGTCTGTTAACTCAGAGCCCGTGAAAAATTGGAATCAGTGGGAAGGTTGCACTTGATGAAGAACTCCTAAGAAGTTATGCAGTTCCATGATAATCTCGAGATACCAGGGGGGTAATACTCGACACAAGATCAAAGTAAAGGTTGGACTGGTGTATTGATCCATAGGAGACAACTGTTTTAACTTGTCCGAGAAATGAGATCAAAGAAGAACAATCATGGTCGGAACGACGGTTGCAAGGGATCAATTCACAGATACCATATGTTAGTTATCAAGGAAATAGTTATTGTTACAAGAAGCTTCCATGATAGGATATACATCGCGTCCATGGGCATGAACACAAAGTTCAAGGTCGACTCCCACTTCTCCAATGCATAACCTTTCATTCACTTCTCACGTTCGATGATGTTGCAGTGTTGAAATTTTATCTGGTGAAGCACCAGAAGAGTATGACTCGCGAAAACTTTCGGGTTCACACGGTTTAGAGAAGGCATATGTTCAACCCATAGGGGCTTCTTAGAAACATATACCACAAGTTTCAAGAGTAAATAACACAAGCCCGAAAGCAGAGCATGGTTGACCAAGCAGAGGATACAACTTAACAAAGGCACTATGTATCAGGGGAAGAACTCACAAGGTGATCAAATGTGAAGGACACTGTCGGATAACAATCCAACAAAGGACTTGATGGTCCACAAAGGATCTGATACGAGTATCGGTACTCAACTAGAGGAAGAAGAATGCAAGGAGATCAGATTATAGAAACAACTGACTAACTCATTTGTCAAATGCAAAGGAAATATGATTTCCAAATCAAGGGATCAGAAGCAATGCTCTGATTAGGGATGGATAAGTTGAATAGCCTTATGGTACAATCAACGACAATTGGATTGGTCGAGAACCAATTCCAATTAAAAGAATGGCAGCTCAGCCGGAAAAGTAACTTATAAGGATCAAAGATGATTGCGTGTATTCGCAAACATATTGAGTCAATAGACTCAAAATGATAATGACAAGGAATGTCATTAAGACTACGAGACTTATGGGATTAACCATAATGCGAGCAAGCAAGAATTTCAAGAGCCAAAGGCTCCAGAGGATTTTCGGAAGATCGAATAGTATTTTGAAGATTTTTGTGAAACTCATGAACAACTGGGGATGAGCGGATACTTGACAAGTGCGGGGATTTATTTGAAGGGGTATTCATGTGGCAAAGAACTGCTAGGCAATAGGCACGAAGTATTCTCGGAACAATAGAGAAAACTTCGGGTATCTTGTAATAACAAGAACAATGGGGAATGATCGTAAGAATGGCAAGCGTAAGTAGTTATCCATAAGGATTTATCGGTGGTCGGGAATAGCAAAAGTGATGGGCACAAAGTCTCGAGAGAATATCAAAGAGTATCTCCGAAATCTTCTGATGCAGTCGGTGACCATCTGGACTGAAGGGGCTCTCCGGGAGAAAGTATTTTCGAGAACCTAAAGTTAGTTTTTAGTAAAAATCATTTAACCCGAATAGAAGAGGGTTCAGAATCCCAGAGTAAAGGTCGAGGAATAAAAGATCATAATACCTCCCGATGGCGACGTGGGCCCATGGGCCACACAGCCATGTTAGTAAAAGTTTTTCAACGACTAGACTCGACTTCGGCCAAGGAGTGTGGAAGGGGGATTCCTACAGGCAGTTGGCTCTGATACCAACTTGTGACGCCCCCGATTCAATCGTACACTAATCATGCATGCAAACGTGTACGATCAAGATCAGGGACTCACGGAAAGATATCACAACACAACTCTAAAAACATAAATAAGTCATACAAGCATCATAATACAAGCCAGGGGCCTCGAGGGCTCGAATACAAGTGCTCGATCATAGACGAGTCAGCGGAAGCAACAATATCTGAGTACAGACATAAGTTAAACAAGTTTGCCTTAAGAAGGCTAGCACAAACTGGGATACAGATCGAAAGAGGCGCAGGCCTCCTGCCTGGGATCCTCCTAAACTACTCCAGGTCGTCATCAGCGGGCAGCACGTAGTAGTAGGCACCTCCGGTGCAGTAGGGGTCGTCGTCGACGGTGGCGTCTGGCTCCTGGACTCCAGCATCTGGTTGCGACAACCAGAAAGAAGGGAAAGGGGGAAAAAAGGGGGGAGAAAGCAACCGTGAGTACTCATCCAAAGTACTCGCAAGCAAGGAACTACACTACATATGCATGGGTATATGTGTAAAGGGCCATATCAGTGGACTGAACTGCAGAATGCCAGAATAAGGGGGGATAGCTAGTCTTATCGAAGACTACGCTTCTGGTCACCTTCGTCTTGCAATAGGCCGAAGAGGGTAGGTCGAAGTCCTCCAAGTAGCATCGCATAGCATATCCTACCCGGCGATCCTCCCCTCGTATCCCTGAGGGAGAGCGACCACCGGTTGTATCTGGCACTTGGAAGGGTGTGTTTTATTAAGTATCCGGTTCTAGTTGTCATAAGGTCAAGGTACAACTCCAAGTCGTCCTGTTACCGAAGATCACGGCTATTCGAATAGATTAACTTCCCTGCAGGGGTGCACCAACTTAAGATCAGGGACTCACGGAAAGATATCACAACACAACTCTAAAAACATAAATAAGTCATACAAGCATCATAATACAAGCCAGGGGCCTCGAGGGCTCGAATACAAGTGCTCAATCATAGACGAGTCAGCGGAAGCAACAATATCTGAGTATAGACATAAGTTAAACAAGTTTGCCTTAAGAAGGCTAGCACAAACTGGGATACAGATCGAAAGAGGCGCAGGCCTCCTGCCTGGGATCCTCCTAAACTACTCCAGGTCATCATCAACGGGCAGCACGTAGTAGTAGGCACCTCCGGTGCAGTAGGGGTCGTCGTCGACGGTGGCGTCTGGCTCCTGGACTCCAGCATCTGGTTGCGACAACCAGAAAGAAGGGAAAGGGGGAAAAAGGGGGGAGAAAGCAACCGTGAGTACTCATCCAAAGTACTCGCAAGCAAGGAACTACACTACATATGCATGGGTATATGTGTAAAGGGCCATATCAGTGGACTGAACTGCAGAATGCCAAAATAAGGGGGGATAGCTAGTCTTATCGAAGACTACGCTTCTGGTCACCTTCGTCTTGCAACAGGCCGAAGAGGGTAGGTCGAAGTCCTCCAAGTAGCATCGCATAGCATATCCTACCCGGCGATCCTCCCCTCGTATCCCTGAGGGAGAGCGACCACCGGTTGTATCTGGCACTTGGAAGGGTGTGTTTTATTAAGTATCCGGTTCTAGTTGTCATAAGGTCAAGGTACAACTCCAAGTCGTCCTGTTACCGAAGATCATGGCTATTGGAATAGATTAACTTCCCTGCAGGGGTGCACCAACTTACCCAACACGCTTGATCCCATTTGGCCGGACACACTTTCCTGGGTCATGCCCGGCCGTGGAAGATCAACACATCGCAGCCCCACCTAGGCACAACAGAGAGGCCAGCACGCCGGTCTAAACCTAAGCGCACAGGGGTCTGGGCCCATCGCCCATAGCACACCTGCATGTTGCGAGGGCGGCCGAAAGCAGACCTAGCCTAGTGGCGTTCCAGTCCAATTCGGCGCGCACCGCTCCGTCGCTGACGTCTGAAGTGCTTCGGCTGATACTACGACGTCGGGATACCCATAACTACTCCCGCGTAGATGGTTAGTGCGTATAAGCTCGTAGCCAACTCAGATCAAATACCAAGATCTCGTTAAGCGTGTTAAGTATCCGCGAATGCCGAACAAGGCCAGGCCCACTTGTCTCCTAGGTGGTCTCAACCTGCCCTGTCGCTCCGCCACAAAGTAACAGTCGGGGGCCGTCGGGAACTCAGGCCCACCACTACCTGGATGGAGCCACCTGCCCCTTCAGCCCCCATCTCCAAACAGTATCACCAGTAATGTAACAGTGTAAAGTTAGTATATGCCCGTGATCACCTCCCGAAGTGATCACAGCCCAGTAGTATAGCATGGCAGACGGACAAGAGTGTAGGGCCACTGATGGAACACTAGCATCCTATACTAAGCATTTAGGATTGCGGGTAAGGTATCAATGACTGTAGCAGCAATGACAGGCTATGCATCAGAATAGGATTAACGGAAAGCAGTAACATGCTACACTACTCTAATGCAAGCAGTATAGAGAAGAGTAGGCGATATCTGGTGATCAAAGGGGGGGGCTTGCCTGGTTGCTCTGGCAAGAGAGAGGGGTCGTCAACTCCGTAGTCGAACTGGGCAGCAGCAGCGTCGGTCTCGTAGTCTACCGGAGAGAAGAGGGGGAAGAAACAATAAATATAATGCAAACATAAGCATGGCGGTGCATGACAAGACAAGTAACGGTGCTAGGGGTGCCCTAGCGTGGTATGAGGTGGTACCGGTTAAGGGGGGAAACATCCGGGAAGTATTCCCGGTGTTTCGCGTTTTCGGGCAGAGGAGCCGGAGGGGGAAAGTTGCGAGTTCGATAGGTTAGGAGTGTGTGGCGGACGAACGGACTGCGTATCCGGAATCGTCTCGTCGTTCTGAGCAACTTTCATGTAGAAAGTATTTTCATCCGAGTTACGGATTAAAAGATATGATTTTCTAAAGATTTAAATCATTTTCTGATTTTATTTAATTATTTAAATTAACATTATCCAGAATAGTGTTTGCTGACGTCAGCATGACGTCAGCAGTCAACAGGGGTGTTTACTGGTCAATCTGACGTGTGGGACCCACTGGTCATAGATTGTTTAGGCTAATCACTGTTTAACTAATCTAACTACTGTTTAATTAAACTAATTAGTTAATTAGGTTAATCTAATTATGATTAATTAACTTAATTAATTCCTTAATTAATTAATTAATTTAATTATTATTATTTATTTAATTATTTTTATTATTTATCTATATATTTTTTAATTCCTAATTCCCTTTTTTAAATAAAACGTTTTGGGCCGTGGGGCCACCCGGTCAGTGACCCAGGGGGCATAACGGGCGCGCGGGTGTGCGGGCGCTGGCGCCCAGCCCGAACGGGCGCACACCCAGGGGCGGCCAGATCCGGCGCGGCACCGGGCGGGGACGCAGCACCAGGGGGGTCGCGGGCGGCCAAGCGCGTGCTCGCGCGGTGAGGCACGGGCGAGGCCAGGAGAGCGCGGGGGCGACCGGAGGCGAGGCCAGGGGGCCAGCGTCGGCGGTGGCGGACAGCAAGGGCAGGGGCGGGAGCTCGTGACGCGGGGAGCAGGGGAGCGGCCAACGCGAGCGCGCGCGTCGCGCGGGACGCAGCCAGCGCGTGCGGTGAAGGGCAAAGCAAGGCTTGGTCGACG
>NC_041390.1:409127491-409144052 GCF_002162155.2 Triticum dicoccoides | reverse complement strand
GGGGGGGGGTGTGTCCTGTTTTCTTTTCCCTTTTTTTGTTTGCTTGTTTTCTGTTTTCCTTTTTTTAATATATTTTCTTGTCTCTTTTTAGTTGTAGTTTCTTTTATTTTCAGTTTTATAAAATTACCACTAGTGCCTAATTTGTATTTACCAATAAACTACTACGAGATTAATTCTTAACCCATAATAAAATAGCGTTAGCATTTTATAAATTCAATAGGCATTTGTTTAATTGTTTTCACTATTGTTTTAATTGTTTTAGGGCCTTTAAACATTTTATCAAAGTTTGGTTTCTCCACCATAATTACCTATGTATTATTTGGTTCACTCTAAACATTTAAATTTTAAATATTTGAAACTTTTTATTGTTTGCTCGATTTTGAATTTGAAATTCGAACTAGGTTCCGAACTAACGCGAGTTTATCCACAGTAACCGAGGTGACGTGGCATCATTAGCGGGGATTACTGTAGATTAATTACCCGGGCGTCACAGATTTTGTCATGAGAGAAAGGTCGAGAAAGGTCAGTAAGATCAACATTGGCCGAAACAAGAACATCCAGATCGAACTTCATCTCAAGTGGAATAGAAACTCCCAACCTATCTCTGAAAGCATGAAAAAGAGCAGCAGCTTTGTTGTCATGATCCTCCAACACCACCCCATTGTCAAGAGTCAGAGCGGCAATAGAATTAAATCTATGCCTTTCTGTGGCCATTCTTTGGAAGAACTTAGTGTTTTCAGCCCCATATTTGATGTAACGAATAGTACATCTTTTGCGCCAATATTGTTGTTTGTAATATTGAAGACGGATAATGTGGGCTTTGGGAATTTTCCTGAAATTCCATTCATGAAGAACTAGCTGTCGTTTCTCCTCAATGCCATCCAAGAGTTTCAGGGCTTTTTCGGAGTTCTCAAGCAGTAAAGAGAGACACGAGAGGGCCTTACTCCACTATTGCAAGGCGTGAGCAAGCGCTTTTAGCTTGCCATTAATTCATCTAGCTGGATCAGCAAACTGAACTGGAGACGTCCACGAATTCGTGACCACATCTCTGAAGCCCTGGTGAGATATCCAAAAGTTTTCAAAACGGAACAGCTTGGATCTAGTGAAATTGGATTGAACAGAGAAAAGGCAAGGAACATGATCAGAAACTGGTCTCGCAAGCGCTCTTACCGTCGTATTTGGATAGGAGGAGGTCCAATGGTTCGACGTGAGAAACCAATCCAATTGTTCTAAGAGGGGCTCTTGCTGCATATTACTCCATGTAAACGTAGCACCGCAAAGAGGAATTTCCACCAAACTTTGGGATCTAGTGATGTCATTGAAAGTAACCATATCGGCCAAGTCTCCTCCGGGACGATTTCTATTTGCTGGAGAGCGTATGAAGTTAAAGTCACCCATAAGGACCCAATCCTCCGAGGCACCAATTTGCACATCATATAGCCATGAGACAAAATTTAAACGTTCTTCTTCCGAACATGGGCCATAGATGTTTGCAAGGGTCCAAGCGTGAGACGAGTGCATGGATTTAAACGAGATAACTAACGCCCATTGCGCTGAGAAAGAAACTGAACCTGAAAATCTTCCACTATTCGAAATAACCAGAAGCCCACCCGAGGCACCTATCGAGGGAACAAAAGCAAATTTATCGAAACGTTTCGGGCAAAACTTATGCAGATAAGAATGATCAAAGTGATCACGTTTTGTTTCCTGAAGGCAAATTATCGAGCACCCCGAATTATCAATATGAGAACGCAATGCCAAATGCTTTTCATCGGAGCCAATACCACGCACATTCCAACAGATAATATTCCATGAACTAGCAGCACAATTCATACCAAAATTGGTTCAACGACTCACACTTGGAATAAAACCTAAGAAGAAATAAAATATGACTGGCGCCACACAACCAGATAGTAAAGAGAGGACCTGAAAGCTCAAACGCAAACATAAACTGATGAAAGCCTACTATGAGTAGAGGCCGAAGGCACATAAAAGTGAAGAACCGAGACATCAGATGTTGGGCTGAGAATTCTCCCTCGGGGCAAGCAGCTTATCTTCGGAGAGTTCTATCAGAGGAATGCCACACTCCATAGACCCCATCTGCTGAATAATTCTCTCTCTTTCTTTATTACTTCCTATTAATTGCAACGATGACCAAAACTATGTTTGTCAACTCTCAACAATTTTATTCATCATACTCTTTATATGTGAAGTCATTACTCTCCATAAGATCCATGTGATATTTTTATTTCTTTTTATTCTTTCTCTTTTATTCTATTCCCTCAAGATCATAGCAAAATAATCAAGCCCTTGACTCAACACTAATCTTTATTATATATAGCTCACGGACTCGATTACATAGAAGGATCATAAAGCAAAACTAAAGAACTAGATCATACTAAAACTTTATTCTACTAGATCAAGATATTACCAAAAGGATCGAACTAAGAAAAATGGTAAAGATAAAAGTGTGATGGTGATACGATATCGAGGCACTCCCCCAAGCTTGGCAGTTGCCAAGGGGAGTGCCCATACCCATGTGATTATGTCTCCTTCTTTGTTGGTGAAGAAGGTATTGGTGATGATGGATAATCGCACATCGAGCATAGGAGATCCTCCAATTTGTGAATAATACCCTTGAGTGCGATGATATGCTCCTTCAACAAAATATTTTCACTTGTGAGATATTTGTTTTGAATGCGAGCTAACTCAATCATCTTGAAAGCTTCAATCTCCATTGGCGTAAAGAGATTGTGACGGGGTTGAACGATGTTTTCTTCTACTATTGTCGGAACTTGATCCCCTGCGGCCTTCTTGATCCCATCATCCTTGTTGATCTCTCTGGGCTGTTCTCTCTTCAGCTCTATGTTCATTAGCCAAGCATCGTTTCCCTCATTGTTGGAAGAGGAAGGAGAAGACATGATGCCTGGCCTCGACAACCCTGACAGAAAATAGCTCGAAATAAAAACAGAGGATATTTGCGTGATACGGTGGTCAAAACCTTCGGGAGGTTATTTAATGAATTTTTACCGACCAAAAGAAGTATCGTGCAAGAAAACGGAGTCCGGAGGGCACACAAGGTGAAAAATTGCCATTAGAACTGTTTTGGAGTCGGTTTACTTACCGTACCACGTACCTATTCCTTTTCGGAGTCTAAAAGGTTCTGGAAAGTGTCCCTTATGTATTCCTCCGGGGTTACGGTTTCAATAACATTAGTTTCAACATTTATAGGATTACCTAAGATATAATGTTTGATTCTTTGATCGTTCACCACCCTCGGATTTGTGCCTTCGAAGTTGTTGATTTTTATGGCACCGGAACGATAGACCTCCTCGATGATGTAAGGACCTTCCCATTTAGGGAGGAGTTTGCCTACAAAAAATCTTAAACGAGAGTTATATAGCAATACATAATCACCTACATTAAACTCACACTTTTGTATCCTTTTATCATGACATCTTTTAACTTTTCCTTTAAATAGTTTGGCATTCTCATAAGTCTGGGCTCTCCATTCATCAAGTGAGCTAATGTCAAAAAGCCTATTCTCACCGGCAAGTTTGAAGTCGTAGTTGAGCTCTTTAATGGCCCAATATGCCTTATGTTCTAGTTCAAGAGGTAAGTGACATGCTTTACCATAAACCATTTTATACGGAGACATACCCATGGGATTCTTATATGCAGTTCTATAAGCCCATAATGCATCATCAAGTTTCTTGGACCAATTCTTTCTAGATCTATTAACAGTCTTTTGCAAAATTAATTTAAGCTCTCTATTACTCAATTCTACTTGACCACTAGACCGTGGATGATATGGAGATGCAATTCTATGATTAACATCATACTTAGCAAGCATTTTACGAAAAGCACCATGAATAAAATGTGAGCCACCATCAGTCATTAAATATCTAGGGACTCCAAACCTTGGAAAAATAACTTCTTTAAGCATCTTAATAGAGGTGTTATAATCAACACTACTGGTTGGAATAGCTTCTACCCACTTAGTAATGTAATCAACAGCAACTACAATATGTGTATAGCCATTAGAGGAAGGAAAAGGTCTCATATAATCAAAGCCCCAAACATCAAATGGTTCAATAACAAGTGAATAATTCATAGGCATTTCTTGACGTCTACTAATATTAGCAATTCTTTGACATTCATCACAAGACAAAACAAACTTACGGGCATCCTTGAAGAGAGTAGGCCAATAAAAAAGCGGATTGCAATACCTTATGTGTAGTTCTATCTCTAGCGTGGTGTCCTCCATAAGCCTTGGAGTGACACTTGCATAGGATCTGTTCCTGTTCATGCTCAGGTACACAACGTCTAATAACACCATCCACTCCTTCTTTATAAAGATGTGGGTCATCCCAGAAGTAATGTCTTAAATCATAGAAGAACTTTTTCTTTTGCTGGTATGTGAAACTAGGTGGTATAAACTTAGCAACAATATAATTAGCATAATCAACATACCATGGAGCAGTACGAGAGGCATTTATCACAGCTAATTGTTCATCAGGAAAGCTATCATCAATAGGTAGTGGGTCATCAAGAACATTCTCTAACCTAGACAAGTTGTCCGCAACGGGGTTCTCAGCTCCCTTTCTATCAATAATATGCAAATCAAATTCTTGTAGCAAGAGAATCCATCTAATAAGTCTAGGTTTAGCATCTTTCTTTTCCATAAGATATTTAATAGCAGCATGATTAGTGTGAACAGTTACTTTAGAATCAACAATATAAGGTCTGAACTTATCACAAGCAAATACAACTGCTAAAAATTCATTTTCAGTAGTAGCATAATTTCTTTGAGCACTGTCTAGAGTCTTACTAGCATATTGAATAACATTTAGTTTCTTATCAACTATTTGTCCTAGAACAGCCCCTACAGCATAGTCACTAGCATCACACATGATTTCAAATGGTAAATTCCAATCAGGAGGCTGAACAATAGGTGCAGAAATCAAAGCTTTCTTAAGTATTTCAAATGCTTCTACACAATCATCATCGAAGACAAAAGGAACATATTTTTGTAAGAGATTAGTCAGAGGCCGAGAAATTTTAGAGAAGTCCTTAATGAACCTCCTATAAAAACCGACGTGACCAAGGAAACTTCTTATACCTTTAATGTCCTTTGGACACGACATCTTTTCAATAGCATCAACCTTAGCTTTATCAACTTCAATACCTCTTTCAGAAATTTTATGCCCCAAGACAATACCTTCATTAACCATAAAGTGGCACTTCTCCCAATTCAAGACAAGATTAGTTTTTTCACATCTCTGCAAAACTCGATCAAGGTTGCTTAAGCAATCATAAAAAAAGTTCTGTAAATGGAGAAATCATCCATGAATACCTCAACAATCTATTCACAAAAGTCAGAGAATATAGCGGTCATACATCTTTGAAAGGTAGCAGGTGCATTGCATAAACCAAAAGTCATACGTCTGTAAGCAAAGGTACCGAAAGGGCAAGTAAAAGTTGTCTTTTCTTGATCCTATTTTGACATAGGTATTTGAGAGAAACCAGAATAACCATCTAGAAAGCAAAAATGTGTATGCTTGGATAATCTTTCTAGCATTTGATCAATAAATGGTAAAGGGTAATGATCCCTTTTAGTAGCTTTATTTAATTTGCAGAAATCAATTACCATTCTATAACCTATAACAATTCTTTGTGGGATCAATTCATCTTTATCATTGGGAACTATAGTAATACCTCCCTTCTTAGGGACACAATGTACAAGACTTACCCACTGACTACCAGCAACGGGATAAATTATACCTGCCTCTAGAAGCTTTAGTATTTCTTTTCTTACCACTTCTTTCATCTTAGGATTTAACCGTCGTTGGTGATCAACAACCAGTTTAACATCTTTCACCAGTTTTATTTTGTGTTGGCATAGAGTGGGACTAATGCCCTTAAGATCATCAAGAGTATATCCAATAGCAGCACGGTGCTTCTTCAGAGTTTTCAATAATTTCTTTTCTTCATGCTCCGAAAGGTTAGCACTAATAATAACAAGATATATCTCTTTCTCATCAAGATAACCATATTTAAGAGTATCAAGTAAAGGTTTAAGCTCAAACACGGGATCACCCTTAGGTGGAGGAGGATCCCCTAAGATTTCAACAGGCAAGTTGTGCTTCAAAATAGGTCTCTGTTACTTCATCTATTTCCCTTCTTTCATTCATAAACATATCATTTTCATGGTCTAGCAAATATTGTTCTAAAGGATCACTAGGAGGCACGACAATAGAAGAAGGACCAATAATTTCATCTTTACTAGGCAATTCTTTATCATGAGATTGTCTATGAAACTTAGCAAAATTAAATTCATGAGACATATCCCCTAAACCAACATAAACAATATCCTTATTGCAGTCTATCTTAGCATTAACAGTATTCAAGAAGGGTCTACCAAATATAATGGGACAAAAGTTATCTTGTGGGGAACCAAGAACAAGAAAATCAGCAGGATATTTAACTTTCCCACACAAGACTTCAACATCTCTAACAATCCCAACTGGTGAAATAGTATCTCTATTGGCAAGCTTAATTATAACATCAATCTCTTCTATCTCAGCAGGTTTAATATCATGCATAATTTCTTTGTATAAGGAATGAGGTATTGCACTTGCACTAGCACCCATACCACATAAGCCATGATAGCAATGATCTCCTATTTTAACAGAAATAAC
The DNA here is from genome assembly GCF_002162155.2 of Triticum dicoccoides. NCBI lineage: Eukaryota > Viridiplantae > Streptophyta > Magnoliopsida > Poales > Poaceae > Triticum > Triticum dicoccoides. Next base: position 409,137,351 of record NC_041390.1, on the reverse strand, counting down.
AGGCATGCCTACAACAGGTCTATGTTTATTTTTAGTACCGTGTCTAGCAATTCTAGCAGATTCATCACAGAAGTAAATAACATGCCCATCAATATTATCGGCCAAGAGATATTTAACCATAGTAACACTAGGTTCAATTTTAATTTGCTCAAAGGGAGTAGGTGTTCTAGTGTTACTCTTACGAACCACAGTTGAAGCTTTAGCATGATCCTTTATTCTAACAGGGAAAGGTGGTTTCTCAATATAAGCAGTAGGAACAACATGATCATTATAAGTAATAGTCTTTTCTTCAACTTTAATAGGTGCAAGTACTTTTACTTCAATGTGAGGATTATATTTAAACCACTTCTCCTTAGGGAGATCGACATGAGTAGCACAGGATTCACAGAAAGAAGCTACTATCTCAGAGTCAAGTTCATATTTAGTGCTAAATTCACGGAAAGCATCAGTATCCATAAAAGATTTAACACAATCAAACTTGGGTGTTATACCTGACTCCTTACCTTCGTCGAGATCCCAATCTTCAGAATTGCGTTTAATTCTTTCTAATAAATCCCATTTGAATTCAATAGTCTTCATCATAAAAAACCAGTACAAGAAGTATCGAGCATTGAGCGATTACTGAGAGAAAGCTGAGCATAAAAATTTTGAATTATCATTTCTTTTGAGAGCTCATGATTGGGGCATGAATATAACATTGACTTAAGCCTCCCCCAAGCTTGAGCGATGCTTTCTCCTTCGTGAGGCCAAAAATTATATATATAATTATGATAATGATGAAAAAGATGCATAGGATAAAACTTCTGATGAAATTCCAATTTCAATCGGTTGTAGTTCCATGATCCCAAACCATCACATAGCCTAAACCATGTCAATGCCTCTCCCTTTAAAGATAAAGGGAAGACCTTCTTCTTGATAACATCCTCAGGCATACCTGCAAGCTTAAATAATCCACAAACTTCATCCACATAGATTAGGTGCAAATCGGGATGCAATGTTCCATCTCCTGTAAAAGGATTAGCTAGCAATTTCTCTATCATACCCGAAGGAATTTCAAAGTAAACATTTTCAGTAGGTTCAGTAGGTTGAGGAGCAACTCTTTGCTCTACTGGTCGGGGTGAAGATACCACGAACAAGCCCCTCAAAGGATTATGTTCCATAGTAACAAGTGACAGTAAATTTCAGCACACTATATAAATTTTTCCTTACCAAATTCCACCTACCAATGGCACTTCATTCCCCGGCAACGGCGCCAGAAAAGAGTCTTGATGACCCACAAGTGTAGGGGGTCTATCGTAGCCTTTTCGATAAGTAAGAGTGTCGAACCCAACGAGGAGCAGAAGAAAATGATAAGTGGTTTTCAGCAAGGTATTCTCTGTAAGTACTGAAATTATCGATAACGGATAGTTTTGTGATAAGGTAATTTGTAACGGGTAACAAGTAATAAAAGTAAATAAGTTGCAGCAAGATGTCCCAATCCTTTTTGTAGCAAAGGACAAGCCTAGACAAACTCTTATATAAAGGAAAGTGCTCCCGAGGACACATGAGAATTATCGTCAAGCTAGTTTTCATCACGCTCATATGATTCGCGTTCGGTACTTTGATAATTCGATATGTGGGTGGACCGGTGATTGTGTACTACCCTCACTTGGACAAGCATCCCACTTATGATTAATCCCTATTGCAAGCATCCGCAACTACAATAGAAGTATTAAGGTAAACCTAACCATAGCATGAAACATATGGATCCAAATCAGCCCCTTACGAAGCAATGCATAAACTAGGGTTTAACCTTCTGTCACTCTAGCAACCCATCATCTACTTATTACTTACCAATGCCTTCCTCTAGGCCCAAACAATGGTGAAGTGTCATGTAGTCGACGTTCACATGACACCACTAGAGGAAAGACAACATACATCTCATCAAAATATCGAACGAATACCAAATTCACATGACTACTTATATCAAGACTTCTCCCATGTCCTCAGGAACAAACATAACTACTCACAAAACATATTCATGGTCATAATCAGAGGGGTATTAATATGCATAATGGATTTGAACATATGATCTTCCACCAAGTAAACCAACTAGCATCAACTACAAGGAGTAATCAACACTACTAGCAACCCACAGGTATCAATCTGAGGTTTTGATACAAAGGTTGGATACAAAAGATGAACTAGGGTTTGAGATAAGATGGTGCTGATGAAGATGTTGATGGAGATTGACCCCCTCCCGATGAGAGGATCGTCGGTGATGACGATGGTGATGATTCCCCCCTTCCGGAGGGAAGTTTCCCCGGTAGAACAGCTCCACCGGATCCCTAGATTGGTTTCGCCAAGGTTCCGCCTCGTGGCGGCGGAGTTTCGTCCCGTGAGTTTGCTTCTGATTTTTTCCTCGACGAAAGACTCCGTATAGCCAAAGATGGGCATCAGAGGGCCACCAGGGGCCCATGAGGTAGGGGGCGCGCCCCCCACCCTCGTGGACGGTGGGTGGCCCCTCTCTGATACTTCTTTCACCCAATATTTTTTATATATTCTGAAACGTGCTCCCGTGAAGTTTCAGGACTTTTGGAGTTGTGCAGAATAGGTCTCTAATATTTGCTCCTTTTCCAGCCTAGAATTCCAGCTGCCGGCATTCCCCCTCTTCATGTAAGCCTTGTAAAATAAAAGAGAATAGTCATAAGTATTGTGACATAATATGTAATAACAGCCCATAATACAATAAATATCGATATAAAAACATGATGCAAAATGGACGTATCAGATCGCGGGCGGGGCTAGCAGGAAGATGGCGATCGGGAGAAGCGACGGCTAGCGGGGAGGTGGCGCGACCAGTGCGGGGGACGCACGAGCGGCGGCGGTGACGCGTGAGGAAGCACACGGCGGCGGCGGCGGTGACGACGGAAGCGAAGGTGAGGATTAAAACCTAAAAACTGATATCATGCATTGTTTTTTCCTTTTAATTCCTCCAAACCGAATGAACCCGAAGTGATGCATCCGTTTCGTTTTTATACTCGGATTTGTAGTCTAACTTCGAATTTGGGGGCGATCAAGATAGCTCTCATGGCATGACTGAGACTATTCTTAGTGGGAGTAACATAGATCATAACATGCATATCACATGATTTTTTTATGTAGGAAGTAATTAAAGACGAAAGAGATAAAGTAAGTAACATAATATTTTACCATCATGTATAACTTCATATGGAAAATGACTATAAAGTAATAAATGAAGGCGGAAATGCATAGGAGCTCTCGGTTGCCATGCACCCCATATGAATGGTAAAATAAAAAAACTAGAAAAAAAATTCTGAAATTTTGGGTACCAAACCTGGTCGTTCATTCTACTCATGTACGAAGTTCCGCGAAGAAATTAAATCCGTGATATTCACAATGAAGAAAATATAGTCCAACTTACAATTCATTCAAACATTTTTTTATAGAATTGTTTTTTGTCATTTTTGCTGAAAGTACTATGGATGTCATTTCTTCACGGAACTTTACACAGGAATAGAATGGTTGACCAGGTGTGATACCCCGAATTTTTAGATTACTTTTTTTTGTATTTTTAAAAACTTTACTATTCATATAGGGTGCATGGCAGCGGAGAGTTCCTATTCCTATTCATGACACATAAAGTAGAGTGGCAAAGGCATAACAAGAGATCATAAAACCGTGTCGGTACTCTTCCTTTAATAGTTTCATGGATGGAATAATACAGTGTGCACACGACAAAAGTAAACAAAAACAGATTTGCAGCGAAATTTATTCTGTTCATTGGCAATTTCTGAAGGCCCCGTCAATTGACGAGGCGGTAACAGTGGAACAAGCTCATGATCGCTTCGTAGCACGGTAGCCAAGAGTGTTCCTCCAATGGACTAGCGTCCATATGATCGATGGGACTGCAAGCATAAGAGAGAATCAAACAGTTATTACTGCTGAGAAAATAAAATTGCACTTGTCACAGATGTTGTAGGTTGTTATGAATAGTAATAGTACTGGGTGCTCCCTCCGTGTGATGATGTAGTACATATACTTCTTTTAAAATAAAACATTGTAAAGTTTGATAGAATTAATTTATAAATATGTTAGTAGCGATAATATCAAATAAATACAGTATAAACATATATCTCATGGTCCATCTAATGATATTTATTTAAAATTATGGGCGCAGATATTTTTTCTATAAGCTCAGTCAAATTTTCTAAAAGTCAATAAGAACTACATCCATGCAAGAGATTAACTGGTTAAGTATATGTTCTGAGCAAGTCATCTCTAGGAGGAGGATTTCACTGCAACCAGCTATTGGTATCTATCTACTCCCTCCGTTCTAAAATAAGTGACTCAACTTTGTACTAATTTTATACTAAACTTAGTATAAAATTGAGTCACTTAATTTGAGACGGAGGGAGTACTAGATACACCGCACCGTGATCATTAGCGCAGAGTCCATTTAGTCACCTGCAAAGAAGCCGAGCGTGCCGAGGCTTGCTGCGGTGATGGTACGGCACACCAGGTACTCCGCGACGAAATGGCCATAGGCGTAGACGAAGGACAAGAGAGTTGCGGCGCAGAGCGGCTTGTTGTCGAGGTTGAAGGCGCAGAGGAAGCAGAGGGTGCACGACAGAAGCGTCCACACCCCAACGGTACGCGCATGCACATCAGTCACTGCACGCGCGCACGCTTGTTAGCCAAGGCTACATGTATACAGGAAGATGAGAAAGATCGAGGGCGCACCGTGCGTGTTGGAGTAGGTGCCGGAGCGGACCGCCCAGGCGTCGAAGAAGCCAGACCAGGCGAAGACGAGGCGGACGGTGCCGACCACCACGAGCCACCACCCGAGCGCCGGTAGCGCGACCAACTTCCGCCCAGCGGCACCCATGCCTTTGCGTACGGCGCACCACAGGTGCGAGAGGCGTATAGAAGTTGGAGGGAAGGACTGGAATGATCAAAGCTTGAGGCTCAGACCAGAGGGAGTCGGGTATGTTTTATGGGAAACGTTTTCCGCCGGCAGTCCGTACTAACTTTCCGCCGGCCGCGTGCGCGCGCTGGGATAGAAATCCAGTCGATTATCCCTGGCCATACGTTTTTGTGCGGGGTCCATCACCTGGCCTTTCACATGACTTATCTTCTTCCTCCACGCGACTCTTTCTTCTCCTTTGCCTTTTCGTCCTCCTTTCTCTTTCTCTACAAGGCAGCCATGAGAGCTCCTGCCCGAGCATGTTTTATTCCCCTCCTCTCTCCACATGTCTCTTCTCTGCTCTGTGCTCGCACAGCGGTGGACACGACCAGGGCAACAGGGGGTGCTACGCCCACGACGAGCAGATGCTAGAACTAGTGGCGCCGATGCTGCAACCGACGGCCGCCATGAGAGTCACCGCAAGCGACGGGGAGGGAAGTGTTGCAACATGGCGTTCAAATGTTGGAACCGTGATGTTTAGATGCTGGAATCATGGAGCCTTTTTGCTATATATATTCACGGCGGAGCTGTGACCAGCGACGCGGGCGACGACGTTTTGCTACAACTGTCGTCGATTTTTGCTTCCACCAATGATTAAATTTGCTACATGCGTTCATGGTGAAGTTGCAACCCGCGACGACGTCGACGGCATTTTGCTGCAACCGTCGTCCGATTTTGCTACGACTAATGAGATTTTTTTGCTACATCCATCATGATGGAGCTTCGACCGATGACGATGGTGATGAAGTTTTTGCTGCAACCGCCGTCAGGTTTTGCTACGACTGGGCGAGAAATTTGTTACATCCATTCTTTTTTTAGGCAAAGACCGATGGCCGTCGTTCCTGGCGAAACCCGTGCGACGAGCATCAATGGCGAGGGATGGTAGGCGGTGCACTAGGACCATAGCGCGTCCACGGCGGGGGTTCGAACAGATCGGCGGGGTTGGATTGAAACTAGCGACGTCGGAGCTGCAACCGAAATTAATGGTGACCGGGGGAGAGTTCTTTGGCAAACATCGGGGAAGAGCAGCGCAGCAAGGCGGCGAGATGCGAGCAGCCGGCGGTCGTTCGCCTCGCCGGAGCCGCGGACATGGACGGAGTCATGCGGATGAGGAGGCGAGGGCCTTTTTTTTCTAACTACCAGGCGAGATCCAACGACTCCCATGATACAGATCGGACGGCTGCTACGCGTCCGGCCCAAATTTGGGCCGACGCACCGACACTGATCATTGCCCATGTTTTATTGCTGCTAACAAGTTCTTCCTCCGTTTTAAAATTCTTGTTTTAAATTTGTTTAGATACATATGTACTTCCTTCGTCCCATAATACACTAGTGTTAAAAACGTTTTTATATTATGGGACGGAGGGAATATCTAATACTAAAACTTGACTTGATACATACGTATCTAGACAAATTTAAGACAAAAATTTTGGGACGGAGAGAGTACAACAGTGGACCATAAACCCACTTACATGGCAATTTTACCTATGTGGAAAGAGAAACATGATTTTTTTTTTGTAAAAGTGAGCTCTGATACAAGAACCAGTCTCTATGCGTGCTCCTAGGTAAAATCATTTATTGTGAGAAAAGAGATAAAGGAAAACTAGCAAGAAAAAGTTATAACCTTATGGCCGACCCTATCTATTGTATGACTAATTAATAATACTAAATCTTGATGATATGACATGTTCATATTATCAGCAGCTCGCTATACTATTAGGCTGGTCTAAGTTACTGTTTTTATAGTGCAAAGTAACATAGTAGAGCAAGTACAATAGAGCCGAGTCAGCGGGCTATAAGGAATAAAATAGTATATTTGTACTTAGTTGGAGGAAAGAGAAGAGGAGAGAGAAGGTACGCGGGATCTTCGTGAAGAGCCAGCTCTAGCACGTGCTCCTAGCACTTTGTGAGAATGAAAGGTGGGCCACATAACAAAAAAAATAGTACACTCTTTTGATCTACTATTATACATGTTGGATATAAGATGGGTTGTAGATGACATGGCACTGGCTTATAGCCAGCTGCTAGCTATACTATTAACAATGCTCGTAGTACTGTCATAGTTGTCTTCATTTATTAGCTTGTAGACTCATTTTTTTGGGAAGTGTTATGTTAAAATAACATATTATGTTACTATAAACACATCTCTTCTTATTAAATACATGTCACATAAGCAATTTTGCCTTTGACTACACTAGTTATTAGCTAAGTTAAATTGATCATAGTAGAAGTAACATAATTAGTATCATACACTTGGGACTATAAAAAACGCTGACATGATAGAAAATTAAATAAAAAAAGAAAATTGGAGTAACATAGATAGATATCGTATCATAATAAATGCTATGCTACTATGCATTATGCATGCTAATAAATAAACTTATCTAAACACATATATGGTACTATTATGTGATATTATGCACTATAAAAATACTATTATACACTAGTATCACATGCTCTTCACTATGAGTAGCCTTACTCCCACTATTAGTAGTCGTTAGCCTGGTGTTTTATTTAAAAAAAATTAAAGAGAGGCTACGCTTGAGTATATACCTGGCCAAACATCGGGCCGGACCGGGCTTCGGGCCGGGCTTAGCCAAGCCCGAGCCAAAAAACCTGGGCCCGAGCCCGGCCCGGCCCAGCCATCGGGCCTAGTTTTTGGGCCCAAGCCCGGCCCGAACATGCAAAAGCCTGCCGGGCCTCGGGCCTCGGGTCAGGCCCCTTCAGAAAACTGCAAAAATGCCGGGCCCAGGCCCGGCCCAGCCAGGCAACCGGGCTCAAAATCTAGGCCCGAGCCCGGCCCGGGAGCAGCGTCGGGCCGGGTCGGGTCGGGCCGGCCGGGCCGGGCTGTCCATGGCCAGGTCTATTTGAGTACTTCCCAGTGGGCATTGAAAAATGTTATTTCCTTTGAAAGTTTCCAAAATGCAACTGTAATCATCAGACCAGAATATCCATATTTTATTTAACGACCTCTACGATCAAGCGCAAGGTTTAGACCATTCAAACTAGGAATTAAATTCTACTATAACCGTAGTAGGTCACTTTGCACCAAATACAATGAACCCATACACACTCTCTTTGGATAGCTGTTGATACCGAAAGAATATCTCTTAATAAAAGCATCTATGATGCGGAGCATCCTATGAACATTACCATATCAAGAGTCTGTTCGACAAGTGACACGTGCCACATCTATTCCACATACGTAAAGGTTAATCATCTCCTTTACACATGTTCACTTGACCGCTTCGAGGATGGTATACTACTTGACATCTCTCTCGTGTGCATGTATAGGTATTACCGAAGCTTCATCAACGACGAGGAGGAGTTCAAGCGCAAGAGAACATCTACACCATCCAAGAAGGGAGAAGTGATGACCCACAAGTATAGGGGATCTATCGTAGTCCTTTCGATAAGTAAGAGTGTCGAACCCAACAAGGAGCAGAAGGAAATGATAAGCAGTTTTCAGTAACGTATTCTCTACAAGCACTGAAATTATCGGTAACAGATAGTTTTGTGATAAGGTGATTTGTAACGGGTAACAAGTAATAAAAGTAAATAAAGTGCAGCAAGATGGACCAATCCTTTTTGTAGCAAAGGACAAGTCTAGACAAACTCTTACATAAAGGAATCGCTCCCGAGAACACATGGAAATTATCGTCAAGCTAGTTTTCATCACGCTCATATGATTCGCGTTCGTTACTTTGATAATTTGATAGTGGGTGGACCGGTGCTTGGGTACTGCCCTTCCTTGGAGGAGGAAAAAGCACCCCAAGACGTGAAGCATCAGAGCTCTATGGACACCCCGGGTGCCCGCACCATCCACCCCCGGGTGCCCGCACCGTCACCAGCGGGTGCCCGGCCCCGCCAGCCGCCAAGGGCGCGGCCCCCTGGACGCCCGCGTGCTCGGCCCTCCGTCTCCAGGTGACCCTCGGGGGTCCGAACCCCTTGACCCCGGGTGCCCGGACCCTCCATCGTAGCTACGCATATTTCTGGATAATTTACCTATGTACCCTTGTTTTACCCCCAATTCGTCCCTAGCTTATATATACTTCTCACCTTGCTCATTAGAGGGGATAGCAAAGTATTTGATAGACAAAGAGAGAGCTTTGCTCATCTTCCTTCTTTTGGAGATCTAGACCTTCTCCTAGAGATCAAGCCCTCCTCTTGGAGAAGGATCCCTATCATAGGATCATCAAGACCTATTTCCTCATAGGATTGGGATGAAGTAGTTACCTCTTGTATCTTTTTGTGTTGGATTTGAACCTTTGTATCTCTCTTTGTGTGATTGGATCTAGCACATGTGTGATTGGATCAAGTCAATTTGAGTGTTCCTCTTGTTTTCCGCCTTTGTGTTCTTCTTGTTCTTGGGGATTTCCCCTCCAATTCGTGAAAGATCTCCATCTAGGGTTCCACCCTACAACATTTTGGTATCATGAGCCATGGTTTCTCACGAAATTAGAGCCCCCTTCTTGTTCTCTAGCCTAATTATGTTGTGTTCTTCCCCAATTTTGAAAATTCCTCAGCAAAAATAGCCCCATTTTTGGTGATTTGTTAAATTCCCCACCAAAAATAGCCCCATTTTTTGTGATTTGTTGGTTTGATGAGGTTTTGTTGGATTTGATCCATGGATTTTTTTTTGGTTTCAAGTGGATCTAGACTTCCACCCATCCAACTTCACCTTCCCCTCCACGAAATCCACCAATTTCTCTCTTTTTCCCACGAATTTTCGCCCAAATCCGTCACCCCCGGGCACCCGGTCCTCAAACCCCGGGTACCTGGATTCCCCGCCCAACCCCGCTGACCACCCCGGGTGCCCGCACCCCTTACCCCCGGGCCATCTTCTCCGCCCAACCCTTCTGACCACCCCGGGTGCCCGCACCTCCGACCCCCG
>NC_041390.1:409026093-409127021 GCF_002162155.2 Triticum dicoccoides | reverse complement strand
GAATCAGCCCACCAACAAAATCCGTTTCGGCCATAACTTTCACCCTCGGAGTCCGATTTTGACATTCTTTAGCTCGCTGAGTAGCTATTGACATCCCCCATCCATCTAGATAGGTTCCAACACTATTTGCATCCATCAAAATTTTTGGCATTTTTGCATCTTTGCCTAGGTCATCCACCATATCATCCGCAAAACCACCATAGCTTTCTGCAACCTAACCCATTTTGATCCATATAGCATTTGTGGTTGCTTGAGTGGTGACTTGAGTCTCCTAAGGTGTTTCGGCTACTTAGGGACGGTTGCTTCGTCATCAACCACCACCACCACTTCCGCAATGCTAACTCCGGAACCACCAACGCATTCCACTACCACCATTTGACATTTTCCTTTGAGATTTTGAGTTTGCAGGTTTTCCGTTTCCTAGGGTGTTTCAGCTAACTAGGAACGGTTCGACATCGACAACACCGCCGCTCACCTTCGACAAGGACTCGACATCGACCACTTCACCATTTTGACACCCTAACTGTAAGCAAGAACGGTAACCTCTATATCATCTTGGTATCGTGGTATCCCATTATTGTACATTCTTGCCATTACATTGTTAGCCCCTTAGCCCATTTTGCGTCACTTGCCTATCGAGACTAGCCATTTGAGTATTGCCGGCAATGTTACTTGTGCACATTAGTGATCAGTACCTTCCATTACATACATACCATATCATATTGGTATCATCATATCATCCCTTGTGTCACAAGATTGTTCCCACATATACACAATTGCTATCTTGGTTTGTGCATTTTGCATAAGTGGCCATACAAAAGAAAAAATAAAGAGAGAATAAGCTTTTAAGGAAAAAGAGAGCAAAGAAGCTTGTGAGCAAGAGCCATAGCATCGCCACGTTACATGCCATACTACCATATTGATCATCTTGGATCATCGTGTGCGAAACACCGGAACATCATACACATATAGCATACTTGGGAGAGAAAGTTGGTACATTTTGCATCTTAGAGGTTGTGCACAAGTGTCGTATCCACCTATTGAGCAATCATGCTAGCGTCTCTCTAGAGTTTTGCAACACGAGCGTTTTCCGTGGATTCCACAATTTGTGCTCATTCCTTGGTTGCATGACCCCATTTATCTATCCGTGTGTGTGTTCCCGTGTGCCACCCATTGCTATTGGTCTACTTTTTTCACTTGTGAATTTGTGAATCTTTTCCAACATTATTGACTCTTGCTAACATTTTGCATCAATTTTTTGTGCCACTATCCTCACCAAGCTCCACCATAAGCCTTACTTGTGTAGGTGTAAGAATTGACAAGATCCGGTACCAATTGTGATATTTCCTTATTACATTATTGAGTGATCATTGATCCATTTTCAACATTGGAAAGGTACATTTGGTCTAGTTCTTTCCTTTCTTCCACTCACATTTGCTCAAGTCTTGTGATGGATAGGCAATGCATTTCATCTCCGGTCTTCCATGACAACGACAAGTTCGATGCCATGAAGAAAAATTTGGACGCCAAGATGGATGCTCAAATGGAGGAGCTCAAGGTCCTCATCAAGTCCTACAAGAGATCTTCCTCATCTTCGAGAAGACGCTCTAGGGCACATCTTTCAAAGCTACCATCTCCGACAAGGTCACATCGGCATCGACACCATCACCAACAAGAACGTGAAGGTCAAGAGCTCAACATCAACAACCGCTCAACGACTTCACCATCTACCTTGGCATCTTCACCAAGCGACTTCAAGGCACCTTCACCTTTGCACATTCGGCATCTTCGCCTACAAGCACCTCAAGACTACGCTCAAGAGAAGCTCCTCAAGCTCAAGTCCGCGACTTCCATGAGCTACTATGATGTGACGCCCCAAGACTGTTGCGCCAGGTGTCTTCCAGTTATTCGCCGTCGTTGCCATGTCTTTCGCTTGCGTGTTGCATCATGCTTGTGTCATATTTTGCATTGCAACATGATCATCTTGCTTGTTGTTGCATGTGCATTTTATTTGTGTATGTCTTGGTGTGATCTCTTTCTCTTCATCTCCATTACCGTTGGCATCTTCACCATTCAAGTTAGTCCATCTCCAAGCAAACCCCATCTCCTTCTTCCTTTCTTCTAAATTCTAGCCATTTACTTGAGTGACATTTTTCCTACCTCAAATAATGTTCAATCTTTCCCTATAAATCCAACACGTTTCATTTAACCTTTCTGTCAAGTTTCAGCTCTTTTGAAGATGATTTTGTTCGGTTCAAAAATGACTCAAGTTTGAAGTTAATTCAAACTTGGTTTATTTCTCTACTCTAAAAATGGCCAAAGCAATTTATTCAAATAGTGCTTATCTCCAGGAGCTCATTTTAATTCTCATCCTTGCTTCTACCTTCTCCATGCTCTCTGTTCTTTTCTGTAATTATTTCCTGTCTGAAGGAATTCAGAAAAAAGGGCAGCAGCAGCTCAGCGCAGCAGAGAGCAGGCCCAGCAGCCATCCACGGCCTCCCTTCAGCCCAGCTGGCGAGCTGACCGACTAGGCCAGCCCTTTAGGCTCAGCCAGCCCACCACCAAAGTAGCCTAAGGCAAAGGCCCATCTAACCTTTCCTAGCCCAGCCGGCACCCCCACTAACCCTAGCAAGCTTCTCTCCTCTCTCCCTCGTCTCCACCTCGCACCGCCAGGAGAGGCCCGATCCCCATCTCCATTCGCTCGACCCTCTCCCTCTCGTTCTCCTAGCGCCGCCGCATGCTTCGCACAGGGAGAGGAGCTCCCACGCCAGCACCCCCCACTCCGCTGCCTCGCTCTCTCCTCTCGATCCCTCCAGGCCGCCACCTCCGCACACACGCCCGACCTGGGCGCCTCCTCCTTGCTGCCTCGAATGTCGCGTGCAGGAGCTCCGCCGCCTAGATTTCTGGCTCCGGCCTCCGCCGACCGCTCCCTCCCCGGCCTCGGCCTCGTCCCCTACTACCCAGGCCGGAGCTCCCACCGCTGCGTCTTGGACAGGAGGTCCCTCACGGCCGCCCGCCTTCGTCCTTGTCCGCGCCCAGAGGAGCGTGCCCGCCGAGCTCCGTCACGCCCCCTCGTCGACCCTCCTCCGCACCGTCGCCTCGCCAGGACGCTGCGCCTGCATCTCCCGCTATGCCACCAGAGGTCAACTCCGGCGACCCTGCACCTGCATCTTTGTCGACGCCGTCCATCTCCGTCACGCCCTTATTCCTCTACCTTGACCACAATGCCCGGAGGCCGCCCTCGTTGCGGCTGCACCCTGCAGAAGCTCCCGCTGGACCCTGCTAGCTTCTACTACATGTTTGCCGGAGCTCCTCTGCTCCGTCTGTCCTCTGCCAACAACCAGCAGCTATCGCCGCTTCCCTGCTTGCCTTGTCCGCCGTAGTGGACGACCGTGACGCCCCACTGTCATCTTGCACCTCCACTTGCTGTTGCGGTTGACGCCAAGTTCGACCGCCGAACATGGATTAGTGCCAAGTACCACGGTGGCCCTCTAAGAATTTGGATTCGACAAGTTCGACGACGCTCTTGTACAACTACGTTACTAAGACCGACAAGACCGACTACACGAAACCGCTAAGTACCTCTACGCACGGATGCGTCAAGGTCGCCTCCGATATCGCCAAGTACACCACCGAAAAGACCACACGGATGCTCGAACGAGTACTGAACGAAACGCCGAGTACCACGACACGACCATCGACATGTACCCCTACACTGCACCGAAACGCTGAGTTCGACTACCGCCAACATGTACAACTACCGTCGCCGAGATCGCGAGAACCACTACCATCGACCCTAGAGCATGCGGGAACGACTACTTCCATTACGAACGTCCCGAAAACGTCTACTTCCCGTACACCACATCGAACTCGAACCGCTCCGATAACACACGCTTCGAAGTTCCGATAACGTCGCGTTTGTGAGGATCTGTTCGACTACATCCGTTTGTCTTCTTCATGGACTCGTTCTTCTTCCTTGCGGGATCTCAGGCAAGATGACCATACCCTCGAAATCACTTATATCTTTGCTTGCTAGGTGTTCGCTCTATTCCTATGCCGCGATACCTACCACTTGCTATATCATGCCTCCCATATTGTCATGTCAAGCCTCTAACCCACCTTTCCTAGAAAACCGTTGTTTGGCTATGTTACCGCTTTGCTCAGCCCCTCTTATAGCGTTGTTAGATGCAAGTGAAGATGAAGTTTGTTCCATGTTGGAACATGGATATGTTGGCATATCACAATATCTCTTATTTTTAATTAATGCACCTATACACTTGGTAAAGGGTGGAAGGCTCGGCCTTATGCCTGGTGTTTTGTTCCACTCTTGCCGCCCTAGTTTCCGTCATACCGGTGTTATGTTCCTTGATTTTGTGTTCCTTACGCGGTTGGGTTATAATGGGAACCCCTTGACAGTTCGCTTTGAATAAAACTCCTCCAGCAAGGCCCAACCTTGGTTTTACCATTTGCCACCTAAGCCTTTTTCCCTTGGGAGTCGCACTCCCGAGGGTCATCTTTATTTTAAACCCCGGGCCAGTGCTCCTCTGAGTGTTGGTCCAAACTAGAGCACTGTGCAGGGCCGTCCCTTGGCAACTTGGGTTACGTTGGCTCCTGTACGCTTAGCTTATCCGGTGTGCCCTGAGAACGAGATATCTGCAGCTCCTATCGGGATTTGTCAGCACAGCGGGTGGTCTTGCTGGTCTTGTTTTACCATTGTCGAAATGTCTTGTAACCGGGATTTCGAGTCTGATCGGGTCTTCCTGGGAGAAGGAATATCCTTCGTTGACCGTGAGAGCTTGTGATGGGCTAAGTTGGGACACCCCTGCAGGGTTTTGAACTTTCGAAAGTCGTGCCCGTGGTTATGGGCAGATGGGAATTTGTTAATGTCCGGTTGTAGAGAACTTGACACTTGACTTAATTAAAATGCATCAACCGCGTGTGTAGCCGTGATGGTCTCTTTCGTCTGGAGTCCGGGAAGTGAACACGGTTCTTGTGTTATGCTTGAACGTAAGTAGTTTCAGGATCACTTCTTGATCACTTCTAGTTCACAACCGTTGCTTTGCTTCTCTTCTCGCTCTTATTTGCCTATGTTAGCCACCATATATGCTAGTGCTTGCTGCAGCTCCACCTCACTACCCTTTCCCTACCCATAAGCTTAAATAGTCTTGATCGTGAGGGTGCGAGATTGCTGAGTCCCCCGTGACTCACATATTACTTCAAACAGTTGCAGGTGCCGATGATAATCGTGCAGATGACGAAACCAAGCTCAAGGAGGAGCTCGATGAAGATCGTGTTCGTTGTGTTGTTCCGTTTCAAGTAGATCAGTAGTGGAGCCCAGTTGGGGCGATCGGGGATCTATGCTTTTGGGGTTGTCTTTATTTTGGTTCCGTAGTCAGACCTTGATTGTATCTGGATGATGTAATGCTATATTTATGTATTGTTTGAAGTGGCGATTGTAAGCCAACTCTTTATCCCTTTCTTATTTAGTACATGGGATGTGTAAAGATTACCCCTCTTGCGACATGCCTACTATGCGGTTATGCCTCTAAGTCGTGCTCCGACACGTGGGAGATATAGCCGCATCGTGGTTGTTATAAGTTGGTATCAGAGCCTTCCCCGACTTAGGAGCCCCCCTGCTTGATCGAATCGCTGGCGTTGTTGAGTCTAGAAAACTGTTTTGAGTCTTATAGGATTATATATATCGGAGAGTAGGATTCTTTTTACTCCTCAGTCCCTTCGTCGCTCTGGTGAGGCCTCCTGACGTAGAGTTTTGACTCTTCTCTTCTCAAATTTCACGATTTTTTTAGGATCACGCGGGTATCTTGGAATCGTTCCGATGGTTTTGTGACGAGAACATTGTTCTTGGTACCTCCTGACATTTAGGGGTTGTGGCAGTGTCCCGGGGAGTTGAGCTCTGAGGTGTTGTCGTCACAATTTTATCGTTGCAGTTCTGAAATACCTGAGTTCGCCGACATAAAAAATCTCTTTTATTCAGTTGTTGGTGAGATAACCTCGACGCCACCCAGTACTGGGGCGGGAGTTCGAGAGTATTGCCATAACTCGTATAACGGATGCTTTTCGAAGGTTGAGGTAAATGATTTTCGAAGGTTTCTTGGTTATGTGTTGAAGGATGGATACAGCTGGATGTAGGATTTGTTAGTTTTGGGTGAGATATTATGCTTCCCTTGTATCCCCAACACCTGATTGCATAACCAGAAAGTTTCGGGTGTTTATAAGTGGGAATTCAAGTATATCATAGGATATCTTTCCAACAGACACATGATATGATATGGGGTCTGTCATATGTTTGTTCCAGCTTATTCTGCAAGCCAATCCTTTGTTTTGTTTTGAGTTGTGGCATTCGAGTTTCTTCAAAGTCAAGTGTTGATTCCATTCCTTGCCTAAGTGGTGTTCTCATATTTCTATGGTAGTGCTAATCCTTTTCGATCATCGAGATGGTCATGACAATTCCTTTTCAATCGGTGTGCTTCTCTTCAGTGGATCCGATCATTTCAACATCCGCAAGATCAATTCTAAGTTTCTCAATGGTGTTTGTTTCATCTGTCCGAAGTTGTCCTTATTTTTCCCGCCCTCCCACCCTATTCCTTCAAGGAATCTGATGTCTTAATCAAGTATCCATCTTATTGATGTGAAGTCTCTCCATTCTTTTCCATCAATATTCTTATCCGGTGATTCTCAGGAAGATACTAACGAAGCTTCAAGTTCATCATTCTTTGTTTCTTTTATCTTCTCCGGTGGATTCAAATCAAGCTTTTGGTTTTATCATATCCCTTTTTCCTCATTTCAAATGCTTTCTCATGCCGGTGCACCTCTTAATCATTCACATCTCACTATTCAATTGTTCCAGAGTACTGAAGATATCTTGAAGATTCGTGTTTCCACTCTACGATCGTTCAAGCTCTTTTGAGGATGTTATCTCATTCAAGCCATTTAATTCAACCGGTGCAATCTCTCTTTTCAAGGAATCATTCAACGGTGTTTGTTTTGAGTGGGCCCATAATCCACACGTATTTTCCCAGGATCTTACCTGACTCTTCTAATTTTCACGGAGCTATCCTCAAATTCTTTCAAACTTGACGTAAGAATGAATTATCATCAGTCATATGTCTTTCTCCAAGATCTTTCAAATTATTTCATCGTTGGTTCAACCTTCTCATCCTTCATTGTTCTGGCGTGCCTCAATAATTCATGGTGGTGTTTCTCGTCGTCATTCTCAACATGTGAAGACCGAAGAAGAGTTTTTCCTTGAAATCTTATCCGTTCTCTCAAAGACGCGAAGTTCAAGATGGATGCCATCCTCTCATAATTGTTTTCTATATGAGAATTCTTTTCACCCATCCGGAGCAATTCAGGAGTCTTTTCAGTTTGATTCTCCAGAGCCCATCATCTCAGAAGTATTCATTCTCAGCTTTCGGCTCTCTTTCTCTAAATCTTACCAGTGCATCGCTCAAGTATTCTCTAATTAGCTCATGATCTCTTTGTTCTCTTGTATCAAATCCCCTCAAGTATCTTCATTCATTTTCCAAGTCTTCCCGGTGAATTGTGCCTTTGCTATGTTCTTTTTCAATTCTACGGTGGTTTGTTCAAGATTTCTCTTCATTTGTGTTCATATCAATTCATTCGTTCTTTCAAATCCTAACGGTGGTTTGTTGAAGTCTTTTCTCAAGTTTGCGCTATATCTCTCTTAACCTTTTCAACGAGAATAAGTAGTATGCCAAATCCGTTGCTTGTCATAAATTTAAATTGGTGAAGGATAAGCATAATGTAACTCTTATTCTTGTTTCATCGAGGGAATTCAATTCCTTATTCTGGAGGTTCATCAAATTCTTGGTTCAAGTGCTTCATACCTTTCTCGGTGTTCCAAGATCTCTCAACTATATCACCATGAAGATTCATTTAAATCATTGCAAGGATTCACCTTGTGTTTTCAACTTCTCTTTCTTTCTATCATCCTTTTATTACCGGAGTTCTTCATGGAGGCTCTACATCGTGGTTCGTCAAGGATTCCTTTCATTCTTCAATTGTCCTCAAGATTTCTCTCGAAGTTATGATCCGCCAAGCTATACTCTCGGATAAACATGGTGTTTGACACATGTCTTATTTTGAGGAGTTCAAGAATTCTTCTTCTTGCATTCCGAAGTGCATTTCTTTCTACCTTATCATTTGAGGTGGTGTTATGTCATTCTTGATAATTTGAGTTCATGTTTCATGATTCACATGTTTTTAAGAATGAGGTATTTTAAATCTATCAGTCTCTTCGTTGGAGTTATCTTGTGTCATGTTTCACCTAAAGCCTTCCCTAAGGATTGTTGCTATTTATGGTGCTTATAAATGACCCAAGTTTTTCATTTATCCTCCCGGTGAAATAAGTTTCTCGTCTGCTTGTTCATATCAATCCAATCTTTTGTTTCTGTAGTGGCAGCATTTCACCTCAATTTTGAGAAATTTTCCATAAGCCCACTACAAGTTTATTCTTTTCGTTGTTGGTTTTCCAAAAACTTCGTTATATCTTTCTTGGAAGGGTGCTTTCCAAGCTCACTTGTGGCAGAAGTTGGCATTTTCTTCTCCATTCTTATTCCAATGATCGATATTCTATTCTTTCTCCCGGAGGCTTTGTGATGTTGCTCTTTTCAGTCATCATCTCGAATGGTGAGGATCGTGTTCTTTTCATGCTTATCCATTTAACCGGAGTGTCGTGCCCTCTTTTTAAGTTCTTCCCTTTCTGTCAAGTTTTGCCTCCCCTCTCAACCGTAGTGCTATCTGAAATCTTTCTTACCCCTCGTGCCATTCTTTCAATAGTTCCGAAGGTAGTGTGTTGTTGTTTTCATCAAGTATCTTCTCATCTTGTCAAGATCATCTTCAATTCCTTCCATTTACAGTCGGAGTGTTGTCCAAATTATATCATTCTTATTCCTTCTCTATCTTGTTCTAACCGGAGTGTTGTGTCTATCATTCCTCTTCTAACCGGAGCCTCATCCAAGTGCTTTCATTTTGCCAAGTTCATATTCTTTACCTTCCTTTTTCCATCTGGAGTGTTGTCGTAATTGATCCTTATCATTCCTTGTACATCTCGTTTCATCCGGAGTGCTTGCATGTACTTCTTGCCCATTGCAACCCTTTTCTCATGTCTTTCAACCACAGGGTTCTCGTGAGGTTCCTTGTTCATCTTTACCTCTTCTCTTCCTTTTCCGTTTCCCTCCGGTGCCATCCTAGATCTCGGGACGAGATCCTCTCGTAGGGGTGGAGCGTTGTGACACCCCGAGACCATTGCGCCAGGTGTCTTCCAGTTATTCGCCATCATTGCCATGTCTTTCGCTTGCGTGTTGCATCATGCCTGTGTCATATTTTGCATTGCATCATGATCATCTTGCTTGTTGTTGCATGTGCATTTTATTTGTGTATGTCTTGGTGTGATCTCTTTCTCTTCATCTCCATTACCGTTGGCATTTCACCCTTCAAGTTAGTCCATCTCCAAGAAAACCCCATCTCCTTCTTCCTTTCTTCTAAATTCTAGCCATTTACTCGAGTGACATTTTTCCTACCTCAAATAATGTTCACTCTTTCCCTGTAAATCCAACACGTTTCATTTAACCTTTCTATCAAGTTTCAGCTCTTTTGAAGATGATTTGGTTCGGTTCAAAAATGACTCAAGTTTGAAGTTAATTCAAACTTGGTTTATTTTTCTACCTCTAAAAATGGCCAAAGAAATTTATTCAAATAGTGCTTATCTCCAGGAGCTCATTTTAATTCTCATCCTTGCTTCTACCTTATCCATGCTCTCTGTTATTTTCTGTAATTATTTCTTGTCTGAAGGAATTCAGAAAAAAGGGCAGCAGCAGCTCAGCGCAGCAGAGAGCAGGCCCAGCAGCCATCCGCGGCCTCCCTTCAGCCCAGCTGGCGAGCTGACCGACTAGGCCGGCCCTTTAGGCTCAGTCAGCCCACCACCAAAGCAGCCTAAGGCAAAGGCCCATCTAACCTTTCCTAGCCCAGTCGGCACCCCCACTAACCCTAGCGAGCTTCTCTCCTCTCTCCCTCGTCTCCACCTCACGCCGCCAGGAGAGGCCCGATTCCCATCTCCATTCGCTCGACCCTCTCCCTCTCGTTCTCCTAGCGCCGCCGCATGCTTCGCACAGGGAGAGGAGCTCCCGCGCCAGCACCCCGCACTCCGCCGCCTCGCTCTCTCCTCTCGATCCCTCCAGGCCGCCGCCTCCGCACACACGCCCGACCCGAGCGCCTCCTCCTTGCTGCCTCGCATGTCGCGTGCAGGAGCTCCGCCGCCTTGACTTCTGGCTCCGGCCTCCGCCGGCCGCACCCTCCCCGGCCTCAGCCTCATCCCCGACTACCCAGGCCGGAGCTCCCACCGCTGCGCCTTGGACAGGAGGTCCCTCACGGCCGATCGCCGCCGTCCTTGTCCACGCCCAGAGGAGCGTGCCCGCCGAGCCCCGTCACGCCCCCTCGTCGACCCTCCTCCGCGCCGTCGCCTCGCCAGGACGCCGCGCCTGTGTCTCCCGTGATGCCACTAGAGGTCAACTCCGGCGACCCCGCAGCTGCATCTTCGCCAACGCCGTCCATCTCCATCGCGCCCTTCTTCCTCTACCTCGACCACAATGCCCGGAGGCCGCCCCTCGCTACGGCTGCACCCTGCAGGAGCTCCCGCTAGACCCTACTAGCTTCTACTGCATGTTTGCCGGAGCTCCTCTGCTCCGTCCGTCCTCTGCCAACAACCAGCAGCTATCGCCGCTTCCCTACTTGCCCTGTCCTCCGTAGTGGACGACCGTGATGCCCCACTGTCATCTTGCACCTCCACTTGCTGTTGCGGTTGACGCCAAGTTCGACCACCGAACATGGATTAGCGCCAAGTACCACGGCGGCCCTCCAAGAATTTGGATTCGACAAGTTCGACGGTGCTCTTGTCCAACTACGTTACCGAGACCGGCAAGACCGACTACACGAAACTGCCAAGTACCTCTACGCACGGATGCGTCAAGGTCGCCTCGGTTATCGCCAAGTACACCACCGAAAAGACCACACGGATGCTCGAACGAGTACTGAACGAAACACCGACTACCACGACACAATCATCGACATGTACCCCTACACCGCACCGAAACGCCGAGTTCGACTACCGCCAACATGTACAACTACCATCGTCGAGATCGCGAGAACCTCTACCGTCGACCCTAGAGCATGCGAGAACAACTACTTCCACTACGAACGTCCCGAAAACGTCTACTTCCCATACACCACATCGAACTCAAACCGCTCCGATAACGCACGCTTCGAAGTTCCAATAACATCACGTTTGTGAGGATCCGTTCGACTACGTCCGTTTGTCTTCTTCATGGACTCGTTCTTCTTCCTTGCGGGATCTCAGGCAAGATGACCATACCCTCGAAATCACTTCTATCTTTGCTTGCTAGTTGTTCGCTCTATTGCTATGCCGCGATACCTACCACTTGCTATATCATGCCTCCCATATTGTCATGTCAAGCCTCTAACCCACCTTTCCTAGCAAACCGTTGTTTGGCTATGTTAGCGCTTTGCTCAGCCCCTCTTATAGCGTTGTTAGTTGCAATTGAAGATGAAGTTTTTCCATGTTGGAACATGGATATGTTGGCATATCACAATATCTCTTATTTTTAATTAATGCACCTATACACTTGGTAAAGGGTGGAAGGCTCCGCCTTATGCCTGGTGTTTTGTTCCAGTCTTGCCTCCCTAGTTTCCGTCATATCGGTGTTATGTTCCTTGATTTTGTGTTCCTTACGCGGTTGGGTTATAATGGGAACCCCTTGACAGTTTGCTTTGAATAAAACTCCTCCAGCAAGGCCCAACCTTGGTTTTACCATTTGCCACCTAAGCCTTTTTCCCTTGGGAGTCGCACTCCCGAGGGTCATCTTTATTTTAAACCCCGGGCCAGTGCTCCTCTGAGTGTTCGTCCAAACTAGAGCACCGTGCAGGGTCGTCCCTTGGCAACTTGGGTTACGTTGGTTCATGTACGCTTAGCTTATCCAGTGTGCCCTGAGAACGAGATATGTGCAGCTCCTATCGGGATTTGTCGGCACAGCGGGTGGTCTTGCTGGTCTTGTTTTACCATTGTCGAAATGTCTTGTAACCGGGATTCCGAGTCTGATCGGGTCTTCCTGGGAGAAGAAATATCTTTCGTTGACCATGAGAGCTTGTGATGTGCTAAGTTGGGACACCCCTGCAGGGTTTTGAACTTTCGAAAGCCGTGCCCGCGGTTATGGGAAGATGGGAATTTGTTAATGTCCGGTTGTAGAGAACTTGACACTTGACTTAATTAAAATGCATCAACCGCGTGTGTAGCCGTGATGGTCTCTTTCCGGCGGAGTCCGGGAAGTGAACACGGTTCTTGTGTTATGCTTGAACGTAAGTAGTTTTAGGATCACTTCTTGATCACTTCTAGTTCACGACCGTTGCTTTGCTTCTCTTCTCGCTCTTATTTGCGTATGTTAGCCACCATATATGCTAGTGCTTGCTGCAGCTCCATCTCACTACCCTTTTCCTACCCATAAGCTTAAATAGTCTTGATCGTGAGGGTGCGAGATTGCTGAGTCCCCCGTGACTCACAGATTACTTCAAACAGTTGCAGGTGCCAATGATAACCGTGCAGATGACGAAACTGAGCTCAAAGAGGAGCTCGATGAAGATCGTGTTCGTTGTGTTGTTTCGTTTCCAGTTGATCCATAGTGGAGCCCGGTCGGGGCGATCGGGGATCTATGCTTTTGGGGTTGTCTTTATTTTGGTTCCGTAGTCGGACCTTGATTGTATCTGGATGATGTAATGCTATATTTATGTATTGTTTGAAGTGGCGACTCTAAGCCAACTCTTTATCCCTTTCTTATTCAGTACATGGGATGTGTAAAGATTACCCCTCTTGCGACATGCCTACTATGCGGTTATGCCTCTAAGTCGTGCTCCGACACGTGGGAGATATAGCCGCATCGTGGGTGTTACATATGACCTTGACACCGACCACGAGCTTCCTTTCCATGGGACTCAAGACCCTGAGGAGTATCTCGAGTGGGAGCGCAAGATGGATGACTACCTCAAGCTACGTCAAGTCCCTTCCGAAGACCAATTGAAGTGCACCTCAAGTGTTGGGTTCTACGGTAGGGTGCGTCGACTGCAAATTAAAATTTTCCTACACGCAAAACAACCAAGAACATGCTACGGGAGATGGATCACAGTTCGTTACCACTAGACGCGCAGTGCCGTGCAGCGGAAGAAGAGTTGGGGCAGAGTGTCCGCGTGGATCGTCTCCTCCTCGTCCGATCTCCCTCAAACAGCTGGTCGTTGGTTCCCACGTACAGGTTCGTCGGAGCAGCGCAAGTGCACCGCCTCTAATGGTATCTGCGCGTGCAGGAGTAACACCGCGCGGCAGACTGCTAGGTCCGATCACACAGTCGGTGGTCGAGCGGAGGTGGCTATTCGCAACACATGCAGACCCTAGTGACAGCGCCGAAGCGATCAGCCGCATGAGTGTGCCGCACCCCCACTTTATATAGGCATCCGTCGCGGGCTCAACACTTGTGATGAGGAGCATCCCAAGATCATCCCCATGGATGCACCTACACCTCCAACGACACCACTTGGACCAATGACACGAGCCCGAGCCAAGGCTATCGAAGATAAGGTGAACTCACTCCTCTCCGAACTTCCACTTTCTATGCATGAGACATGGCTACTACCTAAGCCCGAGGTGTTGTGCATGATTAGGCACCAAGAGGACCCTCCCGAAGATGCGCATGAAGGTATACAAGTCCCCAAGTCCACGGATGAGGAGAACCAACGGAAGGAGTCAAGAACATCTCCCAGGCCCCGGACATCTCGCCAAGGACCCGGACATCTGGCCCCTGGAACGTCATCCACTACAACAGCTCAGCCGCCAGAAGGTACGGGCCCCGGACATCCGGCCTCGACAGCCCGGACATCCAGCCTCTCACGAGCCCCCGGAAATCCGGCCCCTTCGAACCCGTTAGCAACAAATGCCACCACTCCAGCCCGGACAGCCGGCCTCCCCAGCCCGGACATCCGGCGTCACCTGAAAGCCCGGACATTCGGCCTGACCAGCCCGGACATCCGGCCTCCCCTGTCTGCGCATGTGAAGGGCCGAGGCACGTGTATCCCTTCTTCCCCCTAGACTATATATACTCCACCTCACCCAACTTTCTAGGGTTAGCAAAGGTGTAGCTCATGTTTGTGTGAGAGCTTTGCTCATCCACTTGGTTACCTTCTCCACGGAGATTCGAGCCTCCACCGGAGAAGATCCCCCAAGCGGATTCAAGACCCCTCTTTAGGGAAGAACTCAAGACCTCCTCACGGAGAAGACCGGCTACCCTTGTATCATCCTTAGTTGTCCGTGGATCGTGTATCCTTATGTACTCGAGGATCTAGCACATGTGTGACTTATTCGTGTTGGTTTAGTGTTTCCTCTTGTGTTTCCCCTTGTGTTTTCCCTCGTTTCCCTCCTCGTGTTCTTCGTGTTCATCGCGGGATCCTCTCCTTTCGTGAAAGATCGGTCGATTAGGGTTCCACCCTACATCAACTTGGTCCTCACACGGACCCTAAAGCCCAAAATCTGTTCGGCCTGGATTTGAGTCCGAGTAGGATCACTTCTGACTCATGGAGTCTGACCGGGCCTCACGGGTTCCTTCCCTTAAGCGTGCGACCCCTTAGGTTCTCGTTCACTTGGTCGTGAGTCAGATCACATCCGACTCGGCTAGTCGGTAGCGACATCTAGCAAAGCGTGCCGACTCCAAGTGTCTGATGAAGCTGGTTAGGCGAACCCGTACATCACACATCTGTTCCCTTTGCCACACGATATATATTGTCGGGCTCAAGGCAAGTCTGTCATCCTTGTGCTAGCCCGACCTCTTTCTCGTTCAAGTGATGTCGACCACAAACCGGATTATCTCATAATCCTAATCGCATGGCCATGCTTATCTTGGTCGGATCACACGAGGGGCCCAGAGTATATCTCTCCTGATCGGAGGGGCAAATCCCATCTAGTTCGACCATGTCTCGCAGCATGGGTCTGGACAAGCCTGAAACCTACCTTTGTAACTACCCAGTCATGGAGTAGAGTTGGGTTGGCCCAAAGCAAGTCTGTCACCATCCCGAGTACACGCGCCAGCTCAGGTCTTAGGACATAGAACGTATATTGTACTAGAGACTCACAAATGACATATCGCTGCGTCTCATAGTTGGGTCTGTCCAGCTTGGACCTTATCTCAACTCGGATCCGACTACGTCGAATCCGACCAGATCCTTCTGAGTCCATATTATCCGATTAGCATCCAATGCTCCATGGCTAGTGAGACCAAGCCATCGACCGTGTCATATGCTAGTCTAGTCGGTTGCGCGTCCACACAACCCTTTCGACTAGGGACCTTTTAGGACAGACATCATACAATGCATAGTCCCACAAACAAGTCATGGACTTGCTGATACACATCATTGATAATGTCCAAGGACTATCTTTATTCATAAACACATAGGAAATATCCTCTAGGGCATATCTCCAACAGTCTCCCACTTGCACTAGAGTCAATCAAATAGACAGCAAATGCCCATAGCTCTAACGTGCCGCTCATGCTTGGATTGTGGAAGCGGCTTAGTCAACGGATCTGCAACATTTGCATCCGTGTGAATTTCGCATAACTCAACATCACCATTCTTTACAATCTTTCGTACCAGGTGATATTTCCGATCTATGTGTCTGGTCTTGTGGTGATCCCTCGGCTCCTTGGCTTGTGCGATGGCACTAGAATTATCACAATAAAGGTCCAATGGTTTTACCGAAGCTGGGAAAATACCAAGATCATCCAGAAAGTTCCGGATCCAAACACCTTCCTTTGCAGCTTCACAAGCCGCAATGTATTCGACTTATGTGGTAGATTCGGCCACCGTATCTTCCTTTGAACTCATCCAGCTCATTACTCCTCCGTTCATGACATACACGAATCTGGACTGTGATCGACAATCATCTCTGTCGGTTTGGAAACTAGCATCGGCGTAACCTCTTACGACGAGCTCTTCCTTACCTCCATAAACTAGGAACATCTCTTTAGTCCTTTTCAGGTACTTCAAAATAGTCTTTACCACTGCCCAGTGAGTCTCACCTGGGTTGCCCTGGTATCTACTTGTTAGGCTTATTGCAAAAGCAACATCAGGCCGTGTACATATCATGGCATACATGATGGATCCAATTGCCGAGGCATATGAAATCCGACTCATCCTGCTTCGCTCATCAGATGTCGAAGGACTCTGAGTCTCGCTTAGCCTTATACCATGTGAGATAGGCAAGAACCCTTTCTTGGCCTCACTCATGTTGAACCGCTTCAACACTTTATCTATGTATGTGCTTTGGCTCAAGCCGAGCAGCCTCCTCGATCTATCTCTATAGATCTTGATGCCTAAAATGTAAACTGCCTCACCAAGGTCCTTCATTGAAAACATGCCATTCAATGATTCCTTGACCAAGTCCAGCATCGAAACATCATTTACGATCAGTAGTATGTCATCCACATACAAGATCAAAAACACAATCGAGCTCCCACTTAACTGCTTGTATAAACAAGCGTCCTCATCGCTTTTGATGAAATCGAGACTAGTGACGACTTCATCAAAATGAATGTTCCAACTCCGAGATGCTTGCCTCAACCCATAAATGGATCTCTTGAGCTTGCATACCTTACTAGTGCTAGTCGAATCGACAAAACCCTCGGGTTGCATCATATACACGTCCTCGGTTAAATTTCTATGAAGGAAAGCCATTTTGACATCCATCTGCCATATCTCGTAATCGAAATATGCAACTATAGCTAGTACGATCCTCACCGACTTCAGCTTCGCTACCGGCGAGTAAGTCTCGTCGTAGTCAATTCCTTAAAGTTGTCCATAACCTTTAGTGACAAGACGAGCTTTGTGGATCTGAACATTTCCATTCACATCGGTTTTCTTCTTAAAGACCCATTTGCAGCCAATGGCCTTTACGCCAGGCGGCGGATCAACCAAGTCCCAGACTTGATTTTCATCCATGGACTTTAACTCGGATCTCATGGCCTCTAGCCATGACTCGGAATCCGGTCTCACCATCGCTTCCGCATACGTGGCCGGCTCGTCACTTTCTAGCAACAATACATCACACACTTTGTGCAATCTTTTCGATCTCCGTGGTTCTGGTGCCGCTTCCACTATGGGTTCCCTGACAGACTCTGGTATGATCTCATCACTCGTCGAGTCGTCCCCGAGTGGTACTCGAATTTCTTCGAGTCGGACCATCCTCCCACTGACCTCCCGACTGAGAAACTCTTTCTCAAGGAAAACCTCGTTCCGAGCAACAAACACTTTGTTCTCTTCCCGGTTGTAGAAGCTATATCCCAAGGTTTCCTTCGGATATCCCACGAATATGCATTTATCCTACTTGGGTGTAAGCTTGTCTGACATAAGTCGCTTGACAAATGCTTCACAACCCCAAATCTTTAGAAAAGACAAACTGGGACTCTTCCCGGTCCACATCTCATGTGGTGTCTTATCTACGGATTTTGATGGTACCCTGTTAAGTGTGAAAGCTGCAGTTTCTAGAGCGTATCCCCAGAATGACAAGGGTAAATCTGATTTGCTCATCATTGACCAGACCATCTCCAACAAGGTCCTATTCCTCCGTTCCGACACGCCGTTTCTCTCTGGCGTACCCGGAGGTGTGAGCTGAGGTACTATACCTCAGCTTTTTAGATGATCATCAAACTCCTGGCTCATGTACTCACCTCCACGATCAGATCGTAGAAGCTTTATAGTCTTGCTGAGCTGATTCTCAACCTCGTTTTGAAACTCTTTGAACTTTTCAAAAGTTTCTGACTTGTGCCTCATCAAATAGATATATCCATATCTACTCAAGTCGTTGGTAAAAGTCACGAAGTACTAATAGCCGCCTCTGGCAGTTGTGCTCATTGGACCACACACATCACTGTGTATAAGCTCCAACAGCTCGAACGCCCTCTCGCAACTCTTTGCAAAAGGAGACCTAGTCATCTTGCTGAGCAAGCATGATTCACATGTTTCGAATGACCCTAAGTCGGACGAAGTTAGGAGCCCATCATCATGGAGCTTCTTCATGCGTTTCAGACTAATGTGTCCAAGCCGGCAATGCCAGAAGTATGTCAGATTTATCTCATTAGGATTATGCCTTTTGACATTCACGTTATAGACCGGTTCCTGTTCTAGATTCAATATAAATAGCCCATCAACAATGGGTGCATAGCCGTGGAACATACCATTCAAATAAAACAAACAACCATTGTCCTTTCAATTGAATTCATAACCCTGACACATTAAGCATGAGGCAGAAATAATATTCCTACTAAGTACAGGAATGTAATAATAATTATTCAATCCCAAAATAAATCCAGAAGGAAGCTAGAGTTGCATCGTGCCGACCTCCAACGCAACAACTCTTGCTTTGTTGCCGACCCTGATGTCAATCTCCCCTTGTGCCACACGCCCAGTTCTTACCAGCCCCTGCATCGAGTTGCAACTATGAACAACCGATCCAGTATCAAATACCCAAGAGCTACTAGGTATGTCAGTAAGGTAAATGTCTATAACATATGCAACAAGTGTACCTTTGCCTGAAGCAACATTTCTGGCCTTCTTTCCATGCTCTACAAGCCACTTGCTACAATTCCTCTTCCAGTGACCGGTTTCCTTGCAATTATAGCAAATGGTCTTCGAGTCCGGTCCATACTTTGGCGCAGCGGTGGAGGTTACCATCTCCGTTCCCTTTGCCTTAGCCTTCTTCTTGGACAAACTATTCTTGAACTTAGCCGATTTCTGCACCATCAACACTTGATGTGTGCCTTTCTTAATATCCTGCTCTGCCACCTTAAGCATCCCATGCAATTCAGTGAGATTCTTATCCATGCCATGCATATGATAGTTCGAGATGAATGTCCCGTACCTAGGCAGAAGAGAACCCAGAACTGCATCAGTAGCCAGCTCATCCAAGAGCAGGAAGCCCAACCGATCCAAAGCTTGCACATATCCGATCATCTTGAACACATGTGAGCTCAGTGGATCACCTTCCTTTAGCTTGCAATCTGCCAAGGATCGCCAGAGGTTGAACCTTTAGGTCCTAGTCTGTGTCTGAAACATGCTCTTGAGACTCTCGGTCATATCGTAATCCTCAACATTTTCGAAATGCTGTTGCAAATCGGGCTCCATACAAGCTAGCATCAGGCAACTGATCTCCGTTGATTCATCAATGAGTTTCTGGTAGGCATTGTTAGTTGTGGTATTAGCATTATCGGCAGGTTCCTCTAGAAGTGGATCCTCTTGAACATGTTCCTTTTTATCATGCTTGAGAACAATTCTCGGATTTCTATACCAGGTGGTAAAGTTTGTTCCATTCAGTTTATCCTTTTCCAGAATTGATTTCAATGCAAAGTTGGGTTGAGCAGGTGGTGCCATTGATCTACAACAGAAAATATGCAATCACTAAGCAATGTGTTTATGTAGAGTAATTCAAGCCTTAAATATAAATACTTCCACTGAAGTTGGCATCCCTCTACAAACTCTCAGTGATTCAGGATCCGACTAGCACATGCGACTAGTGAGCTTTAGCATCACTGCTAGAGAACATGCCTATCCGGTAAGCAACTCCTTGCTCGTATCTCTATACAACTCCTGTCGGTCGGGAAGGTATCTCATACCCCGGCCCCAACCTTCTTTGCCACAAGTCCCAAAACCGTTTTGATAGCCTTGTCAAGTTAACCTGATGCAGTGCATGTCCGTGTCCGACACGAACCCTTCAGTTCAAGGACACCCAGCAGCACCCCAATTTTATGAGCCCACTACGTACTTGACGTGCGAAGGTGCAACATCGGGAATGGCAAATTGCTTGATATTAACGAGGTATTTTTCTACCATTCTAACATGCATAGAAAACAAGAAGCATAACAATTACAAATAAACATATATTGTGAAATAGTATGGCTCCTTCATGGATGTGCTTCTAGGTCGGCTCCGACTCCGATGACCATCTAGGAACTCCATCTTGTTCATCACGCCGGGACGCCAAGCCACCAACTTGATCTCTATTATCCAACTACCACAACTAGTAATGAATTTTACATAGAGTCACAAGTCGACACGCAAGTCATTATACAATATAATGACAACACTTTGGCTCCTGCCGGCTGACAAACATGACACACAGGCCATGTATAAATTACACACATGCATCACATACACATGAGCCATACTATTCACATCAAACCTGCAGAACAAAGTTACACATAGAATCACATTCTACGCACACGGCGGCCCCGCTAGCCGGTTAGTAGGTGGGGTTCGAAGGAGCAGCGCCCCTCGTGGGTGCAGGCAACGCCCGGCATTTTTGGAAATAGCAGATCACATCTGAACTCCGATCATGCCGAATTTTCCGATCTGACCGATCTTATCAATCATCGCGAGTCCGATTCGGATTTACGTTTCACTTTTAATCCCGATGGCATATACCGACCGGTAGGGGAAGGTTGTGTCACGATCTCATCGACTCCAATCATCAGAAAACATAGCCACATCGATCCCCATGTGCAGTTGATCCCATCAACCGTGCACACAGCCGATCTCATCAAGGACAACAGATCTCATCTGCCACCTCCACATATCTAATATGCATATGATCTGAATCCAAATACTATAGCAAAGGCTCTGATACCACTGTTGGGTTCTACGGTAGGGTGCGTCGACTTCAAATTAAAATTTTCCTACGCACAAAACAACCAACAACATGCTACGGGAGATGGATCACAGTTCGTTACCACTAGACGCGCAGTGCCATGCAGCGGAAGAAGAGTTGGGGCAGCGCGTCCGCGTGGATCATCTCCTCCTCGTCCAATATCCCTCGAACAGCCGGCCATCGGTTCCCACGTACAGGTTCCCCGAAGCGGCGCAAGTGCATCGCCTCTAATGGTATCCGTGAGTGCAGGAGGAACCCCGTGCGGCGGAGTGCTAGGTCCGATCACACAGTCGACGGTCGAGTGGAGGTGGCTATTCGCAACACATGCAAACCCTAGTGACAGCATCGAAGCGATCAGCCCGCATGAGTGTGCCACACCCCCACTTTATATCAGCGTCCGTCGCGGGCTCAACACTTGGGCCTCTGATACGTCTCCAACGTATCTATAATTTTTTATTGCTCCATGCTATATTATCTACTGTTTTGGATGTTTATGGGCTTTACTATACACTTTTATATCATTTTTGGGACTAACCTATTAAGCTAGAGCCCAGTGCCAGTTTCTGTTTTTACCTTGTTTTAGGGTTTCACAGAAAAGGAAAATCAAACGGAGTCCAATTGACCTGAAACTTAACGGAACTTATTTTTGGAAGGAAAGAAGCCCAGAAGACTTGGAGTGCATGTCAGGGGACCTACGAGGAGGCCACGAGGCAGGGGGGCGCGCCCACCCCCCTAGTGCGTGCCCTCCACCCTCGTGGGCCCCTCGTGCCCCCCCTGACGTACTTCTTCCGCCTATAGATCTCCATATACCATAAAAACAGCCGGGAACACAATAGATCGGGAGTTCCGCCGCCAGAAGCCTCCGTAGCCACCAAAAGCCAGTCTAGACCCATTCCGACACCCTGCCGGAGGGGGAATCCTTCTCCGGTGGCTATCTTCATCATCCGGTGCTCTCCATGATGAGGAGGGAGTAGTCCACCCTCGGGGCTGAGGGTATGTACCAGTAGCTATGTGTTTGATCTCTCTCTCGTGTTCTTGATTTGGCACGATCTTGATGTATCACGAGCTTTGCTATTATAGTTGGATCTTATGTTTCTTCTCCCCCTATACTCTCTTGTAATGGATTGAGTTTCCCCTTTGAAGTTATCTTATCGGATTTAGTCTTTAAAGATTTGAGAACACTTGATGTATGTCTTGTCGTGCGTATCTGTGGTGACAATGGGATATCACGTGATTCACTTGATGTATGTTTTGGTGACCAACTTGCGGGTTCCGCCCATGAACCTATGCATAGGGTTGGCACACGTTTTCGTCGTGATTCTCCGGTAGAAACTTTGGGGCACTCTTTGAGGTCCTTTGTGTTTGTTTGAATAGATGAATCTGAGATTGTGTGACACATATCGTATAATCATACCCACGGATACTTGAGGTGACATTGGAGTATCTAGGTGACATCAGGGTTTTGGTTGATTTGTGTCTTAAGGTGTTATTCTAGTGCGAACTCTAGGGCTGTTTGTGACACTTATAGGAATAGCCCAACAGATTGATTGGAAAGAATAACTTTGATGTGGTTTCATACCCTACCATAATCTCTTCGTTCGTTCTCCGCTATTAGTGACTCTGGAGTGACTCTTTGTTGCATGTTGAGGGATAGTTATGTGATCCAATTATGATATTATTGTTGAGGGAACTTACACTAGCGAAAGTATGAACCCTAGGCCTTATTTCCTATCATTGCAATACCGCTTATGCTCACTTTTATCACTTGCTACCTTGCTGTTTTTATATTTTCAGATTACAAAAACTATTATCTACTATCCATATACCACTTGTATCACCATCTCTTCGCCGAACTAGTGCACCTATACAATTTACCATTGTATTGGGTGTGTTGGGGACACAAGAGACTCTTTGTTATTTGGTTGCAGGGTTGCTTGAGAGAGACCATCTTCATCCTACGCCTCCTATGGATTGATAAACCTTAGGTCATCCACTTGAGGGAAATTTGCTACTGTCCTACAAACCTCTGCACTTGGAGGCCCAACAACGTCTACAAGAAGAAGGTTGTGTAGTAGACATCAAGCTCTTTTCTGTGGCCGTTGCCGGGGAGGTGAGTGCTTGAAGGTATATCTTTAGATCTTGCAACCGAATCTTTTTGTTTCTTGTTTTAGCACTAGTTTAGTTTATGAAAGAAAACTATAAAAAATGGAATTAAGGGTACCTCATATGCTTCATCTTTTTAATATCTATCATGAAAATAAGGATTCCGATAATTGTGCTCAAGTGCTAGAAGAAGAATGCATTAGAATGTTTGGCACTAAATATTTGAATGATGAGCATGATTTCAATGTTTTTAGTATGAATTCCTTGAATATCTATGATGCTAATGATATGCAAAGCCACAAGCTTGGGGAAGCTATGTTTGATGAAGATGATATTTTTTGTCCCCCAAGTTTTGATGAGCAAATTTATTATGATGAAAGCATGCCTCCTATCTATGATGATTATTGTGATGACACGTATGCTTTAAAGAATAATAATAACAATGAAATTTGTCATCTTGATTTCAATTTTCAATCCCATGATAGTTACTTTGTTGAGTTTTCTCCCGCTACTATTCATGAGAATAAATTTTCTTATGTGGAGAGTAATAAAATTTCTATGCTTGTAGATCATGAAAAGAATGCTTTAGGTGCTGGTTATATTGTTGAATTCATTCATGATGCTACGAAAAATTATTATGAGGGAGGAATATATGCTTGTAGGTATTGCAATAATATCAAGTTTCCTCTCTATGTGCTTAAAGTTTTGAAGTTATGCTTGTTTTACCTTCCTATGCAAGTTGATTCTTGTTCCCACAAGTTGTTTTCTCACAAAATCCCTATGCATAGGAAGTGGGTTAGACTTAAATGTGCTAGTCATATTCTTCAAGATGCTCTCTTTATGTTACAATTCTTATCTTTTATGTGAGCATCGTTGAAATCATCATGCCTAGCTAGGGCCATCAAACGATAGCGCTTGTTGGGAGGCAACCCAATTTTATTTTGTTCCTTGCCTTTTGTTACTGTTTAGTAATAAATAATTCATCTAGCCTCTGTTTATATGTGGTTTTATGCTTTTAATTAGTGGTTGTGCCAAGTAGAACCTTTGAGAAGACTTGGGGGAAGTCTTTGTGACCATGCTGTAAAAAACAGAAACTTTAGCGCTCACGAGAATTGCTGCCATTTTTATTTGGAGAGAGCTATTTAGTTAATTCTTTTTGAAGATGATTAATAGATAAATTCCTCAGGTCAAGAAATTTATTTGAGAATTTTATGAGTTCCATAAGTATACGTTTGATCCAGATTACTACAGACTGTTCTGTTTTTGACAGATTCTGTTTTTCGTGTGTTGTTTGCTTATTTTGATGAATATATGGCTAGTAAAAGAGTTTATAAACCATAGAGAAGTTGCAATACAGTAGATATAACACCAATATAAATAAATAATTAGTTCATTACAGTATCTTGAAGTGGTGATTTATTTTCTTATACTAACGGAGCTTACGAGTTTTCTGTTAAGTTTTGTGTTGTGAAGTTTTCAAGTTTTGGGTAAGGATTCGATGGACTATGGAATAAGGAGTGGAAAGAGCCTAAGATTGGGGATGCCCAAAGCACCCCAAGGTAATATTCAAGGACAACCAAGAGCCTAAGCTTGGGGATGCCCCGGAAGGCATCCCCTCTTTCGTCTTCGTTCATCGGTAACTTTACTTGGAGCTATATTTTTATTCGCCACATGATATGTGTTTTGCTTGGAGCGTCAATTTATTTTGTTAGTATTTGCTTGCTGTTAATAATAACAATGTTTTGCATCTTTTATTTCAATAAAAGTGGCATTGATAGCCTTTACTATGCCTATGTTACAAGTATACATGTTGCTGTTTGAAAACAGAAAGTTTACCGCTGTTGCAATAATTCCCTAGAAAATTCAGAATGTGATAAAATGTTGAAACCTTTTGCATATTAAGCTCTCATAAATTTACTACAGTGGCAATTTTCTTTCATAATTTTTGGATCTAGGGAAGTATGGATGTTGCAGCATTCTTTACAGACTATCCTGTTTAGGCAGATTGCTGTTATGTTTGCATATGTTTGCTTCTTTAATGATTCTATTTGAGGATAGGACTATTAAATATGAAGAGGCATTTAGTATGCAATGTTGAATAATAATTTTAGTGATTTGCTACAGTAGAGTATGATAAGGTTTTTGCAATGGTTTATACTAACTTATCTCACGAGTCCTTGTCGAGTTTTGTGTGGATGAAGCTTTTTAGATTTAGGGAGACCGTGATATGAGAGGAATTAAGGAGACACAAAAGCTCAAGCTTGGGGATTCCCAAGGCATCCCAAGATAATATTTCAAGAAGTCTCAAGCGTCTAAGCTTGGGGATGCCCCGGTTGGCATCCCAGCTTTCTTCTTCAACAACTATCGGTTAGTTTCGGTTGATCCTAAGTTTTTGCTTCTTCACATGCTGTTTGCCATTCTTAGAATGTCATTTTATTTTGATTTGCTTGCTGTTTGAATAAAATACCAAGATCTGAATTCTTAAATGTTAGAGAGTCTTCACATAGTTGCATAATTTTTCGAGTACTCGTTGATCTTCACTTATATCTTTCGGAGTAGTTTGTTGTTTGCTCTAGTACTTCACTTATATCTTTTAGATCATGGTGGTAGTTTTATTTTGAAGAAATAGATGAACTCTCATGCTTCACTTAGATTATTTTGAGATCGTAAATAGCATGGTAATTTTCTTAAATAATCCTAATATGCTAGGTATTCAAGATTAGTAAAATTTTCTTATGAGTGTTTTGAATACTAAGAGAAGTTTGATGCTTGATGATTGTTTTGAGATATGGAGGTAATAATATCAAAGTCGTGCTAGTTGAGTAGTTGTGAAATTGAGAAATGCTTGTGTTGAAGTTTGCAAGTCCCGTAGCATGCACGTATGGTAAACGTTATGTAACAAATTTGAAACATGAGGTGTTATTTGATTGTCCTCCTTATGAGTGGCGGTCGGGGACGAGCGATGGTCTTTTCCTACCAATCTATCCCGCTAGGAGCATGCATGTATGTGAAAGCCCGCGCGGAGAGGAGTACGAGGGTTCACCGGTTCGGCTGCGGTGTGAGGCTACCGTCGGCGCAGAATAGCAGGGGGTGTGGGTGAGTAGAGGGATGCCCTGTCCAGCGGTGGGAGTAGTAGGGGGCGCTGAGGACTGCGCGGCAGCACAGCCGGCCAGGGGAGGCGGGAGTAGGCGGTCCCGCCGGCGCTGCTTTGGCGGCTGGAGCAAGAAGATCAGAGATTGAAGAAACACGACGGCCGTCGGATTGACATCCAACGGTTACGTCTGCTAGAATTGTTTGTTGACGTATATAATAACTAAAAAAATCTTGCATATGCGTCAACTAAACAGACCCACAAGTCATACCACTCCCTCTTTTTTTAATAATTTATATATAGCTCATGGCAACTTCTTATGCAATTTATTGCATTCGTTTTTTTGGTTGGCCAGGGCCAATTTTGCATATTTCTGTGGGTTCCAAACTATTTTTAATACCGAAATGTCGAGCCAGATTTAAAGTACTTTGAAGATATATCTAAATTAGGTTCATGCCTAGTGAAATAGGAATCTGAAAATATGAAAAAATTCAGAAATTATGAAGTAATTGCCAATTTGTCATCTGTTTTTATATTTACAACCCATTTCATATTACTTTCAAGATTTGCAGGCGTCTTGAAAGAGTTGCAGCTCATCAAGGCGTAGAAAAATAAGTAGGCCTGGATTGGGTATTCTTCAGAAAAAATAAACTGGGCTCATTTTCACAAACAAAAAAATAGCTGGGCTGGTCACATGGTGAACATAAAATATAAGCCTGGGCTAGACGGGCCACAGCCCAGTTCAAACCCTACTCCGTCTCAACAATACCAAACAAAAAATACTGCTCGAGTAGCTACGTCCCAGGGGTCAGCTGATCTTGTGCTGTTCTCTTGTCTATTGACTATATACGCTCACAATGTCGTGGGTCCCAGATGTCAGGGAAAAACTAGGAGGAAACATTTTATTTTTCCATACACTGACGTGGTGGGCCCCTACTGTCATCCTCTCCACGTACTTCTGCCGATTCCTGTTGTTTGTTGACCATGTTGACAACGCAAGAGGGCGGCGCCGCGGTGAGCGCACCAAAGCGCGCAGAGGACGTCGGCGTTAACGATTTTGGAGATGGTGGGGTGGCGATGCGTGCGCTGAGGCGCAACCAGCCGTGGGAGGCGGAAGCAGGCGGCCCCGCTGGCGCTGGTTTGGTTTTGGCGGCTGGAGGAAGACAGGACTGAAGAAACATGACAGACTGTAAAAGCAGCAGGAGTACTTAACAACCTTAATTGAAACCAGTAGGGGCACTTAACAACCAAAGCTGAAAGCAGTATGAGTACTTATACAGGTTCAACTGTACAAAGCACGCCTCGAACAGTGCTACTTTGCCTACAGTTAACCAAGGGTGAGGCCGCCAAGCCCCAGGACAAGGCCCAGGTGCCACCCCGCGCATCCACAACCTTCTGAAAGCGGCTTCATCTCGCAATGTGGTCAATAAACTGGATATTCGCTTTAGAGCCATGGAAAAGCATGAACATAATCTTCTGTCCTATTCTCCAAGATGGACGGGCCTTCATTTATTTGAGACCACCCATGAATAAGTATCTTTTCACCTCCACGGGGAATTGAGTAGGTCGACATAAACATCATATTGTGACCAAGCGCAAGTCTGACCCGACCATGGTCAGGCATCTGTATAGGAACAATAGAACTCGGCAGTTCCTGTTTCAAGAGGATCACAACTGTAAAACTGTGTATAAGCAATAGTTTATGAACAACATATGTAACAGAAAACAACTCGTACCATAAGTTTCTCGACACAGTTGGACCTGTTCAATGAGTGCAGCAGTGGCACACATATCCCACGTGGCCTTCCACCATTGAAACGCCCCACAAGGACCTCAAGACGATCAATAAAGTGTAGGAACTTGTGGATGTCGATCCAGTCAACTTCAGTGCCATTAGTAACAGCCGAGTTATTACAGAGTAACAAACGAGCAGACTGCTTAACTCTGAAAAAACCTACACGTGCCACCAATTATAAGAAAATATTAGTTAGAAGTAGCATCTTCATGAGAGATACGTTGCTACTTCTAAACTTAAATTGTGATTAGTTAGACAGAATAGGTGGATTAAGAAGTAATTGAGGCAACAAGCAAGAACCGGATACAAAATTAACATGGATGAAAAATTGGAACGACGTCGGGGTGGAAGATCGCAGTGAAGATGAGACCAGGTTCTGCTATTTCCATCAACATTCATGCGCCAACTTTCAGTCCGTAACACTTGAGAAAGTTTATCCAAGTTCGGCCATAAAAAAAGCAGCGATCTTCTTGGTTCATGAACCCAACTCGGAACTTATGTCCATGGCTTGTCTTCACTGTGACCATTAAACTAGTGTATTCAGTTATGGCAAGGCCGAGCATCTTGAGTACATGTGTTCTGGCAGAGCAAATAATACACCGCAGGAAAAATAATATGAGAACACAGCATGTTCAAAAAAACCCCACCCTCCCGGATAGAAAAGAGGATTCTAGGAACATACTGTGCGCGTTTCAAAATGATGTGTTAGGATGAGAAGGAACAAGTGTGGGTCTCGCCGAGGGCGCAGAAACCTGTAGGGTACTCGCACTTTGGGCACTGCACATGAAACACACTAGATTCAGTAGGAAGAAAAATGCATCAACGGCGGCGACTGCCATCCTAGGATTACCTGCTACCAAGGGACTTGGATTTATCGGGGATGGATGAAGAATTCGTACCTGGTTCTCCATGAGAAAACCCTATGCAATCGCCGAGAGGGGGTTTTCTCTGAACAAGCAGACGAGGGAGAAGGGGATTTAGGCCCAGTGAAATATTGCCGCTTCGTCCGTCCAACTTATTGTTAAAGCTGGAAAGGGGGGGTTGTGATTTGATGGCTCATTGGGCATTACTGTGGCGCTATGACCGGGGTGTGTCTATCGTGAAGTTGTGCACTCTAATTTGTGCATATGGCACGTGGACCCCGTTGCCGGTTGCCCCACATATCAGCGAAAGGAAGTAGAAAGACAAGAGTAACTAGTTACACATAAATATATTTTTTGACAGAGAGATACTCCCTCTGTAAAGAAATATACAAATCTTTTATATCACAGGCTCACCTTGCCGCTCTGCAACGCATGGGTATTATGGGGGTTCAGCTTTTTTATGGGGGTTCAGCTGAGAATATAATACTCATATAGGCTCAAGGTTCTGGACTTTGGGCCGCATGCCGACCCTGCATGTTTGGGGGCCCATGTGTTCTACCTTAGCGCTTTTCATATTGCAAGCGATCGGTACGACGCTGGTTTTAGATGATGTCGCAAGGCGAATACACAAAATTGAATAAAGCACGGTAGCTTTTGGAATGAAATCGAACGACAGTTCCTAACCAGCAATCAGAGTTGCAATTCTATCAACGATATACCATGTGATAAATAATACTGTTGTACTACTTATACACATAGGACACTTGTTTCACCATGCCAGATTATTACATCAAAATCTCTCAGAGGATAGATCAGTTCGGCAGTTGCGTGCCGCTACTGAAGAATTTCAAAGTTGATTTGGACCAGCTCTCCTTGCCGAGAAAGTACGATTTTGACATCATCCCCTACCGCAAGATATGATTTAGATTTGAATGTTGACCATCCTTTAGCATCAATCATCATGCGACCATCCTTTGTACTTACGGTATATTGAGCAGGTTCATTCACACCAAGGCTACGCATGGTAAGAGAAACTTGGCCGTGGTCGCCCGGATTGTTGGACGACTCCCTCGTTGCTCTAGGAATTCTCTGTTTGCAAACAAGAAGACATGCCCAAACAGTTAGATCAACACAGTGAATCATGTGAAACAACATGGAAAGAAAAAAGAACGAAGCACTTGGGCGGCCAATGCTTACCAAGAAGGTGGACATGTTGGTTTTTGTAAGGACTTTGGTATATGAAGTGCGAACTGCAGCCCAGTCTGTTGCCGGTGCAACTGCACGGGCCGGAGCAGGTGCAAGTGCAAGTGTTGGTGCAGGTGCCGAAGCTGTTGCTGCTGCCAGAGATGGTGCTCCTTGTAGAGCTGGTGTCGGTGTCGGAGCAGGTGCCGGTGTCGATGCCCGATCCTCCGGTAGATCAGACTGATCCGCTGACGCGGTCGGTGCCCAATCATCAGCTGGATCAGACTGAGCTGCTATCGCTGTCAGTGCTAGAGCAACTGCTGGTGCTTGATCTGTACAAGACAGCGGCGATTGTGTCTGGTCTGCTATGATCAGCTTTCTAACTTGACTAGGATCCGTGACCGTGATCCAGTTTTTTTTCTTCATTTCTTTTAAACGCGAGAAGGACTAATTGTGGCGTTTTTGTTAAACCAAACTGCAGTTCATCATAGGGATTCATCTTGTACTTAGACAACAGACTGATCTAATTTTTTCCAGTAATATAAGTGATGGATGGTGCCTTCGTTACTGACACGACATAAGAAGTGAAACCTACAAAAATAGCCATCGTAGAGCAAACCAAATGGTTTATTCTGTGATGAATGTCACATGGCAAAACCTGCATCTAAAATTGCAGGAAAAGAAAGAAAACATGACATTAAATCAATAAGATTTAGACAGTAAATCAATAAGATTTACTTGATGTGACACGAGTGAATCCTTACTAGGAAATCACTATGTTGAAGTACTAAACATAAGATTGATCGTCCAACTACGCGTGGCATGCAGGGGCCCCGCCTACTCCCACAAGCAGGACAGTCAAAAGGTCGTGACAAATTGTATGGACCGAACATCCACGGGACTGGAAATCCTGGTGGGTGCGATAAACCCTGCAATGCATACAGATATTGGAGTGTAACCATAATTGATAAACCGTCCTCACAAAAAATATGATCTGGATACTTGAAAATATATAGACTGAATTGAGTGGACAGACATTAACATAGACCGTTCTCAGGACTAACCACACACCAAAAGCGGCAGTACTAATAAACAATACAGGGTTCACAAACACAAATCAAGTACTGAACAATAGTACTTACTACAGACAAGCAAAGTTGCACTAACTAAACTCTGCAGACTATTTCTTGCCACCGACCTACGGGATGAACCCCGCATAACTGACTAGGCCATGGACTCCGTGCGAGATGTCTACATGCACCATCACCATCTTGTCAACCTTGGAGAACCTAGCAGAGTGGTCATTCCACTCATAAACATGATGATGAAGACAGGCCGCATCAGATTTGTTGGGAAGCTTTACAAGAACCACACCATTCGTAATCGAAGGCACAACCAGGAAATTGTTGTGGTCAAGTACAACCTCGAGAACACGCCGGACAACAATGCTACAGGAAAACACTAGTTCAGGACACGTGGCGACAAGCACACAGCAGCTGGATAGTTCAGCAGTAGAACTCATCATCAGGTCTTCCAGTTCACACGGCACGACTTTGAGAACTTCATCTCCACCACGGACCTAGTTCTAATTAAAACAGAAACCATATTTTATTACTACCTCCATTCATAAATATAAGATGATTTTCGATATTATACTCCATATATGACTACATATACGCACAGAAATGAGTGAACAAAGACACTAGAACATGTCTTCAAAGGCATGAGAGCAGAGGGATTACATGCAATATCCATAACACAAGTTACTGAGGCAAATATACCCTCTTAAAAGGTAGCATTGATGTTCATAAAGTACTCCCTCCGTCCCAAAATTCTTGTCTTAGATTTGTCTAGATAAGGATGTATCAAGTCACATTTTAGTATTAGATACATTCGTATCTAGACAAATCTAAGACCAGAAATTTGGGACAAAGGGAGTAGTTGAAAGTAATCTATAAGAAATCAGTGTCAACCTCTCGCATGTTTTGGTCAAAAGAGGAATTTAGAACCGTCATTTGGCACACTAAAATCACATGCAAGATCACCCAGAAAGTTGTACTACCAGTACTAGTACTGCGTGTTAGATGAAGAAACACGATCAAGATCGAGAAAAAGATCATCAACAAGAGACATTACCTGGACTTGCTTAATGAGGGATCCCGGAGAGGGGCGCTTGGACAGGGCGATGGCTTTGAGCTTGTCTGCGGTAGTCTCGGCGGGGTGCTTGCGCTTCTTCGTACCATGAGCCTCGACGGTTTTGGCCAGAGCCATAGACATCACATCGGCCGGTGCTCCGGCGTCCATCCAAGAGACGAAGCTGAAAGATAAGAGTGAAAGGAGGAACGAGATGAGGGAGAAGCGAAGCGAGTGGGGGTTTTCTTCAAGAGAGGAAGCTGAGAGAGAAGAGTGAAATGATGGTTGCTCCGTTCGTCCAACTTACTGCTGGAAAGGAGGGGTTTTTGTGATTTGACGGCTCATTGGGCATTACTGCGGCGGTTCGATCGGGGTAGTCTACCGTCACTCTACTACGGAGTAATTTAGTGCATGGCTGGTGGACCCAGGTGCTGGCTGTCCCACACGTCGGCGAAAGTGAGTAATTTAGTGCATGGCTGGAGGAGGATCCGCACGGTAGAGCGTGTCCACTATTGTTCTGAAGAAAAAAAGGATTATAGCAAGCGTTTCCACTCTTACGACGGAGGAGTGCGAAACACGGCAGCCACTTGAGCATACACAGTGCTCCTACGACTAGGCATGTGCAGTGGTTCATACGTCAGTACTACACAATCTTGTTGCTAGTGTAGTAAGATATGACGATAACAAATGATGTTGTGCGCACATCAACTACTCCTATATGTAACATAGTACCGCTTTTTCGACTGTCCGGTCGAGAATGAACGGTGAGATCAATGTTAACAGAACTAGGTCCACAACGCACGGAGAGTACGGTGCTGCAGTACTCCACGAAACATGAACCATATGAAGCACGAATGGATTCCGGTGATGGAGCCCTGAAAGGATTCGCCCTGCAACGACGATGGCAGCCCGCAACCCCTCCTTGTCCAGCTCAGCACCCACCATCGTGCGGAGACGGCTCAGCTCCTCGGAGATATAGGTGAAGAAGGAGACCAGGTCAGGAAGTCGCAGCTCATTGAAGTCGATCGGGTGGTCAAACGGGTTCAGCCCGACGGCCGGCATCGTCGCGCTGGCATGACGGTAGGCATCGCGCAGCCGCAACACGTGCGTGGCAACTTGGTTCACCAAGTGGCTAAGGCAATCCTGGACCTTGTCACGATCGGCCCGCTTACGCTCCAGCCGGCTCCCCTGACGGCCTATCATATCTCCCGCTTTCTGCAGCAATGCCGCCGACGCCTCGAGCATCTTTGTGGTGGACGCCTGCCACTTTTGAAGCTCTGTGAACTCCCGCACATAACGGAGGAGCATGGCACTCCTCTCCTCCTTGAGCTCATGGAGCTCCACGTCCTTGGCCCTGAGCTCCGCATCCTTGGCATGGAGCTCCTGTGTCAGGAGCCTCACCTCGGACTCCGTGATCTGCTGCGCCACCATGGCACTAGGTAGAAGCAATGGGGAGAGGAAGCAAAGGGGGTGAAACGGCTGAAAGGCAATCCAATCTACATGAAGGCGGAGGGAGCAGTGGGTTTTTACAGGCGGAGTCATCATGAGTAATTGCTGCCGTGCCTGCTCCCGTCAATCAAAAAATTAAAAATCCCGCCGCACCCAAACACCAGAGCAACGCCGCGGTGGATATTTAAATTTACCTACCGGCAAGTAGATAAAAAAAGGGGTGAAAAAACAAATGTGGCGGCGGCCTAGCTAATCGGTCGAACTAGCCCAACTAGCTAGCCGCCGTGCTTCACTGATGTACTCGGCGGGAAAGGTGGTCTTTCGTGATTTGACAACTCATTTAATTGCTTCGGTGCTACGACCGAGGAGGACCCAGAAAACGCGCGGTAGGGCATCCCACGTCAGGAAGAATATATGCGTGCACCACCCGGGAGGACCCCAAAACTGCGTGGTAGGGTGTGCCACATCTCGGCATGGAGGAAAAATGTGCGTGTAAAATATACTATATCAGACGTAGTACCTATGGTTTGACCTCGGGACCCAGCCAGTCGGTCGAAAACACCCCACTAGCCACACAACTTCATCACGCAAACATGGAACGGAGGATAGATGTGGTTAGCTCCGTCTCGACCAGCCACAACGTCTCTTGTTTTAGGTGGTTCTCCTATTTTCCAAGCTTTTTTTAGTTGCAATAACACCACGGCAAGCTAGCGCTGCTCTTCGTGTGTGCCCGTGCAAAGGTTAGACGATGGAGAGAAGAGAGATTGAGATCGCAGACCTGGGACCCACCAGTAAGTGAGACAACGGTCATGCATGTGTTGACAAGGCACTCCCTCTACTCTACTCAACGCAAGTACTGTATAAAATCAAGTTATGGGACAAAGCCAACAACCGTTCGTTTTTTCAGGCTATCGACTTACGCTTTGTAGTCCAGGTTGCCAGT
The DNA here is from genome assembly GCF_002162155.2 of Triticum dicoccoides. Taxonomy (NCBI): domain Eukaryota; kingdom Viridiplantae; phylum Streptophyta; class Magnoliopsida; order Poales; family Poaceae; genus Triticum; species Triticum dicoccoides. The sequence continues at coordinate 409,092,677 of NC_041390.1, read as the reverse complement.
TCGAATCTCATCTTTTAGATTTGTTAGTTTTAGGTCCAAATTTGATTAATGACAAGTGGGACCCCCGTGTGTTGTTCCGATATTTCAGTGTAGGATGGTTTTTTTGAACAAACACTTTGCACGGTTAGACAAGTAACGACACGAGTTACACGTATTTTGCGAGTTTACAAACAAAAATGACAGCGACATAGAATATCACATCCACCCCGCAACTTAGATACTATGGTGATACGAGTTTTTACACCATTGAAAGTGAGATCCAATGGCTTGGGAGTAGTCTTTGTAATTATGCGCAATTTCCAAACTCTCCAAAGGTTTTTTTGCAAATAAAACATTCAGGCCTCGTGTGCGCCGCTGCATCTTCGATCCAACGGCTCCCCGGTGCTCATATCAGGTGCTCCCCGTAGCTTAATTACCCGCTATGGTGATATGAGCATCTATGTCGTATGATCAGTGATTAGATGGCACATGCGCAGTACTTGTACTTTCTGCGCATTTCCCAAACTCTATCAGCCGTATATTGCAAAAACATTCAAACCTCCTACTGTGGGCCGTTAGATCTCAGTGAACTCGTATCACCATAGAATCTACGGTGCGGGAGCACCTCATACTCTCCCGTGCAAGAAAACATAAGGTGCTATCGCAGCTTGGATGCTACGGTGATACGAGCTTGGAGGTCGTTTGATCTGAGATCCAATGGCATCTGAGCAGTCTTTGTGCTTGTAAGCAGAGGCCGAATTCTTTTGGGGCTTTTCTGCAAAAAACCATTTGAACCACCGAGGAGGTGTTGGGTCACAAATCCAACGCCTCCGAAGAGCTTGTATCACCAAAGCATTTAAGGTGTGGTAGCACATGATATTCTTACATACAGGAGAATATGACGTCCTCCTTCATCTTAAATGCTACGGTGATACGAGCTTCGAGGTTGTTGGATATGGGATCAAAGGGCATCTAAGTAGTTTTTGTACAAATTGTGTGCAAGTCTCAAACTCATCAACGTTTCTTGCAAAAATATTAAGACACATCATGTGAGCTGCTATATCTCAGATCTACAAGCTCCAAGCAACTCGTATCGGCACATAGCATCTAAGGTATGGGGCACATGATATTCTCCCGGGGAGGAGGGGTGGGGGGTGCACAACCAATCAGTGGTTGGGAGGGTGGGGACAAATATAATCTAAACAACCCTAAACAGAGCTCCATAATTTTATCTAAGGTCGAGGGGTTGACCCCCGACAATCATACCTCCGCCTAAACACAACATTTGCATGTACTGTAGTACTAGACTTAATATTCATGTTTCAGTTTCATGTTCATTTTAAATATTGAACCGAGGACCATGGATGTCTTACATTTTACTCCCTTCGTTCCTAAATATTAGTCTTTTTAGAGACTTCAAATGGACTGGCACATACGGATGTATATAGACATATTTTAGAGTCTAGATTCACTCATTTTGCTCCGTATGTAGTCACTTGTTGAACTCTCTAAAAGACTAATATTTAGGAATAGAAGGAGTATTTTTGAATTCGTGTCATACATGCATGGTTTGGAAAAATAGATGCACTATACTTATTGGATTGTTGTTGTGTTCATGCGTGTGTATCTTTGTGTGTGTGTGTGGTCATATGCTTGATACATACAAAGTTTTCTCACCTCCATATTGTTCATCTTTTGAATTTGAATTTGCATTGGAAAACTTACTAGGGATACCATGAAATGTGAAATCCACGTTGAGATCATTATATCACAAACTCACTCTAATTCAACAACTCGTCATAAATCAATTACCATGTTGAGATTAGTATTTGCAAGGAAAATATGGGTATTGTAATACACATAGATTCGTTCGGCAATTTAAAAGGTTCCTTTTGTATTCTCGAATGGTAGGACCCAACGGCGTACCAGCCAGACCTTGGCTCGTGTTGATCCTAAAAAAACCGGGCTCGTGTCCTTCGGTGGCGTGCGTGGTACGCACATTAGGCAACCCCAACCAGTCGAGCCTCAGTGTTTCAAGTCAAAATATCTGGCGGCCAGAATTCCAGCCCTAGGAAATTCCCCTCATGTCCCCAGTCCATAATTACTACCAATGAACAACGGAGGGATGCTTTAGTAACTAGACAACGTTACCTACCATGCCGAGCATGGTTCAATTCCCTCGGTCGCCGCTCGTCATGGTCACCCGTCAACTGCATTGCCTAGTACTACTACTACTACACCAGGATGAGCACAGAATTGAGCCCGTTTGTTTGTGCCTAGTACTTGAGTTAATATATCAGGCAACACACTGGTACGGAGGGATTATCCTTTTACTCTGCATATACAACTTGTCTGAAGTCTAACTAAGCAAAATGTTTGACCAAATCCTTTCTTAAGAAATACAACAGGACAGATGTACGGCTTGAAAATTTATTGCATGATGCAGGTTATGATATTGTTTCGAATCCTGGATCTTAAATTTCAGAAAATCGAAAAGTGAGCATAAATTCTTGAAACTAAGCATGGTCACGTGATATGGCACAAATATTACTTCGTAAGTTTTTTCTTCAATTTGAGACAAGCTACTTATGACAAGTTGCACAAATGAAGAGCCAAGGTATTTTGGAACAAAGAAAGACCTGTCACGTTAAGGCGAACACTTTCACTATTGAAACCGTGGGCGTTTACGTGCCGCCACGAGTCCCAGCTTCTCATCGGCAGGTGCCGTCCGAGCAAGCGTGTGAGTCGATGGGAGGCGTGCGAGCAGACCGCTGCGCCGGCTGTCAGGGAGGCGTGCGAGCAGACCGCTGTGCAGGCTCACTGGGGGGCGAGCCCTTTGACCAGGCTCCGTCGCCCACCGTCGTCCCAACTGCTACCACTTTTAATGTCGCCGGCGCCGCAGTTTAAAATCAACCCCACACTACCCGGTATCGCTACAATCCTCTCTCTTCCTCTCCGATTCTCCTGTCGTCTACCTCCAACTAGCCTGACCTAAACGTACGCCATGCCGCATCACGTTGGTCTGCCCTTATTGTTCCAGTTTCCCGAGGAAGACACCCAATCGGAGTCTCAAGAACATAAGGCGCTTTGGGACGAGCTTGAACTGGCCTTGCGGGAAGACGCCGCGCCTGTCCCCGCTCCCGTTCCGGCTCCCGTCGCCCCGACTGCGCCAGCGCCCATCCCCGTGCACCTGCCAGGGCATGCGCCTGCGCGTGCACTGACGCGCACGCCCGTGCCGGTGCCCGTGCACCTGCCAGCGCATGCGCCTGCGCGTGCAATGACGTGCGCGCCCGTGCCGGTGCCCATCCACACGAATGTCTCCGCCGCGCCGTTGACAACGCCTATCCCCGCGCGGGTGCCAGTGCCCCCCTCAGCGGCATGGATGGCCGCCGTCGACCGCTTCCTTGCACCAACGCCAGTCGCCTCCTCCCGCCAGTTGACTCGCTCCAAAGTCCAGAACATTTTGGCCTTCCTTGAAGCTAGGCCAACGTCCAGGAGTATGCCAACAACGGCGCAAGTCGCAGCCGTCGCCGTCGGTCAGTGGCCCGACGACACACAGAGCACGACAAAGGAGCCGCTTCCCACCGCGAGACGCCCCCGCCGCCGCCGCGTAATCTAAATTTGCCATGAAAAACATTCGGATTGCCATGCTTAAAATCCGAACGTTTATCATTTCCGTTTATTTTATATCGATCGTCGTATAATTTAAAGTCGGAGTCAGATTGATCGATTGAATGTTCTGCTAGAGCCGTATCAAATTAAATATAAAACGTCATCAAGCCACATGTATTCCTTGTCATCCAACGACCTAGACTGCTTCAATGTCGAACGCTCAACACATTTAGCGTGCACTTAATTTCATGCCAAAAATAGTGCTAATCACATGACAACATGCAAATAATATCCTAGTAGTTAATATCCGCATGCACTTAATATACTTCCAAAATAACGTGCATTGCACGTACACACTGACTAGTGCTGCTAGTACGTGAAACTGGTGCCGTGACTTGTGAACGCGTCCAGATATGGTCAACGGCAACATCGCCCGCGAGTTCTTCCTGTTTGCCCGTGCATCTAAACGCGGAAGGGGAGGAGAGAGAGAGAGCACACATGGAGCCCACCAGTAAGTGAAGGCGAATAGTACTAAAAATAATATTACATGTTATCCATTAATTAGGCTGTGGTAATATAAAAACATTATGTGAACAAAGGGGGTACAACAAACATTGCTATTCTACGTATGTTGCCTATTGACGTGCGGCTTGAAGGCCCGGTCGCATGTTTGATCCTCGTCCTTTATTTTTAAATTTGTATATGGGTCAAAATTTGTTTCATGATATGTGGGCCCCTCGGTATGTAGTTTGTAGCACTTTAATTTGTGGGTCGAAATTTGTTCCATTCCAAGTGGACTATCGGTGTGTAGTTTTGTAGCTTATTTATAATAATTAAAGAGAACAACATAGTTTTTTCAATAATACCATGGTGCAACGTTGAAGGCGAGAAAGGACGTGCGAGAGAGCGATGACCGAGCCTGAGGGAAATCAACTAGGGGAGTTGCGTGGGTTGCAACGGTGTTTGGAGTAGTTGTGGGCCGAATGCTACGAAAATATAATCTAAACCGACCGGAACAAATGCCTACACAAATTAATCCAAGGTTGGAGTTCCCCTCGCAATGTAAATAGCTCCGGCTTTGCGAGGGATGGAGAGGTATTAGCTTCAACGCGTGGAATATACGGTGTGAGAAAGCGAGGTCAATCCAGAGACATATAGATAGAGAGACAAAGTGAGTGTGGTCCGACATTCATTGAACAAATATATATGCTCTGGAGAGATATTGTCCGATTGAGCTTTTTGGCAAGGGTGAGGGCTGTAAGATAGAGCTTGAGAGATGATCCAGTCACAGACGTGTAGATATATTTTGTGCGTGGGAGGAAGCAAGGTCAACCGATCACATAGGGTCGCCGTGCGATCGAAAGAGTGAGACGGGTTGGAGAGAGTGACCTAGATAGACGATGTGCGTGAGAGAGTATACAATGTGAATAGGTCGAATTGGGCTCAAACATGGTGATATGTCGTTTTTGTTCGAGAAAGAGCGAGGTCAATCGAGACATACGGAGAGAGAGAGAGATTGAGTGAGCATGGCCCACCATGAGGTCGAAAGAGTGGCGTCGACTTGGATGGACTGACCTAGATAGGAAATCTGTGTGAGAGAGTATAGAGTGTGTCGATCGAGGCCCGAACAGGGAGATATATCATTTGTGTGTGTGAAAGAAAATGAGGTTAAACGAGACTCAGATAAACAGAGCGAGATTGAGCGAGTGTGGCCCGCCGTGCGGAAGAAAGAGTGAAACAGTCTTGAGGGAGTGACCTAGATATACAACGTGCGTGCGTGCGCATGAGAGGTTGGGGGGGGGCTAGATAGGCAATGCATGTATTTAGCGCGAGAGGGTGAGAGGGTGAGGGGGGAGAGAGAGAGAGAGAGCTTGGCATGGGGTGCAATGACGGGTCTGTGAGGTAAATACATTTGGTAACAAAGTGGAAAAGGGGGTTGTGTAGTTGAGAGACTTAGAGATCGAAACATGGAGAGAAATAATGAACGTGTGTTGGAAACCGATAGCTTCCTTGTACATAGTACGGGACTTAATATCGATGTTTCAATTTGGTGTACATTGTAAGAGTTGAACCGAGGACCAGGCATACGGGTAATTATTTCGAATTCGTGCCATACCAAGTTTCCAAAAGTTGACATTGACTCAGTTTGTTGTGCTATTTTGTAGGTCATATGTTTGAATCCATCCAAAAGTTTTCTCACTACCATGGTGTTCATCATAACATATGAATTTGTATTAAAAAAGTAGTGTGGATACAGTGAAATGCGAAATCCACGTTAGAATTGGAGATCGCTACGTGACACACACTCTAATTCAAATAACTAACTACGTGACACACACTCTAATTCAAATAACTAATCATGTGACACACACTCTAATCCACGTTAGCGTGGGTACCGTTTCGATTTTTTTTCAAATAACTCCTCATTAATTAATTTATAGTACTCCCTCTGTTCACTTTTATAAGACCTTGAAGACATTTCAGACAATGTGCAAAATAGTTCATTTTAAGTTGTCTGAAACGACTTACAAAAGTGAACGGATGGAGTATCTCGTTTCGAATGACTAATTATTGCAAGGAAAACACGGGCATGGTAATACATACAGATTCGTTTGCAAATGAAAGAAGATTCGTTTACATTCTCAAATGTAGGCGCACCAGGCAGACCAGGGTCGTGTTGGGGTGGACGCTGCTTTGGTGCCTTAAAGGCAACTATGGGTCACTGACATGTGGGCCAGCCACCTGTTGGGCCCACATGTCATGGACACAAAGGCAGATGCCTTAAGGCACCGAAGCATAGTCCTGTCGGGGTGGTCTTGTGTGTCGGACGGATGCGTAGCACCCAGCCACCCACCCCCTCCCCCTCAAAAAGGACGACGACAATATAAGTTCGCGCTTCCACGTTTCGGACTGAGAGGTTGTTTGGTTGGTTACTCAAAATGCCACACTTGTTTGGCCACACTTGTGGCACACCAAGGATTGTGGTGGACAAAACGAGCGCCACACTTGTGGCGAGAAATTCTGCTGGAAAAAGCTCTTTGCATGTGTGGCGAGCCAAACCTTTGTTAGCAACCAAACAGCTGGCTACGGAGCTGTGGCGTGCCGCACCTTTGGTGTGTCAAGGTAAGGCCGGCAACCAAACAGCCCCTGAAATATCTGGCGGCCCCAATTCCAGGCCTGCAAAATCTATCTTCTCCATCGTCCCCTTCCACGCCCAGATTGCTTAAATCCCTAATTCGCCGCAACCCTCGAATCGCCCCTCGTCTCGTCTCTTTCCCCACCGTTCCCCACCTCTGTGCCAGACAACGACGACGAAGACGACGGTCGCGCTTCACCACCGCACAGGAGCTACCTCATCTACGCCCTCGTCCACCGCACCGGGTGGTCCACGGACAACGTCGGCCGCCACAACCGACGTGCCTCACAGACACCGAGTTCCACCGCATCAGGTGCGCTTCACCGATGCCGTCTCCCAACTCACGGGGGCTACTTCACCGAGCACATCGTCGCACCTCCGGCCCCGAGGTCGTTGGGGCTTCACCAACGGTCTCATCCACCGCATCATAGCGCTCCGCTGCCACTCAAGATTTGCATCCATGCGCGGCCAGCCAACGCCAGCGCATCACCCTCAACGGCTCTGAAGTGACCCGCACTCTAGCTAGGCGAGCATGCCCAAATGCCGACCCGAACAAGGTATCCACACATCACTCCCTTGTGCACTGTTCCGATGATGTTTGGATATCCTTTCACTGCTCTCTTAGCTTACACGCCTATGCAACTCTGACTTTAACTCTTATTCTTCTGGAGATATCATCTGAAACAAGCAAATCCATTTTTTAGCTAAGCATGTCGGCGCTACGGGATCTGGTACACATCCTGCACACCCGTATAACCTTGTAAGTATCTGTCCTCCGATACAACATCAAGGTCGATTCCTCTTATTTCATCAACCATTCGCCGTGTCAAAAATGCAGAGGTGGATGCAAGGAGCACAAGGCCTGCACATCCAAGCAAGTGGTAACATGGACTTGTACATGGAACATCCCAAGCGCAAGTAGAGCTGCAGTGAGCCTGTACAACAAGCTAGCGTAAGTCCCTGCATTTCATTTAATTCGTACTGGCATTCGTGTATGATTTGTGTGCAGTGGTTGATCCACGAATTCAAGTTACCAGGGGCGAACATTTAACTTAAAAACTACGAAGGCACTTGCACTCCGGAAATCAACATAACTTGAGAAATGTGAAGCTACATGCACTTTGAAAACCAGCTAATGATCCAAAGTAGTTCAGATTATAAACACTAAAAGATGCAAGCACCAAAAAACACGAAATGCAACATGGTGTACAAGGACTACAAACATGGTCTGTACCTGCTTGAATTATTCGTTCTTTGGCTGAAAATATCAAAGTGTAATTGCAGGTGTAACCAGTGCACAAACTGCATATCAATATATCTATCCTGCACAAGTATGCCAATAGTTTCAAACAACAGATTAGAAAAGTATTTATGCTATGTTGTCATGATACGGGGACTTTCTGGTAGATGGCCTCGACGTTTCCTCAAGCTATGAAAATACACTATAATTTGCTTGTCATCAAGGCCTGCAAATCTTTGTCTCTCTCAACATAGTAGATCATCATTAGACACTAAATCCTTCAATGATCTTGCAAAATGCTTGCATTAGATCCCTCATTAGACACTATATGTTCATCACCAGGAGCATGTAAAATGTTTGCATCAAATCCTTCATTAGCAGTCTGTTCATTAGACACTTCAGGCTCAAGAACAACATGAGCTTGTATGTTTGCACCGGAAACTTGATTAGATACATCAGATTCAGTCAGTTCATATTGATTGGGGGAGTTATAAAATAAGTAGAAATTGGTTTCATTTTCTCATAGATTCCCTACATACAAGCAGTTTTACAACACCGTCAGGTTTAACTATTGGCCAGAAATTGAAGAGTTGAATTAGATATAATCAGGGATGTGTTGTACCTGCTCATTGCGCATGCTACTCTTGCAAGCTGCGACTATCTGTTCGCGCAAGCTCAATGCCATGCCCGAGCTGCCGCCAGTGCCTCCCACGCAGGCTACATCCAGGGTTGGATCTTCATATTCTTGTCCTTCCGTTCGCTTGAAGCCCGGCGACCGCCCTCCAACAAGGGCGCGAGGAAGTGCTGTGTCAGTCTGTCCAGCGGCGGCTAGGTTAGGAGCGAACCAGACTGGAGGCTGGACCGAATGAATTGGGATTTTTCCTGTTGTCGATCAATATGGGAGGTGCTCGTTTGGGCCGCGAGCCTGCTATAGGGCCTGCCTTGCACTTATGTTATTGGCCCATCCAAATTGAAATATTTTTCTTCATTTTTTACATTGCCTGCTCGTGCATTAGGACGAACAAAACTAGCGTGGGCCAACCTGGACGACTCAAACTAGGTGCACACTTTCCAGCCACCTGTGGCGGCTGCCCATACCAGCCCCTATGGTGGCGTCACCCCTTTTTGCGTGTATGATTGGATAGTGAAAAATATTCCAGTGGCGCTTTTGATTTACCCACAAGATGGTTGAATTTCTTGTTTCTATGAACTGAGTTCGCCAATAATGTGAAGGATGCCAGTCTTTTCATCCTATTGTAGATTGCTTAGATCTCGATATGCCAAAAGTAATCGCATGAAATATACAGTAAAAGCCAGTGTGATGTGTTTGGCTACAACTAGTCTGACTACACGTACTCATATAACATATCAAGGACGCACAATCTTACCAGATTAACCATTCGACTTACCCATGCAGTGTGGGAAGAAAGAAGTATTGGGACTGCATATCCAAGCAATTGATGCCATGGACTCCTTCATACAACCTTGTAAGTGAAAAAGAAGTTGCAGTGTGCCTGTACAAAGAACTAGCGTAAGTTCAGTTAGCTGCTTCTCAGAATTTTAGTTAGCCACTTACTGCAAAAATTTTCAATTACGTTGCTTGGCTTAATTTAGTTTGCTACTGATTACATAATGGCACAACCTGTTAATCATATTGTCGACTGCGCCTAACTATGTGTTTGATACTTACTGTTAAGAATTACCTGTTTGCCTTAACTTAAATATCTACTTGTTTGTTTAACTGCTTTGCTGCTGCAACAGCGGGTTACAATGATGTTAATAACTACTTTTCAACATCCAATTGAAACTCTTTAATTTCTTGTTTGTTTAACTGGTTTGCTTTTATAACTCCCAGTTGAGATGTTTTGCTAACTTCAACTTTTCTGAATCCAATCAGAACTTTAATGGCAAAACATGTTACCGCAAGATCAAAGAGCGAGGTCCCCATGGACATTGCATCATCCCACAGCAGTGGCACCAGCTAAACTAGTGGTAGAAAGAAATTCTGCTTCTCCACTTGGAGATGAAGTTGACATGTTGAGGAAGCAAACAACACAATCACAAGCAGTACTCAAGACAACCATTAAATATTTGGTGGATTTCAAAACGAAGCAAACTGAGACTGACCAGATTGTTAAGGTCCTGAAGGAAAAAAGGAAATTAAATTCCTACTTGGTAAATCATAGGTGAAATGTTCTTTCCATAGTTGAATAACCTTTGTGTTGTCTGTTCATGTAATCAATCAAACCATTTGTCTTAGAGATCATGTAATAATTGTTTTTTTGGTTTGTAATTTTATTTGAGCACAAGTCTGTATTAATTGATAAGACTCGGAGACATTTCATTTGGATTGCTGTGCCAGACCTACAAATATGCCAATCGGGCTGAATGTGCATTCAACAATAGTAGTAGTATAGATGGACCATAAGTGGCACGCATTAGAAAGGGCCAAGATGCTGGCTAAAAAAAGGATGCTGTTGTAGCCAAAAAAAAGTACAGCGGCCTGGCTTATGTATGTTAGTTGATATTATTGATCCATATACTCTATAAGTGTTTATATGTCTGTTAGTTCTGTACATTCTTGGTTGATTGACTCGGTATTTGAATCTTGATACATCACTTGTGTACATATCTAAATGGGAGTACACATTATGTTGCGTGTGACATTTGAGTTGGACATGAAGTGTTCCAAATATTCGAATTCACCTTAAACTGGATTCTAGTTTCTGAATTTGAGTATCGGCATTTGTAAACCATATTCATATATGACAGTGGAATACATCTTTGTCGTCCTCTTGAAGATATATAAAAACACATAGAATGATTTATAAAGATTCAAATAGGAATACACAATGGATTCGAATTTAGTTGCCAGGGTAAACGTGGATGCTTATTGCCCCAAAATTCGAAAGAAGCAGCAAAATGTCCACTCCCACGTCGGCTGCCCGAAGCCAAGTGTTTGGGAGATGGAAATTACTGTCTACCCATTACATAGACAATCCATCGGCCCGATTTGCACTGCTCTAAATAGGGGTAGGTTAGTAACTTCAATTAGACGTGACACGACCGCCTATGAGCCCATTCTGACACGGTGGGCGTCAAACATGGGCGGCAAAACTCATTTGATTCAAGCTCGTCCGAAAGACCTCTGTTTCTCCCTCCATTCCCCATTCATACACGATGGGCAGCAAAACAAACTCGACTCGGCCGAAATCGATGTAGGCAAATATTTTCAATAGGGGCAGGTTTGTAACTTCACTCAGACATGACACAACTGCCCTACCTGTCAGCCCCGTTCATACATCGTGGGCGCCAACCACCCTCTCCTTGCCCGAAATCGCTCTAGGCAAATATTGGCGAGATGCGAGATTACCGTCCTATCCCCAACCGACGAGACGTCCAAATTTTAAACGGGGGCTAACTTCGTAACTTTCCCATATTTTAGACAGGCGCGTCCCAAAAACATGGTTCCCCGTACCTCTCCCTCCATTTTCCCATTCATACACCGTCCGTGCTAGAACACCCCATCCCCACACCAACCTCCGTTCGCCACCCCATCCATCGCCGCCGTCCTCCACAAAATCCATCGCCACCGTCCTCCACCATGCCGGAGCTCCTACTAAGACCGCGTCGTCCACTGCTAGAGATGGACGTTTCTCATCCACGGCGACGGACCAATAGCCTTGCATCGCGTCCTCTCGCTTCATCGGCGCCGTTATCCTCTTTGCCGGGGCCGCTCACACGACCTTCTCTTCCACCGCAATGGGACTTATCCCCTGATGCACCCGTCTACCGTCGCACATCTGCTTCAACGCCACTGACAGCCATCGCACCCCCGATGCCTACACGGCGCCGCAAGAGAGGTGGTACTTCATATCTCCTCAACTTTTTGATCTCAACCAGAAAATAGATCTTAACTTGGTTACTCTACTTTCTTTTCAGCTCTTAGAATTTAGTTCTTAGTTCGAAGCAAACAATGGATGCTAAATATCATTTCTCCGGTTTGCAGCTTCAAATCTGCCATGGCACAGCCATAATACGATTTAATTGATCATGTTTAGGGTTTAATTGATCATGTTGGTTCCGTGGTGGTTTCTTTAATATAAATCGGAGGGGAAACCCTCTTTTGCTAAAAAAATATGCTTAGAGTTTCCCCCTTTTATGATCACTATATGATCAGAATACATGCTTTGTGTCATAATAACGTTGCTCCACCCATCAAGCTAAACAAGCTTAGTTGTTCAAATACGAATCTTATATTATTAAAATAGAGTTGTTTAATTGGTCAGCTAAATGTTCCTAAATTAGTTTCGAAAATGCATGTTCGCCGCTCGGGTGTGTATCTCTACAGGGTGCCCACGGTGGGCCGGCCCACCCTGGGATTTTGGGTCGTCCCAGGCCCCGATTCCCCTCTGTTCTGCTGCACGCTTCCGATCTCTACTCGTCCCCAGCCGCCTTCCTCGCCGGCGACTTGCCGTCCCCAGACGGCATGACTCTAGGAGGAGACGCCGGACTAACAGGAGGCCAGGAGCCGCTCGCCCAACAGCGTCACCGCTGCCCGGGCGCGCCGCCGTGCCTACCTTCCCAGTCCGTTCAAGGCTCAGGCGTGCAACACCCACCAACCCAACCCGATTTATCCTGAGATACGTCCTCAACACTCAGCAGCCACTCCTCATCACCCATTTTATAATTGATTCATTACTCATTAGGTAGGACTGTCATTAGGGTTTGTTGTGTGCTTAGTGCTACCTACACTTAATGGTTAAGATGTATTTCGGTAATCTTTAGTACCTCTAAAGTTCACAGGGTTTTCAAAATTCCGGCCCTCAGAATAGATAATCTGACTACTTTTTATGTTTTCATGAATCTCAGATTCTGAACAGCATCATAATGATTATGAGCTTGCGCGCATGAAAAGAATAAAGCAGAACAATGCCATGGCTGTCAAACTTGGCATTAAGGGACTGAAATCAAGTCTGGATGCAATGCAATGCAAACGCTTTCCACCTATAGATTCATGCTCAGAATATGATCCTAACAGTGATTCTGAGCTAGAGGGAGACCTAAGTCAATGTAGCTCCCTAGTGGAGGAGTCAGAGGAAGATGCCCTATCTTATTCACCCATCAAGGTACTTGCTCTAACTTTCCAAGGTTACATTGCTCGCGCATATCTTGCAACTGATGCTTTGCATTGCTTCTACTTTGTTGAACTGCCATTAGCTTAGTTTACACATCATGTATGTGAATACACCCTCCCTATCCATTTTCAGTACATATTCCATCTGTCATCATACCATATTTATCCATTCAAATGCTGTTCTTGTGTATCAGACGTTCAAAAGGAAGAGGGCGATTGCTGATCATGGAGGAGCACAAGCAAAGTATTTGGAAAAGGTAGTGGCACCTGATAAATCAAATAGCCCATTAGGTGTAGTTGCAATATCACCTGACCCACAAAATACCCCAACTCTAGCAGACTCTAGCCCTACTACACTAGTCATTTCTGATGCCCCAACTCAGCAGACCCCAACTGCAGCAAACAGTATGATTATGCTAGTTGACATAACACCAGCTGTACGATGCAAAACCCCCATTCCAGCAAAGAGTACACCAAATCCAGTTGCCAAATCCCTTTTCGAACCAGAGAGAGCCCCAATTGCAGCAAATAGGACCCCTGTTCCATTTCTTCCCAGTTTAGAAGACGAAGCTTATGTTGTTGTCAGGAACTTTGTGCGCATATTTCCTTCATGGAAAGATTATACCGTAGACACAGAACAATTTCCAGTCTTCCTCCGCAACTTACGTGTAAGTAATGTACTAATTTTATTCATGGTCATTACTGCATATGTTTCTGCTGACAGAAGACACAAGATTTCATTCTTTTAAATAGGCGAGGAGCAAACTGGATTGTGATGACGAGCAAGGGTTGGTTGCGCTTTTCAAGCACTCATTGATGAAGTATCGTTCCTACCTGAGGCAAGCGCACTTCAATGGCAAGCCTCTGAGCGAAATTTCTGTAAAGTCTCCGGTGCTACATTTATCCGACGGTGACTCGAATAATCTTGTTACACATTGGTCTCGACTGGAGCATAAGGTACTATCTATGATATCACATCACAATTTGAACTACATTTATGCATTTGCCTTAATGCCTCACTTGTATGAAAACTGTTAGCAGAAGAACATTCGTTCTCAAGGGACCACAGAATCTCGCAACTATACTGCACACTACATTGCTCTTGTGAGTACCTCTTGCCCTGTTTGACCATACATACTTTCATAGTTGTTTGATTATGTAGCATCACTGCACATGTTAGCCTCGTAATCGTCCATTTGGTGGACATTATAAGATTCGTATGGACTCTTACATAAATTTAGAATCAACCCAATGCTTTTGAAGAGGTTTAGCTCTGCAGTCCTCTTGTAAGGACTGAACGTGGTCTATCACTTTACTTACATTAACAGCTACTCCCTCCGTCCCATAATATAAGAATGTTTTGTACAGTACACCAGTGTTCAAAACACTCTTGTATTATGGGAAGAGGGATTGGTTCATTTTGTAGCATTTTGCATCTTATCTCCCTCGCCCACCATTTACTAAAAAAGATCAGATCTATATTTAATCTTACCAACAAGTAGAATACACAGACAATGCCAGTGTAGAAGTGTAGCCCATTGCTCTTGTCAGTACATTTTTTCCTGTAACGCTTGTACTTCCAGGGATTGGTAGTTGATTATGTAGCATCAATCTGCATCTTATCTTCATTATCCTCTATCCCGTCCAGTATTATCATATCTAGAATTACTCTCTACAAAATGTAGAGTACAGGCAATGCCTATGAAGAAGATTCTGTGCTGAAATTCTTGAGTTATCCTTCCCTTGACATGGAGAAGGGCATTATAAAGCCGGTGTTAATTGTTAATGTAAGTCAGTCCTTCTAAAGCCTTTATCCTCAACTGCTGTTTAATTTTCTCATACTCCCTATCGTTTACTGCTGTTTAGTTTGTTGTTTCTACCAAAATGCATGTTTGTAAGAACCGTAAGTTCTAAGTTTTACTTGTAAAACCAAATTCCTTATTCATACCATGCACATTACTTAATACTCCCTATATGTATGCTTGTTTTTGTGGATCTATAATCCAGTGTGTGGTGAAGCAGCCCACGTTTGCACCTTGGCATCTCCTGTTTTATCTTACTGATGTGGCTGATGATATGAACAACATGCCATGCACATTATCCAAAATAGATACAATGATTTTCTTTTCCCTTCATCTATGCTTGTTATGTTGACATGGTAATCCAGTAGTGTGGTGAAGCTCCCCGCATTATGAACAATGCCAAATTATGCTATTGATATTTTGAACTTACTCTTTATTTTTTAATTTGAAATTGGATAGGATTGACATAACAGTTATCATCCTTGTTTATACACGTGCAAAACCTGTCATCTCTCTGCTTTGTTTCAGGGTGATATGCTTGATGGCATCACAATTCTACTGAAGGCTGTGAGACAAACCCAACATATATTGCAGCAAAGAAGGCAAAACATCTTGAAGATAGCGAGACAACCCCAAAGTCTTGTCTAGATGCAGTGTTCAAGTTACTTGAGACTAACAGTCAGACAAGCTCACAGAATTCGTTGTCTGAATCAGTTCGACTTCTTCAGTCCCAAGTTCTAGCAGAAAGACATTCTACAACTCAACTTCGACTTGAAGTCCTATCTCTCAGAAAGATTGTGGAGAACACCAATCAAAACCTCATCGCTAAACAGCTACACCTGGAAGCTATGACCGACATGCTAGGTCGGTCTCACAGCATTGCTCAGCAGCTTGCGCAGCAGTTCCCCCGCAAGGCTAACCTTTCCTGAACTGTCTTGGAAGTGGTCTCGATTCAGTATTATTTTCTTACGCTGCAATGGTGCCCAGTTTTTGTAATCTGCTTCTTCGTTGCGCTTTATGATCACTGGTGGCGAACTTCGATGCCCAGTGGATGTAATATACCTTAAATCCTTTATTGTATAGTGTAGGTTTATTCTTAGTTACTATGCCATAATTTCTTTATTGTATAGAGTAGGTTTGTTCTTAATTCCTACTAGTTACTGCCATCATTCGCTATCTAAAAAAAAATCAGATGTAGTCGACTGGACCGAAACATTCGACTCTAACGGGCCAGGTTTTTAGTGGGCCTGAAATGTGCCGAACAGCTCACGGGCCGGCAGCAGCCCAAAATGAACCCCGACCCATGATTGTGCGAATCAAATCACGGGCTTTTAACAGGCCAAAATTGTCTCGGTCCTTATTTGGCCCAATCAGATATCGGCTGCGAGCAGGCCGTATGCAAACCGGGCCGTAGTTAGGCCCAACTATATGACGGGCTTTTAACAGGCCGAAATTAATATAGGGCCGAAATGTTAAACGGGCCCTTAACAGGACAAAACTAATATCAGGCCAAATTACTAAGTGGGCCTTTAGCAAGTGGGCCCAAAAGCATAGTGTCTAGTTGACGGGCCGAATCTGATATGGGCCATAATTGAGCCCAAAGCCTATTAAAGGGCCGGACCTGATCTGGGCCGTAATTTGGCCCAGAACGTGGTAGGCTTTTAACGGGCCGGATCTCATATGGGCCACTATTAGGCCCGGAGCGTGGCAGGCCATTAATGGACCGGATCAAATATGGGCCGGCATTTGGCCCAAAACATGGCAGCCAGTTAATGGGCCGGCCTACTAGGGTCCTCAAAATCTTGTGGGCCTATAGCTGGGCCGGCCCATTAATATCGGCAAAATCTCGTGGGTCTTTAGTTGGGCCGGCCCATTATGACCCGCAAGAATCTTGTGGGCCTTTACCTGGGCTGGCCCATTATGGCACACAAAAATCTTGTGGGCCTTTACCTGGGTCGGCCCATTATGGCCCGCAAAATTTTGTGGGCCTTTAGCTGGGCCAGCCCATTATGGTCCGCAAAATCTTGTGGGCCTTCAATTAAGCCGGCCCATTTAAACTTGATGGGCCGGTCCACGTGTCAACATATCATAGGCGCATCTCGCCCATTGGATGAGTGACACCTGTGCCAACACGGACCTGACACGTGTCTCCTCCAGCCAATGATGATTTTACATGTGGAAAATCCCCATTGGTCGGGGCCATTAATGGGTTATCGGATCCAAAACCCAACCCGATAGCTTAACGGCGTTCCGTTACGGTGGATGCCACATGTCGGTCACCCTTGACGAAACAACTTCTGTGACGCGTGATTTATCGTCATGGAAGTGGACACTTCCGTGATGATAATTTTGGTAATGTCATGGAACACTTCTACGACAGCACAGGTATGACTATCTTGATTCTGTCATAAATTTGTCATGGATGTACATGCATGACAAAAACGTGACCTATTGTGACAAACACGTATCATCACGGAAGTGTATTTTTTTGTAGTGCTTGGACCGCTCTAGCACAATGCGGAGGGCCATCTCCTCCTTGTAGTCGAGCTCAGAGCTGGAGACACTGCTAGAGCTGCTCATCATAGTGGATGGGATCAGAATCGGAGAGGGAGAGTAGTGGACGAAGGGAGAGAGAGAGAGGGAGAGAGTGAGCTAAGGTTTCGAGCTCGGCGCTTGGATTAGGGTTTTTTGTTGGGTCGACGGTGGGCTAGGCCTGTCAGCCGGACGCGCCCTAGCGTGTCTGGGCCGCCCCATATCCTCCTTATATTTGGGCTGGATATGAAGGGTGCTGGCCAGTCCGGACATTTGTTCACAGTTTGAGAGGTCCGGTTGGATTCATTTTTTTGACCGCTCAGTGACCGAACGGCCTGCCCGGGCATTTGAGTTAGGTATGAGAGGGCTGCCTGTAGATGCTCTAGCTTCCGACTTGCTAGCCGAGTCACCTTGTGAATGTCCTTTACCCCTGTCGTGTTGTTTCACTAGTGCGAGCCCTGCGCCCGGCTCGGGGCTGGCCATGTGGATTGTCAGCAGCTTAGAGCAACTCCAACGCATGACCGCAAATGGACGTCCGTTTCGTCCATTTGCGGCAGAAAAATGGAAATGCTTGTCCGCTTGCGGTCATGCGGTCGTCGGTGCACCTAACCGACCCGCCGCATCCCAAACCGTCAATGTTTTTGGACTTCAATTTTGGCCCCCAAAAAACTCAAGTAAACATTGTAAATAATATAAAAACATAAATATAAACATTAAAATGTCCACACGTCCATAGTAGCCAAGTTCAACACAGTTAATTAAACTAAAACTTAAAAGACATAAAATAAATTAGATAAGGCCCGTCGCTGGTTAGGCTGCTGTCCTACTCGTCCTCGTCGCTAGTAAGGTCGACATATGGAGGTGGCTACCAAAGGTGGGTTGTCGCACTTGCCGGACCGGAGGTGCCTGTGGTGCTTGCACCACCTCCTCATGTGGCTCCTGCTCCTGCTCTGGTGACCGTGACGGCGTGGGTGACCATGACCGACACCCACCGAGTCAGCCATCTCCGACGCCGTGGACAACCAGCTCCATCGCTGGCCCACCAAACGTGTGTTCCACACGACAATGGGTGGCTCCTCCACCACCTCCTCCTTGACGGCCATGTCCAGCTCCGGGATGGCCATGTCGCTGGCTGCAAAGAGGGCCAACTAGGTTTCCAGACCCTCCCATTGGTGCTTGTTGTGGGTGTTCATGGAGTACTCCATGACCCGCCTCATGAGCTTGGTGTCGGTGTCAAAACAGGCGGATCTCGGGTAGGGGGTCCCGAACTGTGCGTCTAAGAACGATGGTAACAGGAGACAGGGGACACAATGTTTTACCCAGGTTTGGGCCCTCTCTACGGAGGTAATACTCTACGTCCTGCTTGATTGATATTGATGAATATGAGTATTACAAGAGTTGATCTACCACGAGATCGTAATGGCTAAACCCTAGAGGCCTAGCTTGTATGGTTATGATAATGTATCTCCTCCGGACTAAGTCCTCCGGTTTATATAAACACCAGGAGGATCTAGGGTTACACAAGGTCAGTTACAAAGAAAGGAATCTACATATTTGGTCACCAAGCTTGCCTTCCACGCAAAGGAGAGTCCCATCCGAACACGGGTGTAGTCTTCGGTCTTCGTGTCTTCATAGACCATCAGTCAGGCCAATGGCTAACAAACCGGACGCCCGAGGACCCCTTAGTCCAGGACTCCCTCAGTAGACCCCTGAACCTGGCTTCAATGACAACGTATCCGACGCGTAGATCTGTCTACGGCATTGCAAGGCAGGTTCCTTCCTCCGAACTCCAAGATAGTCTTCGAACGTATCGACGTGTCCGGACCTGTAACACACACCACACACAACCGTAGAGAGAATATAAAATTCCACGAGTCCAATCCGCTGACAACTTTTTACAACATGACATCACGTCTGCCCGGTCACTATATCGAACCGTTTTGCCTGCCATCCCGTGTTTCGAGATGCGATTTCCATTGGCACGTCTTGTCAAAGCAGAGATCGTGTCCCATTATTGTGGGATCCTCATCAGTACGGGCGTGGGTAACCCAACCATGCCGTTTATATAGCCCTTGGGAGTAGGCGAATTTCAAGGCGAGTGGGGAGGCGTTCAATATTCACTGCCTTTATAAGGAGATAAGAACCCCTTTTCTTCACCCACACCTTCTCTCTTCCTCTCCCCTTCCACTCTTGAGCTCCAGCGCCCAAGTTCTCATCTGTTTCCCACTCGAGCAAGCACCCAACCATGTCCGGATCCAGAGGTCAAGGCAAGTGGATGGCCTCCTCTGTCATGGAGGAGGACGTCGCCAAGCTTCGGGCGGCCAGGTATCTGGTGAAGGGAATCGCCCACCGCCTTCCAGCCCAGGGACAAATCGTTCCCACGCCAAAGCCCAATGAGAGGGTAGTATTCATCCCTCATTTCCTCCGCGGGTTAGGGTTTCCACTCCACCCTTTTGTCCGCGGGCTGATGTTCTACTACGGGATAGACTTCCACAACCTATCCCCGAACTCCTTTCTCAATATCTCGGCGTTCATCATCGTATGTGAAGCCTTCCTCCGCATCCAACCCCACTTCGGGCTGTGGCTCAAAATCTTCAATGTGAAGCCAAAAGTGGTGGATGGCCAGCACGCGGAGTGCAGAGGCACCATGGTGAGCAAGCTGGCCAATGTCTCCTGGCCAAAAGGCACTTTCGTGGAGTCTGTCAAGGAATGGCAGAAACAATGGTTCTACATTACAGAACCCCGCGATGCCACCTGGGCCACGATTGCCGAATTCAACTCCCGAGCTCCCATGCAACTCACCTCCTGGGTTGAGAAGAGCCCGAAATGGTGTTCATCAGACGAGCTGACAACACTGCAAACGCGCATTCAAAGCATGGTGGACAAGGATGTCAAACTTGTCGATGTAATCCAGGTGATGCTAGTTCACCGAATTCTCCCCTGCTAGAGCCGAAGTCACTCTCTATGGGAGTTTAATCCGAAGAAGCACCAAACCTTAAAGAGGCTCTTCGAAACAACCCATGAAAACGCCTGGAAGTTGCTATTCAAGGGCAACGAGACACCGCCGGCCACAACCTCGGACCGCGGGTACAATGTTAATTGCACCGCTAGCAAGGTAAATCTTTACTGCATCCTTTACTTGATTGTTTCAAGGATGATATCTAAGCTTTTCTTATCATGGCTTCTTCAGGAGTAGATGGAGAAGGCGAAGCGGATCCAATGTCCGGCTCCGCTGCCTGAAGAACCGGTCATCCCGCATTTAGCAAAGATGCTGGTGCTGGCGCCGGAGGAGAAGGCCACAGGGAAGGCCAAGGGGGTCCGGAGTGGACCCCGCCGCAAGGGCGCTTCGGACGCGACATACGAAGACAAGACCTGCTCCTCCTCCACCGAAGATGACGACGATGAGGAGGAGGAGAACAACCCTCCCCCGATGATGGGAGGAAGAAGAGGGCGGCTTCCACAAATCTGGAAGCAGAGACGTCCAAGAAAGGGAAGAGCTCCCTTGCGGATAACTCCGCGTGGGATGTCGACAGCAGTCCGGAGAGACGCCCCCGCACTAAGCCTCGGGCCGCATTGTAAGTGCTAAAACTCATATCCGCGCATAAACCAAGTCTTTCCTCTTCATTGTATTGATATAATTAGTTATGCTATTACAGTCTATCCCACGACAGCTCCCAGCGATCCTCATCACGAGGTTCGCTGGACTCAAAGGCGATGGCCAGTGATTCACCACAGGCCGCTCACTCCCCGAAGGCCAAGGATGATGCGGAGGTTCTATCCCGAAGGACTGTTCCAGGTGGGGGAGAGGCTCAGGAGGCGCCAGAAGGCGAAACCCCCGTCGCCAGACAGCAGGGGGAATCAATCCCCATGGAGACTGGTGGGGAGGGCCGTGTTCAGTTCGGCCCTCAGCCGGACTCAATTCTAGAGACCGATGTGGCTCTGGAATCCGGCACGCAACCTTCTTCGGAAGAAGGGGCATGCCTATTCCGCCAGTGACCCCTGTCCAACCAGGGGCACCGCACAATCTGCTAGAAGCGCCGTGAGGCACTTCCATTGTGGATGAGCACTGTGTCCTTATGGGCATGGTAACTGAAAGGGTTCAGTCCGCCAAGAGCGGACTAACTAAAGCCTGCAGCAGCCTGCTGACAGGTTTTGAGGTAAGCGACGCAAAAAAGAGAAAATCCCAATGTAGACTGTAACCCCTGAGACACTGTCCAGTGTTCGGAAAGAAAAAGCCGGACAGAGGATCAATCTCCTATTGCAGGAAACTAACTAATTTTTTCTAAAATGTAAACACAGGAGTCACTGTTGGCTGCAGCCTCGCATACTGCCGAAGTCTCAGGACTGAAGCAGAAACTGGCGGAGGCCGAGGAGGAGCTGGGCCAGGTGAAGAGGCAGCTCCAGGAAAAACAAGGTAAGTAATAACCTGTTATGTATTCGAAAAAGGTAAAATGATATGCAGTGAACGAAATGCCATGATGTGTACAGAGGTGACAACCGAGGTCGAGGCCCTAAAAAAGGCCCTGGCCGAAGCCGAAGGGAAGGCTGTCAAGGAGCAGGCCGCTCGGAAGAAGCTCAAGGCCCGGGTCAAATAGGTCCAACAGGAGCTCGAGGACGCGGTGAAGAAGTGCGAGGCCTTGGAGCGTGATGCGTCGGTTCAAGAGATCGAACTCGCCAAGGCTCGTCAGAGTGCGGAGGCAGCCCAGAATGAGGCCCAGGGCACCCTCCAGGAGATCCAGGAAGCCAGGAAGATCACGGCGGGTAAGGCATTCAATATGCAAAGCAAGAATGTGAAGATGAAATATCGTTTACTAACCCGGATTCGGAGTTCTCCAGGGACTTTTACTAATCTGCCACACAGTGTGGCTGACGCCGCAGAGTTCTTCCGAACCGAAGAAGGGAGCTCCACGGAGAAGCTATTCTAGTCACAATATCTTGCGCCAAAACATCCGGTGCTCTTCAGCGATCAGCTAAAACAGCTGGTCGAGCTGCATAGGGTGGCCGAACTGGCCATGAAGAATTTAATAATCCGGTTGTGGCCAGCCAAAGCTATACCCGACAGTTACTTCAGCCTCGTGAAGCGACTGGTAGGTGCCTGTCCTCGGCTGGATGTTGTCAAGCGGTCCGTCTGCATCGAGGGCACACGTCTGGCCTTCTCCTATTGCAAGGTCTGGTGGGCGAAGCTGGACGCTGTCAAA
This sequence comes from Triticum dicoccoides, assembly GCF_002162155.2. Lineage (NCBI taxonomy): Eukaryota > Viridiplantae > Streptophyta > Magnoliopsida > Poales > Poaceae > Triticum > Triticum dicoccoides. Next base: position 409,070,041 of record NC_041390.1, on the reverse strand, counting down.
TTAGCGACCGAGGGGCCGCCGGAGGGCAAGGAGCACCGCACACCCGAGCGATACTTCGGCGATGTCTTGGAGTGGTCCCGCATTGTTGCGGATCATTGTGAGAAAGACACTATCTTTGAATGAATGTATTCGAGCTCCCTCTACCTTGTATGATAAAACAAAGTGATTGTGCAATATAATGCTTGTTATCTTTTTAAATTTTTACTTCCTGTGCGGCCGTGTTGTATGAAATCTAAGGGTTAACCAGTCGTCGGCTTCTGCCCCCACGTAGGTAGCACGGGGGTGTTCGGGATGGAATCTAAACAATCTTTATCCAATTAGATGGTCCTTGAAGGAGTTGTTTAGCGCAACGAACCAGGCAACCAGACTATGCGGCTATAACACCCTCACTTAGCCATAGGAGTTCAACAATAAAAACATGGGCACAGCCCCTAGTATCTGAACTAGAGTGCTATAAGCGTCTGATCGGGAAGTACCAATCCTTCGCGCAATGCGGAAGAAATCTCCAACGATTTGTAACCTCCGAACAGCTGACCGACTCTCACCGCATCATGATAGTCAGTTTTCGGCTTTCTCTACCGAGGTGCTCCTTTGGATAAACCAAGGCACAATCGCAGTAGTTCTCCCTTTACTACCTTAGCCGATATAGCGGAACGTAAGGTAGCAAGCACAGGAGCCGGGCAACCCAACTATTGACCAAAGACATGATTCGGATCCAATGCATATAATGCTAAATTTGGGGTGCCAAACTATACTTATAAAAAGTGTTCGGACTTTTGTTGCCGTAATGTAGGGTGTTATGAAGCCCCTGGAAGACATCAAACGTACCAAAGTGTACGGGTGCCACCTGATAGGGTTATCCACAGGGGAGCTGAGAGAAAAAAGAGAAACAAAATAGAAAAGGTGCAAAGTTAAAAAGCTGGGGTCCTAAAGCTCTAGCCGCAAACTGTTCTCATTGTAATTTAATTAGTACGTCAAGGCCCATTGATACAGGTAGTGCGATAAGCAACATGCTATTTGACATGCCAAAACCAAGGGAGAGCTGCATGTGGGTCCTGAAAAATAGGTAGAGTTATCGTTAACGGAATCACCTAAAAAGTTCCCCATATGTCTGCGTTTCTCGCCGTCTTGGTGTGTTTTTCCTTCAAGAGGACCGATGACCAGACCACCAGATGGGGCCTCTGGGATTGAGACCTCAAAAGGAAACAAGTAAAAGTGAAAGTATGTGTGTATCCGATGTCGGTTGAGCCATACTATGGACCACAAGCTAGCTATGCCTCCGTCGATGCCCATGGGATTTTGAGTGTGTAGTTATGTATGTGCGGCACGAATGCCACAACTTGATCGGGACTGAGATGGAGGCTGGATTGCTAGTTGGGCTCCTAACGAGCCGAGCTCTCCTGCTGCAGAGTAGTTCGGACCCTCTTAACGGTGTCCGTGGGCTCAGCAAACGAATTAAGGTTCTTCTTGAGAAGGCCGCTCTGTACTTCTGCTGCTAAGGCAGCAGTATGCTCTTCTGTACGGAGGGAGTGTTCCGTATATCCATTGACCGTTATTACGCCGCGTGGACCGGGCATCTTGAGCTTGAGATAAGCATAGTGTGGTATTGCGTTGAATCGAGCAAACGTGGTTTGTCTGAGCAGTGCGTGATAGCCACTGCGGAAGGGGACGATATCGAAGATTAACTCCTCGCTTCAGAAGTTGTCCGGAGATCCGAAGACAACTTCTAGTGTGATTGATCCCATATAATGGGCCTCTACACCTGGTATGACTCCTTTGAAGGTAGTCCTGGTGGGCTTGATCCGTGATGCCCATTTTTCGCGATGTATCCTGATAGAGAAGATTGAGGCTGCTACCTACGTCCATAAGGACGTGAGTCAGGTGGAACCCATCAATTATTGGGTATAGGACTAGTGCGGCTGAGCCACCGTGACAGATAATGGTTGGATGATCCCGGCGATCAAAAGTGATCGGGCATGAAGACCATGGATTAAATTTTGGGGCGACTGGCTCTATCGCGTAGACGTCCCTGAGCGCACGCTTGCGCTCCCTCTTGGGGATGTGGGTAGCGTATATCATGTTCACCATTTTGACCTAAGGGGGAATCTTCTTCTGTCCCCTGTGTTCGGTTGCCGGGGCTCTTCGTCATCGTCCTTGCTTTGCGATCCCTTTTCCCTGTTCTCGGTGTTTAATTTGTCGGCCTGTTGAAAACCCAGCAATCTCTATTGGTATGATTGGGTGGTTTGTCCGGGGTGCCATGAATCTGGCACGGATGATCAAGTATGCGGTCCAAGCTGGATGGGCCTGAATTGTTCTTTTCGAACAGCTTCTTCCGCTGACCAAACTTAGAGCCAGTGAATCCGGCATTGACCGCCATATCCTCGGTGTTGTAACTGTTGTTTCGACGCTTGTATCTGTTGCCTCGAGACTTGTCTTTGTTATTTTTAACTTCAGGGGTGCCGGCGTCACTTGCATTTTTTTGTTACGGGCCAACTAACTGTCCTCGCCCGCACAAAAGCGGGTCATGAGTGCCGTGAGGGCCGCCATGGATTTTGCTTTTCTTGGCCGAGGTGGCGAGCGAGCCATTCTTCATAGATGCTGTGTTTGAAGGCTTCTAGGGCTTTGGAATCCGGACAATCGATGATTTGATTCTTTTTAGTTGAGAACCTAGTCCAGAATGGACTCTTCCAAGTCCTCCCAGCTGCCAATAGAATTTTCAGGGAGACTGTTCAGCCAATGCCGAGTTGGCCCCTTGAGTTTTAAAGGAAGGTATTTGATGGCGTGGAGGTCATCGCTGCGGGCCATAGGAATGTGGAGAATGAAGTCTCCAATCCACGCTGTGGGGTCCGTGGTTCCATCATATGATTCTATATTCATGGGTTTGAACCCTTCTGAGAATTCATGATCCATGAACTCATCAGTGAAGCAATGAGGGTGTGCGGCGCCTCTATATCGGGCCGTATCGCAACGTAGCTCTGATGGAGTCCGTCTGTGGTTTTCAGCCCACGCATGACTAAGTTTGGCACGTCCGAATAGGTGGTCGCCGTCGCGTGTCGAGGCACGTCCTCGTGATCCGTAGATTGATTTGGTATGTCCTGCTTTATTGTTCAGGTTTTGCCAGAGGTAATATGTATGGCCGTGGGCTAATTTACCTATACCTGTGCGATGAGGCGGGGCGGGCTGGTGTTCGACGTCAGTTGCCATTTTGTCCCGACCACGTGGTGGTCGGTCAGCCGCATTGTACGATTGTGGTATGTATTCCGGCGCCTCCTCGTCGAACTGAGGTAGCAATTTGTGCTTTGGGTAGCTTTTGCTTGGGCTCTTGAGGCCGTATTCTTCGGCTGCTAGGACATCGGTCCATTTATCATTGAGCAGATCTTGCTCAGCTTGAAGCTGCTGCTGCTTCTTTTTCAGGCTCCTTGCAGTGGCTATTAGCTGGCGCTTGAAGCGGTCCTACTCAAGAGGTTCCTCAGGCATGATGAAATCGTCGGTGCCGAGGCTCACCTCATCCTCAGAGTGCTGAGTCTTCGTGCATGGCCTGTTTACGAGGGGCTAACCTGCCCATCTTCCCGTTCATCTTGTCCATTAGATGTTTCAACGGGGTCTTCGTTGTCTTCGGCATCTTCTGGAGTGTTATCTTCTCCTGTGCCGGTGTTGCTGTCTTTACTGCGGCATGACTTAGAGCGGCGCCGCTGACGCGGGCGCTTGGATTGTATTTCGAAAGGTTTATACTCAGCTAGATCTTCCTTGTCATCACCGCTGTTCTCCTTTGGTGCATCCACCATGTATACATCATATGAGGAAGTGGCCGTCCAGTGTCCGGTGAATGGCGGGTTCTAGCCCTCTTCTTCTCCGGCATCATCGTCCATACTATCGATGTCCTTGGAGTCGTAATCAAGTGTGTTGGTAAAATCCTCGACCGTGGCTATGAAGTGGGTGGAGGGTGGGAAGCAAAATTCTCCACCGTCAGCCCCTAGTTCGGACCGGATAGAGTTCGGCTGTGAGTCCTTCGTCAAGGACATATTTTTTAATGAGTTTAGCATGTCGCCTAAAGGCGAGTGCGGGAAGATGTCTGCAGCGCTGATTTCGAAGATCGATAAATGATCAAGTTCGGTGTCCGCGGGCTCACATGGTTTGGCACTTACGGGCAGAGACGAGTCCGGAGTTCCGGTGGCACATGTATCGTGTGAGATCAAGTCTATGTGCGGCTCCAACGCCGGGGAATCTGTGGTCTCCGTGGCAGGGTTGAGCTTCCCATCCTTGGATGGCGCAGTATGCTCCGGATCTAAGGCCAGAGCGGTTACAGGAGCTATCTCCTGGATGCAGTCCGATGACAGATTTAGGCCATGTCTCTCAGGGTGACCAGGAGTGGTAGCCGCGGTCTCGAATCCGGCGAAGATCAAGTCTCCACGGATGTCCGCAACGTAGTTCAAGCTCCCAAATCTGACCTGATGGCCAGGGGCGTAGCTTTCGATCTGCTCCAGATGGCCAAATGAATTGGCCCGCAGTGCGAAGCCGCCGAACACAAAGATTTGTCCGGGGAGAAAAGTTTCTCCTTGGACAGCGTCATTATTGGTGATTGAAGGGGCCATCAAACCTTTTGGCTACAGCACAGTGGAACTCTCAATGAAAGCACTAATGTCGTTGACAAAACCGGAGGATCTCGGGTAGGGGGTCCCGAACTGTGCGTCTAAGGTCGATGGTAACAGGAGACATGGGACACAATGTTTTACCCAGGTTCGGGCCCTCTCTACGGAGGTAATACCCTATGCCCTGCTTGATTGATATTGATGAATATGAGTATTACAAGAGTTGATCTACCACGAGATCGTAATGGATAAACCCTAGAGGCCTAGCTTGTATGGTTATGATAATGTATCTCCTCTAGACTAAGTCCTCCGGTTTATATAGACACCGGGAGGATCTAGGGTTACACAAGGTCAGTTACAAAGAAAGGAATCTACATATTTGGTCGCCAAGCTTGTCTTCCACGCCAACGAGAGTCCCATCCGGACACGGGTGCAGTCTTCGGTCTTCGTGTCTTCACAGCCCATCAGTCCAGCCCATGGCTAATAGGCCGGACGCCCGAGGACCCCTTAGTCCAGGACTCCCTCACTTGGCATCCTCCTCCTCGGTCATTGGAGGTGGCGGTGACGGGGACGGAGATGGTGTCGACGTGATGCCGCGCACATGCCTACGTCCACGTGATTGGGGTGGGCTGTCAGCATGAGCACAACGCGGGCGGTGCAGGCTCGGAGGACGACCAGCAAAAAAGGATTGCCGCCACAGGTCATGCTTGTCGTGGAGCCATGTATCCCACAGTGGTGAATCAATGGCATACCTACGGTCGTAGAGCAGATCCGGTGGTAGGCGGGCGCCGCGTCGGTCGATCTGCTCGTGGCAGGTGCGGCCGCTCATCGGCACTGGTGGGATTGGCACGCGATCGACGGGGACATGCCAATTGTTGGGGAGGTGGGCATCTCCCCATGGGAGTTGCATCGCTGTCTTCCAGTAGCGCCGGCTGATGTCGGCAGAGACGCACGGCCTATTGCGCTGCAAGGCTGCTAGCGGTGCGATGTCAAACATGGGCGTGAAAGGACCGATACGGCCGACTAGAGGGGGGGGGGGTGAATAGGAGACTACAATTTTTAATATTTCTTGTCAATTTTAAGGTTTAGCGGATAAATAGGGTTCACTATATATGCAACTAGGTGAACACAACCTATATGACAAGCAAGCTTAAAGCAAAGTATGCTAGGCAACAATCTAATTAGCAAGCCAACAAGCATAGAAGGCAAAGTAAAGTGCGGGAAAGGATTAGCCACAAGAGAGGCGAGGACGCGGATTTTATCCTAAAGTTCACTCTTCCTTGGGGAAGAACTACTCTCCGTTTAGAGCGGCGCCGGAGCCAAAGCTTGCAGAATGCCACGAAGGCTCACCGTAGCTCTTTCAAGTCACCCCCAATGGACGAGCCTTGAATCACTCGGGGTTGGTCTTGAAGGCGAGCACCACACCTTTACAAACTTCTCCGGAGCACACCACAAGCAAGGAAGCTTCCGGAGGAACCTCTAACTGCCTAGGAGCCCAGGCTCCAAGAGTAACAAGTCAATGTGGAAGAAATGTTGCGGGGAACGCAATTTGGTTTGGTCAAGATGTAGATAGGGTCTTGCTCTCCCAATCCCCAAAGTTTTAACAAGTTTGGGTGGAGGGATTGTGAGTATTGTGCAAAATGAGGTGTAGCAATGGAGGAGCTCAACAAGACATTAGGGTTTGGGATGGAGGAGGAAGAAGGGGGGCTTTTATAGTGTTTGTGCCCAGGTGGCCGATTCTGTCCATTGGACCTAATGCGCACGGGCTAAGTCAGCCACGTGCGCACGGGGTACTCGGAGACTTTCACACCACCCCGTGCGCACAGGGGTCAAATGACCCCGTGCGCATGGGGTACTCTGAGTCTTACCCAGTACCCTGTGCGCACGGGGGTCAAAAGACCCCGTGCGTACGGGGTACCCAGCAAACGAGGTACCCAGAAACTTTCTGTTGCAAGCCGTCTGAGTACCACATGCACGCACACTATGGATTTTAGTGGTAGGAACGGGTAGGCTGGTGTATATGTTTCGGCAATGGCATTCCCACACAACACATATGTCGGAGTAATGGGCCACGGGTAAGCCAACCCGAGTCCCATGACCTTTCAAGACATCGGGGCAGACTGCGCCCCTCAAGACCCCAGGACAAAGAGCCGCCTCCTGAGGAGTCGACGGCAAGGCGGCCGACTGCCCGCTCACGGCCGAGTCCCAGGGACGATTTCCAGAGAAGCCGGCTTTGGGGAGTCGGCCTGTGACTCCAACAAACCCCATGACCTCATCAAAGGGGACGAGGCAGGGGCGTGGCTACAGCAAAACCCACCCCCGCCCCTCACCAAGGGCAGGCATGGCCACAACACGCCGTACCCCGGAAGATCTCCGTGCGGTGTGGCACTGTTGCCATGCCGGCCCTAACATCAGCACCGCAGGGCCGAATCCTGCACCCACGATGGCTTGTCTGTATGGCCTGGAGGCAGCAGGGCCCGCCAGTCAGTGAGACCTCGGGAGACGGCGGGAGAATCACCAGTCGGACCCCGGGAGTCGGCCCGGGGGAGTCGGCCGAGCCCTCCCCCGGGGCCCACGCGCCATTAATCAAGATGTGATGGGGAGAGGCAACAGTGATCGCCCGCCGGGCGGCGGGGCTATTGCCATGACCTCATAATCAAGCCCGCGTCATCAGAAGCACTGCTACAGTAAGCAGCAGCTGGCAAGACCAGCCAGTGGCGGACGCGGGCTGTCGGCTCCGTACCCGGCTAGTCGACGGGGCCCGCCAGTCGGCGGGCCCTAGCGGTCGACAGAGAAGACGGAGGCCAGAGACACTGATGGCTGGGCCCGCGCCCAGCCGGATTACCATTGTACCCCTGGGGGGTAGGCTTATATATAAACCCCCAGGGTACCCATGCAAAGGGTTGGAACCCATTAGCTCTAGACCAGATCACATAGAAGGGAGAGAGCTCGCCTTGCCCTCTCCTACCACCAGAAAATAGCTCAAGGAGCAACCGTGTAAGCACTTTGCCATAGTGATCATGCAGAGACCCCGCAGAGCAGCACTAGGGGTATTATCTCCCCGGAGAGCCCCGAAGATGGGTAAGATTCGCCGGCGTGCATGTCTTTGCCTCATCCCGTTTCCAGGCACCGGCGACGTTCTACTCGCCCCCACCATGATAAGCCATCCGTTGGCATATGTCTCACCAAAGCCCCGACATTTGGCGCCCACCATGGGGCATGGTGCACCGCCGTCCGGAGATCTGTTCTGGACGGGAACCCTTTTCCTCCCTGGCGAGCGCAGCCAGCCAGGCACGCCAGATGGAGTTTGCGCCGACGCGCTAAGCGGCATAGAGATCGCCTGCGCGGTCAGCTCCTTGTCCAAACTCATTGGTGAGGTCCGCCTCTCCGACGAACCTGCATCCAACGCAGGCACGGCCGGCCCCGAGAACCTCGTCGCGGGCCTCCTCGATCAACTCCATGTTTCTGGCGAGCCTGCCGTAGACTTGGAGTCCGTAGGCTCCACCGACCCGATGCTGGTCGACTCTGACACCGCGTTGCTCGATGCGTTCCCCACCAACGTGGTGGTCTATGATGAACCTCTCCCCCATGCAGAGAGTGACGGAAGCACCGTCACTGAGGTGCTAGTCATCAGTCATGACGAGCTCCCCAATGGAGGAGCGCCCGACTCACTCGGCGCGGCACTGCAAGACCTAACTGCGCCCCTTCCGGAAGACGCTGACGCAGAGACGTTGGAGGCACGCCGCCTTCAGCTCGTTGAAGGCGCGAAGAAGCTGGCCAGCATGAGGCGCTTGTCAGAAACCTACCAGCGGGAGATGGATCACGCCGTCGGCGGCTCGCCGGCCCCGGCGGAGCCCAGCCGCCTTGGCGCGGTCCGGCAGCGTGGCGTAGCCATCGCCAACCTGTTTGGGGCAAACCGCCCTGTGTACGCTACACCAGTAGAGAAGATCCGAGCCGCCCAGGCAGCGGAGGACGATCTGGACAATTTCGAGGGCGAAGAACGCCGCCTCATGATGGAGCGAGTCCAACGGCTTCTCGATGCGGCCACCGCGCAGAACGAGGCCGGCTGCCGCGCGGAGGCACCTCAACGGCCCAACGACGACCTACACCGAGACCAAGGCGCGACCTCTCGAACGCCGACTGGAGGCGGCCGAGGAAGAAGAGACAAGGAGCCGACTGTCAGCCACAGTCGGACTCGCATTACCATAGAGCGCGACCGAGACGGCCGCCCAAGGGCAGTGGAACTACGGGACGACTGTCCACCTCCCCCTCCCCGCAAGGAGAGGCGAGTCTCCCTGGCGCTTGTTGACCATCCGACTCTCGGTGACCGCCTTGGCCGCCGAGAGGGAGTTGGAGAGAACGACGCCCGCCATCGGATCGACCGACTCCACCGATCCTTAGCACTGGAAGAAGAAGACGAGCTGGGTCCGCCTTGTTTCGGGCCCCGCATTCGGGATGAGCCCTTTCCCAGAGGGTTCACGCTCCCAAGAGACACGCCCAAGTATACCGGCTCCGTGAAACCGGAAGACTGGCTAGTCGACTACTTCACGGCTGTCAGCATAGCAAACGGCAACAAGCATGTCGCCGTAAAGTACGTTCCGCTCATGCTCCAGGGCACGGCCCGGACGTGGCTGAACAGCCTAAAGCCCCATAGCATCAACAGCTGGGTCGACTTCACCGAAGCGTTCGTCCGCAACTTCACCAGCACGTACAAGCATCCTCCCAAGCCTCGACAGCTCTCTTTGTGCGTGCAAGGCCCCGACGAGTCGACTCGTGATTACCTCACGCGTTGGGCCGAGCTCCAAAACTCCTGCGAGGGCGTGCACGAGGTGCAGGCCATCGAGTAATTCACGGCCGGGTGCAGAGAAGGTACCCTCCTCAAACACAAGCTCCTTTGCGATGAGCCAGAAACCCTCGATGAGCTGCTGATCATAGCGGACAAGTACGCCACGGCCGACTCCTCCATGAAGGCGGAAATTCAAATCAGCACAACTGGCAAAGTGGCACCTCAAGCTCCAAGAACTCCGGTGGCAGACGCTGGCCGGCGACAACAGCAGGGCGACAACAAGCGCAAGGCCCCACAGCCGGCTTCCAGCAGCCGGCAGGTCGCGACCGTCGAAGCCCAGCGGCCAGAAGAGCAGCCCCTGCCCAAGCGACAGAAAGGCGGCAAGCCAAACTAGTTGCCGGCCTTCTCCTATGAGTAGACCTTGGATGGACCTTGCAAGTTCCACAACGGCGCAAAGTCGTCGAATCACACCACCCGGAAGTGCCACTGGCTCACCAGGATCGCCAAGGGAGACGTCCTCTTGCCTCCCCCGCCTCCGCCCCAGCAGCGGGCTGTCAGGCCAGTCAGCGCAGTACAAGACGAATACCCTGAAGAGCATGGAGCCTATGTAGTGTTCACTAGTGTGGCTGATGATCGACACAGCAGGCGGCTGCAGCGACAAGAGGTGAATGCAGTAGCGTCAGAGACGCCAGAGTTCATGCACTGGTCTGAGAAGCCCATCAGCTGGAGCAGGGCTGACCACCCAGAGGTGATGCCAAGTCCGGGCTCCTATGCCTTGGTCCTGGACGCCACCTTTGCTACAGACAAACGAGCCGTGCGTTTCTCGCGAGTTCTGATAGATGGGGGTAGCAGCATCAATATCCTATACAAGGACACCATGGAGAAGTTAGGGATCAAGCAAAGACAGCTTCAGAGCAGCCGAACTGTGTTCCACGACATTGTTCCTGGGCTTTCTTGCTCGCCAATCGGCAAGATCCTGATGGACGTCCTCTTTGGGGACAAAGATCACTTCCGTAGAGAGCCCGTTTGGTTTGAGGTGGTAGATCTTGAGAGCCCATACCATGCGCTGCTTGGCCGACCTGCCTTGGCCAAGTTCATGGCAGTCCCCCACTATGCTTACCTCAAGATGAAGATGCCCAGTTCCAAGGGAATTTTGACTGTGGCTGGCGACTACCGGAAGTCGTCTGCTTGCACAACAGAGAGCAGTCGGCTGGCCGAGTCCTTGGTAATCGCGGCTGAGAAGCGGCTCCTTGAGAGAGTTGTGGCGATGGCCGGCAAGCAGCCTGAGGTGTCGCCCAACTCGAAAGAGTCGGAGGCTGAAGGTTCGTTCAAACCGGCCAAAGAGACAAAGAAGATACCATTGGGCCCGGAGCACCCAGAGAGGTACGCCGTCGTAGGTGCAAACCTCGACAGCAAATAGGAAGGCGAGCTCATCGATTTCCTCCGTGAGAATCGAGACATCTTTGCATGGTCCCCCAAAGACATGCCAGGTGTACCGACGGAATTCGCCGAGCACAAGTTACATGTCCGATCTGATGCAAAGCTGGTCAGGCAGCCCCTGGGCCGCCTATCAGAAGAGAAGAGAAGAGTTGTCGGAGAAGAGATAGCCCGACTCCTAGCAGCCGGCTTCATTATGGAAGTGTTCTTTCCAGAATGGCTAGCAAACCCGGTCCTGGTACTAAAGAAGAACAAGCGGTGGCGAATGTGTATTGACTACACGAGCCTCAACAAGGCCTGCCCCAAGGACCCGTTTGCTCTACCAAGAATCGATCAGGTGATAGACTCCACAGTCGGATGCGAGCTATTGAGTTTTTTGGATGCATATTCAGGATATCACCAGATCAAGCTAAACCCGGCTGACAGACTGAAAACCGCCTTCATCGCGCCGTTTGGAGCCTTCTGCTACCTCACCATGACGTTCGGCTTAAGGAATGCCGGCGCCACCTTTCAGCATTGTATGCAGAAGTGCCTCCTCAAGCAGCTCGGCAGGAACGCCCACGTTTACATGGACGACGTGGTGGTGAAGACGAAAAAGCATGGGACACTGCTGGAAGACCTCAAGGAGACTTTTGAGAACCTGTGCCGGTTCCAGATCAAGCTCAACCCCAAGAAATGTGTCTTCGGAGTACTAGCCGTCCAGCTGCTAGGTTTCCTGGTCTCTGAACGCGGCATAGAATGCAACCCAGTAAAAATCAAGGACATTGAGAGAATGGAGGTACCCAACCGACTGCTGGATGTGCAGAAGTTCACCGGCTGCTTAGCGTCCATCAGCCGATTCATTAGTCGGCTGGGCGAGAAAGCTCTCCCCTTATACCAACTCATGAAGAAGACCACCTTTTTCGAGTGGAACCATAAGGCGGACGGAGCTTTTCACCAGTTGAAGAAGATGCTGACTACCCCACCCGTCCTGGCGGCTCCGACTCCCAAGGAACCTATGCTCCTGTACATCGCCGCCACCAGCCGAGTAGTCAGCACAGTCATTGTAGTGGAGCGCACGGAGGAAGGCAAGGCTCTACCTGTCCAGAGACCGGTATATTACCTGAGCGAGGTACTGTCGACCTCCAAGCAGAACTACCCCCACTACCAGAAGATGTGCTATGGCGTACACTTTGCTGCCAAGAAATTGAAGCCTTACTTTCAAGAGCATCCAATCACGGTGGTCTGCACGGCCCCACTTGCCGAGATCATCGGTAGCCGAGATGCTTCTGGTCGAGTGGCCAAGTGGGCCATAGAGCTGGCTCCTTACACCATCCACTACCAGCCCCGCACTGCCATCAAGTCATAAGCACTGGCCGACTTCCTCGTCAACTGGGCTGAGACCCAGTACCTACCTCCAGCACCTGACTCCACCCATTGGCGGATGCATTTCGACGGCTCCAAGATGCGCACTGGCTTGGGAGCCGGTGTCGTCCTCACCTCTCCCAAAGGCGACAAGCTCAAGTATGCGCTGCAAATCCACTTTGCCGCCTCCAATAACGTCGCCGAATACGAGGCGCTCATTCACGGGCTCCGGCTTGCCAAAGAGCTTGGCATCCGCCGGATCTTGTGTTATGGCGACTCAAACCTAGTGGTCCAGCAATCATCTGGCGACTGGGACGCGAAAGATGCAAACATGGCGAGCTACCGTTTCCTCGTGCAGCAACTCAGCGGGTATTTCGAAGGGTGCGAGTTCCTCCATGTGCCAAGGAATGACAACGACCAAGCAGATGCATTGGCACGAATCGGCTCTACCCTCCAAGCAATACCATCTGGTGTCGCCCTTCAACGCCTCCTCAAGCCGTTTGTCAAGCCTTCACCAGAATCAGACTCCATTTTTGTGCCAGCTCCTCCCGAAGACGTCGGATCCGACTCCAGAGCTCCGGCAGTAGGAACGAGGATTTTGGCGGAAGACCCCAAAGCTGCCATAGCCAAATCCGGCCCGGGGACTACGATGGCGGACTCGAAGACTCCAGAACTCGGCCCAAGGACCGCGCCAGTCGGCCTGAGGACTTCAACAACCCAGCAAGCGGCTGTTGACTCCACCCTGCTGCCTCCCAGCCCAACCACCCTCGTCCAAGTCGCAGTTCTGGCAGTCGAAGAAATAGCAGCACCCTCATGGGCCCAGCCCATCCTCAAATTCCTGATGAACAAAGAGCTGCCGACCGATGAAATTTCAGCTCGACAAATACAACGCCGGGCGGCAGCCTACACCATATTCAACAGAGAGCTGGTCAGGCGCAGCGTCACTGGTGTCTACCAGCGCTGCGTAGAGCCAGAGCAAGGCCAAGCGATTCTCAAAGACATCCATCAAGGCGAGTGTGGCCACCATGCGGCTTCAAGAGCACTCGTCGCCAAAGCCTTTCGACATGGTTTCTTCTGGCCAACTGCCTTGGAAGAGGCCAAGGAGCTGGTCCAAAAATGCAAAGGGTGTCAGAAGTTCAGCTCCAAGCCGCACCAGCCAGCTTCTGCACTCAAGACCATCCCCATTGCCTGGCCTTTCGCAGTTTGGGGACTAGACATGGTGGGACCATTCAAAACAGCATGAGGTGGTTTAACTCACTTACTTGTCGCAGTGGACAAGTTCACCAAGTGGATAGAAGCAAAGCCAATCAAGAAGCTGAACGGTCCGACTGCCGTAACTTTCATCTCCGATATCACAATTCGGTACGGCATACCACATAGCATCATCACCGACAACGGCACAAATTTCGCCAAAGGCGCCTTGGCCCGTTTCTGCACAACATAGGGCATCCGACTGGACCTAGCATCCGTCGCCCATCCGCAGTCAAACGGCCAAGTGGAGCGAGCAAACGGCCTCATCCTGTCCGGCATCAAGCCTCGGTTGATCGAGCCTCTAGAGCGCTCGGCTGGCTGTTGGGTCAACGAGCTGCCAGCCGTCCTTTGGAGCCTGTGCACGACTCCAAACAAGTCAACCGGCTTCACGCCCTTCTTCCTCGTCTACGGTGTCGAAGCCGTCATCCTAACGGACATAGAGTTCGACTCCCCATGAGTCACCATGTACACCAAGGTGGAAGCAGAAGAAGCACGACAAGACGGCGTCGATCTGCTGGAAGAGGGCCGGCTGTTGGCACTCAGCCGGTCCAGCATCTACCAGCAGAGCCTGGGCCGATACCACAACATGAAGGTCAGGCCAAGATCTTTCCAAGAAGGCGACCTTGTGCTCCGGCTGATCCAGCGAATAGCCGGCCAGCACAAGCTGTCGGCGCCTTGGGAAGGCCCTTTTATCATCAGCAAAGTACTGGGTAACGATTCCTACTACCTGATCGACGCTCAGAAGCCCCAAGCACGCAAGAGGGACGACTCCGGCAAGGCGACAGAGCGGCCATGGAATGCAAATCTCCTCCAAAGATTTTACAGCTGATGCAGTATGTACCACGCTACCTTTTGTATTAAAGTACCAAGACTTCGGGCCCCCCGAGGCAAGCTCGGGGACTACACTCTTTTGTCTGTATGATAAAAATTATGACTGCGAGTATGTTACTCCTTTTTATGCCGTTTGGCATTGGGCTCGACAAGTCGGCCCGGGGACTTGCCGCCTTGCACTATGAAATGCTTCCTGCAGTCGGACATGTAGTGTGTAAACACCTAAACCGTCTCCTGTCAGAAGCCGCAGCTCGCAGAGCGACTGTACGGTGGGCAGCAGTAAGATAGAATGGGCATTCGCATGAAAAATGGCTAAGGACTCAAAGCATAAAACATAGCTCAAGACAGTTTCCAGCCTTTCTCGCAGACCAACTCTCGGATAGTCGGATTGCCGTCTTCTATCTAACTTGCTCAAAAAATCTTGAAAATGGCTAAGTACTTGCTTTCCCAAAGAAGCCTAGCACTTGATCCAGTGACAGTCCGCAGAGCGGCTGTCCGATTAGGCAAGGCAGGCAACTAAGAGAAAGCGGCAAAGGAAAAAAGCCAAAAGAGCAATGAGCAAGAAAAGATAGATATATATTTACATAACATAGGCCCTTGGCCGAATTATCGAGTAGAGGTTCAAAATACACCCTACGGGTAGAATTGTGCGAATTAACAAAGTTCTTCAAAGACTACTAAAGCAAACAAAACAAAGATACAACGGCAGCTTAGGAAGCAGCAGACGGACTCGGAGGGTCGGAGGAGGCGCCAGCGCCAGGCGTTGGGGCGGCCGGCCGGCTAGTCTCGGCTTGATCGCCTCCGGCAGCACTCGGGTCGGTTGCACGCGGCTCGTTGCTGGAGGCACGGTGGAGCTGAGGCTGGCCGTCTGCTCCGTCTTCTGGTGCCTCCGCCTCGCCTCCGTCCTCCGCCTCGCCCTCTTCCTCGACGCTGGAGCCAATCATCTCCGCCGAGTCCTCGCCGTAGTCTGGGTTCATCCCAAACCACTCCGTCGGTACCTCCTCGCCGTCTTCAGACCGCTCGGGGACGAAGATGCTGGTATCGGTGTACTCGGCGATCACCGTAGCACGCTTGACGAGGGAGTCTTCCGCGGCCGCCAGCTCCGGCTGGGCCTCCGACCGAGGCGTGGCCAGCCGGTCTAGGTCTAGCCCCGAATACCATGCCTTGACGAACTCCAAGGCCCAGTGCGCTCCAGCTCGGGTCGAAGAGCCCTTCCAGGCCTCAAGACGACCAGCCGCGACCTCCAGCCAGTCGGCCGTCAGGCTGGGGGTGCACGGAGCCTGCATATCCGGCCACAGGGCGGCAATCACCTAGGCACCGACACGCTGAAGCTGGCGCAGCATCCGGTGAGCCGGCCGGAGGCGAGCCTCGATGCTCAGGATGTGCTCGTCAAGAGTTCGGGGGGCATCAGCGGCAATCTCTGCGCCCTCCGCCCTCCGACCTTCACGGTCAGCCTCCATGGCTTGGATGGCGGCCTGCAACTGCCCAGGGAAGAAGTCTGCAAAGACGCGAAGAAACGAAGAAGCTAGTCAAAAACCAGGAGTCAGCACGACTTAAATCGGCAGCTCGAAGAAAGAAAATAAAGAGGCTCACCATCAACGATGTCTTCAATCTCGTGGAAGCCAGAGGACAGCAGCGCCTCCTTGTCAGACCAGGAGGAGCGCTCACTCGCGAACTCGGCCAAGAGGGTGGTTTCTGTCTCCTCCGCCTCCCTCTGCGACTTCACAAGCAGCTCCTTCTGCTCTGCCAATTGAGTGGCCAGCAGATCATGCTTCGTGGCGAGCTTGCTGCACTCCTCCTCTTTGGCGCACAAATCGGAGTTGGCGTCGCTCAGCTGCTGTTGAAGAGAAGCGTTGGCCCCTGAGAAGAAGAAAGCAAGAAGGCGTCAAGCCACCAGTAAAGAAGGTCGCCGGGGAGATCCGGCCCAACTGCTCAGCAGTCGGCCCGAATCTCGGGGACTACAGCCCGCGGGTGCACCAGCGCGCCCCCGCGGAGAAGGAAAAGGACTTACTCTGGCTCTCTGACAGATCGGCGGTCCGCTTGCCCAGCTCTTCAACGTTACAGTTGAAGGCAGTGACGCGGAGGTTGTGGTAATCCTGCGACGAACGTTTCAGACAAAAAGTTAATACCCAAAGTTCATCAATTGAAGTTCGGGGCTGCCTGCTCAGCAGCCAGCCCGAAACACCGGGACTACACCCAGTGGGTGCGCTGGCGCGCCCCCACAGAGAGGAACAAGAAAAACAAAGGCCAAAAGGAAAAACATACCCGGACGGCTGCCCGCGACGCCAGGAACGCCTTGGTGCAATTCTGGAGAGCGTCGCCCTCGGCACGAAGCTTCGACTGGACGTCCAGAAGCGCTTGGTTCAGCGGCCCTGTGTCGCCTCCTCGCACCCACCCAATGGGCGCGGCGCTCGTTGCCTCGGCGTCTGGGATCGCCGAGCTGGCAATGCCGGCTTCCATGGGGCGGGGTGCCGAAACCGCCTTCTCCAGACGGCGGCGCGTTGGCGAGCCGACTTGAAGAAGTAGCCTCGCCACGGCCTCGTCTTCGGTCGGCGGCACCGGAGGGCCCGCCGGATGCCCGCCCTACGCACCTTTAGACGGCGGCGGAGGCGGCGGCGGAACATTCACATCCGGCGTAGAGGGGTCGCCGCCCTCCCCCTCCACGACGGGGTTCTCCCTGCCGGCTTGCCCAGTCTGCCCCGTGAACTCCGGAGGCGGCGGCGCAGAGTTCAACGGGGTGACGAGCACTGCCGACTAGCGGCGTGCGGCTTCCTCAGCCTGCTGCTTCGCCGCGGCGGCGGCTTCGACCTCCGCTAGTTTTTTCTTAGCGGAGGCCTGCGCCCTGTCGGCCTCCGCCTTCTCCAGGCGGAGGGCCTCTTCTTCATTGCACTTTTCCTGCGCATTCTGCTCCGTCGCCTCCCGGAGGTCAGCAGCGGGGTCAATCCGCCGAGTGGTCGCGGACGTCTCCGCTGAACCCATGACGGAGGCGGCGGTGACCCTCTTAAGAGAGAGGGGAGCCCTGAAGCAAGAGGGGCAAGCAGAGGCTCAGACAAATCACGAAGAAAGAATAAAACTTTGAAGACAGAATACTTACACGGAGACCAACATTGGCTTCTTCACTTCCTTACAGAAGCGGATGGCCTTCGCGGCCGCCTCGTCCCGCCGGGTCGCCGCAGCCGAACCCTTCGGCTTCTTCGGCCGACTGCCGAACAAGGTCGGCACGGCCCTGCTCTTCTTCCCGCCGTCTGGAGCGCTCGGCGTGGCAGAAGAACCCGCGCCAGGCTGGCTGGCTCCTGGCCGATGGCGAGGAGCGACTTCTCCCTCAGCGTCGTCGGCAGGCCGGTCGTCGAAAGTGGCCGAAGGCCTAAAGTCGCCTGCTGTTCCTCCTCCTCCCTCGGCATCATCTCCAAGAGCCGCCGCCCCCAGATCGGGGTTGTCGACGTCGCTCTCCGCCTGGTCGGCGAGGAACTCGTGGGCCAGCCCCGAGGTGCCGGCTGGTGGGTGAAGGAGGGGATTCTAACCAAAGCCGACTGGTCAAAACAAAACTCGGTAAGAAAAATACAATCCAAAGAAAGAAAAGAAAGGCGACTCACCATGGGCGGGGGGTTGGCGCGGGAATACGGCTCCTTGCCGAATCGCCAGTCCTCTAGGAGCCTGCTGTCCGAGAGATAGTTCACCATGAAGGCCACCTCTTCGTGAGGCATGTCCTTGGTGCACATCCGACTCGGATTGCGGTGCCCGCTCATCTGGCATATCATATGAGGGCGGCCTTGGAGTGTGAGAACTCGGTGCGAAACGAAGGCGGCCAGCAGATTCAGACCAGTCAGACCCTCTGACTACGTCAGCACTCGGAGTCGCGTGATGGCGCCGGCTCCCGCAGGCGTCAGCGACTTGGCCCGGTACGACCAATTGGGCAGTTGCCCAGCCGGCGGGCCGGCTTCGAAAGCCGGCAAGTTGACCCAGTCTCCCCTCGCGGAGGCGTTCTTGACGTAGAAGTAGGATCTCTGCCACATCTTCACCGACTTGATCAGCGAGATGGAGGGGAAGGGATTGTCGGCCCCCGACCTTCGCACGACGATGAAAGCGCCGCACTGAGCCGGCACGCCCGCAGCCTGGGTGCCGAGCTTGGAGAAGAAGAACTCCCCCCAGAGCTCGAGGGTGGGGAGGACTCCGAGGAAGCCTTCACACTTGGCCACGAAGGTGGACAGCAGCACCACTGCATTGGGGGTGAGGTGGTGCGGCTGGAGGCCATGGAACTCCAGGAAGGACCGGAAGAAACTGCTCGCCGGCAGCCCCAGCCCGCAGGCAGTGCGAGCGGAAGATGACCCGCTCGCCCTCCCGCGGTGCGGGGGAATCTCCCCCTTCAGCGCAAGACGCACCTGCACGCGATCCTCGCCGGGAAGCTGACAGGTCCGGCGGAGGAACTCAATGTGGTCTTCATGAACTTCGGAGCCGTCCCAGGTGCCGGAGCGCACTGGGGGAGGCGCGGCGGCGGAGGAAGAACTCATCGCGAGCTGTCGCCGCAGCGTTCACCGGAGCTTGGGCATGCGGCAGAGCGAAGAAGAGAAAAGGAAGGAGGAGAGCGAGGAGCAGCAAGGAGGAAGAGAACGAGGAGTAGTGGGAGGGAGGGCCGCGCGTGCCCCCTTCTTCCCCCTACTTATAGCCTCGTGGGCTGCGAAGCCGAGGGGGCGGACGTGGGGATTTACTGCGCCCACAACCCCACGACCCCCACGATCCACGATAAAGTTACTGCGCGTAGTAACTCCGCGGGAATCCCAACCGTCCGCTGGGGCCGCAGCGGATCCGCTCGGGCGCCGTGGCGCGGTAGTGGCGGGCCCCGCCTATGGGCCTGTCCCGTCGCGTGCGTAGGCTGGTAGGACGGCCTAGCCACGTGCCCTCGCATGACAGGCCAAGAAAGGGCGGCGGCCTGGAGGCTTAGCTAGCACGCCACTTAAACCCCGCCACGACGTTCGAAATACTGAGCGAATCGGAATTGAGTGAGTCCAAGTTGAGCAAATCCGACTCCTTCTAGTCGGCCCGGCGGAAGTCAATCAAAGACCATGTGTTGAGCACCCGAAAAGAGAAACTGCTCAGGCTTCTCGGCCGATCGTCCGCGGCGCCTCACCAGCTTCGGGGACTACTGTCGGAGTAATGGGCCACGGGTAGGCCAACCCGAGTCCCATGACCTTTCAAGACATCGGGGCAGGCTGCGCCCCTCAAGACCCCAGGACAAAGAGCCGCCTCCTGAGGAGTCGACGGCAAGGTGGCCGACTGCCCGCTCACGGCCGAGTCCCAGGGACGACTTCCAGAGAAGCCGGCTTTGGGGAGTCGGCCTGCGACTCCAACAAACCCCATGACCTCATCAAAGGGGACGAGGCAGGGGCGTGGCTACAGCAAAACCCACCCCCGCCCCTCACCAAGGGCAGGCATGGCCATAGCACGCCGTACCCCAGAAGATCTCCGTGCGGCGTGGCACTGTTGCCATGCCGGCCCTGACATCAGCATCGTAGGGCCGAATCTTGCACCCACGATGGCTTGTCTGTACGGCCTGGAGGCAGCAGGGCCCGCTAGTCAGTGAGACCTCGGGAGACGGCGAGAGAACCACCAGTCGGACCTGTCGGGAGTCGGCCCGGGGGAGTCGGTCGAGCCCTCCCCCGGGGCCCACGTGCCATTAATCAAGATGTGATGGGGAGAGGCAACAGTGATCGCCGCCGGGCGGCGGGGCTGTTGCCATGACCTCATAATCAAGCCCACGTCATCAGAAGCACGGCTACAGTAAGCAGCAGCCGGCAAGACCCGCCAGCGGCGGACGCGGGCTGTCGGCTCCGTACCCGGCTAGTCGGCGGGGCCCGCCAGTCGGCGGGCCCCAGCGGTCGGCAGAGAAGACGGAGGCCAGAGACACTAACGGCTGGGCCCGCGCCCAGCCGGATTACCATTGTACCCCTGGGGGGTAGGCCTATATATAAACCCCCCAGGGCACCCATGCAAAGGGTTGGAACCCATTAGCTCTAGACCATATCACATAGAAGGGAGAGAGCTAGCCTTGCCCTCTCCCACCACCAGAAAACAGCTCAAGGAGCAACCGTGTAAGCACTTTGCCATAGTGATCATGCGGAGACCCCGCAGAGCAGCAGTAGGGGTATTATCTCCCCGGAGAGCCCCAAAGCTGGGTAAGATTCGCCGGCGTGCATGTCTTCGCCTCATCCCGTTTCCAGGCACCGGCGACGTTCTAGTCGCCCCCACCATGATAAGCCATCCGTTGGCATATGTCGCACCAAACCCCCGACAACATATCGAGACTGACCCCTCTTAATAGTGCAGTCTTTCGTACGACTCGAAGTAAACCAAAAATAAAACCTTTAAATCACGGGAATACCACGCCTTTGGTCTTTTTGAATTGGGGGGGGGGGTCGCACATCTCCACCAAACGAAATATGGAGCCAATATCATGAGATAAACTATAGCACCCGATATTAGTTCCACTAACCACATTGTCATCACACCAAAATAAGGTTTAAGTGCCAAATGCACTTTCAGTCTCCCCCTTTTGGTGAATTGACAACAACATGGTTAGAAGATGGCATAAAGGATATGAAGAAATGAAGTAGCCATGACAATGATTGATCATAGAAGCTCCCCTATATGTGTGCCCAGATAAAATATATGCATGAAAGGCATCAAGTAAACACATAGGACGCTCCCTCAAGATCAATATTGTCAAGACATTAGATCAACATAATAAACCTATGACGGTGTCTAGATCTCATGAAGTGGTGCAGTGAGAAAATATCATGAGACACATAATAAACAACATAATAAGCGTGATATGACCATTGCACAAGGTTCAAGTTAAATGCTAGAGTCTCGTAAGCACATGCGAGTATCTCAAACCCACACACCACGGAAAGCAAATAAGAGTATCTCAAGCCAACTAAAAATAGCTAACAAAGTAGAGAAACATGAGGCTTGAGATCTCAACACACAATAAAGAGCACGAACACCACCACTTCTCCCCCTTTGTCATCAAGACAAAAAAGGAGACAAATGGCAACACACATACCCACTAGACAAGAGGAGGAGCGCTTGAAGCATCATCATCATCATCATCATCATCATCATCATCATCAAAATGCCATCCTGCCATCGGAAAGGAATGATCTGTGGCCTCACTGTCATTGTCCTCTCACCCTGGGCCGACCTCCTCACCAGCTACAGCCCTCACAGCCTTTTGCTGATGCCTCACAAGCTTCTCCTTGTTGATCTCCTTAATCTGACAATGCTGGATAGACTGGCACATCTTGAACATGTTGATCATAGTCTTGAACAAAGACTTCCTCTCCCCTCTGGCGAAAACTGCCTCAGAACCTATTTTCTTGGCCTTACCATGAGGGATCCGTGCAGTGGAGGACATGCCAGGAGTGTATGTGGCACAATCCTTAGGCCTAGGGTTGCGCCCCTTCTTGATAGGCACATATGGAGCAGGAGCAGCTGGGGTCCAATTGGAGTTGCGCTTGGGAATAGAAGTCTTGTACTGAGCGAGATACTTAGTTGGGCAGATGGACTCAATCAATGCCTAGATGAATGGATCATAGATCAGGGACTTGTTCTCTTGCACACACTGACGGAGCTCATAGAACATGAAGTCCAGAACATCCACTATCTTCTTCCTATGCAGGTACATAAAGACATCCAACATGGACCTCCGTATATTGTCGGAATCACTGTCCGCGTTCTGGGAATGGGTGTCCCCAGACTTGCCTGCCTGCGGCCCATGGCGTGGCTGTGCTGGTAGGTCTGTATGGCCAACATCATCAAAAAGGCATTCAAGACCCTCGCGAGGCGGACGACGCAAGACCTCCTCAGGGGCGGCCTCACCAGGCTCCCTCGCGAGGAGCGGAGATGTCAAGGCGGGGAGAACCTTGCGAGGCTCTCATGACGTAAGCCATGACAATTGACACCAGGCGGGCGCCAGGTGAGCGCCAGCGCGCGCAGCGTCCTTGTTTCCTCTTTGGTGCTAAGGAGGCAAGCGCAGGCACGGAGTACCGAGGCATCAGGCAAAGGTTTCCATATCGGTGCAACAAGACCAAGACCAGAAGGACGGCAGGACGGAGGTCACCATGGAGCCCAGGACAGCGTCACCACTAGAACCTTTGGCAGGCGAAGACCACCTTTTGTCAGGATAGCTTGTACTAGCTGTCCCCTTTCAAATTGGCTGCTGTTGTTGGCTCCCTTCCCACTCAATATTTGGGGAGAGGACCAGGGCCTATATAAGTAGAACTAGCCACCACCGTAGGGGAAGAAAAATGGAGATGCATCTCACCGAACCCTTAGCACACCAAGCACAAGAACACCTCAACCTCAGGAGGCTGTTCTTCCTCTTGTACTATTCTTCATCAGCCCAAGAGGCAATCCACCACCACCACACTGGAGTTGGGTATTACACCACAACAGTGGCTCAAACCAGTATAAACCTTGTGTCTTTGTGTTGTGAGTGCGTCGAGTTCGTCCGCGAGACCTTAGCGAGCTAGGGCGTAGATCGGTAGGAGGGAAAGAACTTCATGCGCACTCCAGAGTTCGAACCTTAAGGGTTTGCCAGAACCCGTGAGCCGACATTTGACACGCCAGGTAGGGGTGCGCCGTAGCTCCTCTCCACCGGCCTGCGCTCCGCGCCGCCGCTCTTCGCCCTCATGGGAGGTGCACCGCCACCGGCTCCAGCGGCCGGTGCTGACGACGGGGCCAGGGGGCTCCGAGCCCTGGCCCCCGCCCTGCGGCATGTGCGATGGCCACCCAAGTTCAGGACGGAGATGCCGCCGCGCTATGGTGGCGCGGCAGACCCATTTCCTTCTTGTTGGAATATGAGGAGGCCGTCCTCGAGGCCGGGGGTGACGACAAGGTCATGGTCAACTGGCTCCCCATGGCCCTTGCCGATGAGCTACACGCCTGGCTGGTCAACCTCCCTGGATCCACGATGGCCTCCTAGGGGGAAATCCGCGACCTCTTCACCACTCGCTACGCGGTACAGGCGCACCATGTAGTTGCGACCCTACTAGGCGGCTCCCAAGCACCGCCTTCAGATCACCACGTCAAGCCGTTCCTCCGCCAGATTGGTGCCGCTTCCAAGCGCACGGGGGCTCCGCCAGGCTAGGCTGCGCCAGAGGCCGACCTCACCTTCGGCTCAGAGGACCACCCCGACTCCACCGCTGGCTCGGGCATGCTCCCGATGCTCTGCACGCCCACCATCTGCAACGTGGCTGTTACCAAGACTCTCATCGACGATGGTGCCAGCCTCAACTTGCTCTCTGTGGAAGCCTTCAGCCTTCTTCACGTGCCACTCGAGCGGCTCAGCCTCACTAAGCCTTTCTCAGGAGTTGGTGGTGGCGCTGCCTGTTCTCTGGCACAGATCCACCTTCCCGTCACCTTCGGCACGCGCGACAACTACCGCACCGAGCTGGCCGACTTCGACGTCGCCCGCATCAGCCTCCCGTACAACGCCATTCTCGGGTACCCAGCTCTGGCCCAGTTCATGGCTCCGAATCTTCCGGCCTACAACCTCATGAAGATGCCTGGGAGCAAGGGCGTCCTCACTGTCAAAGGGGATGCCAAGGAGGCTCTGGTGGCGCTCAAGCTCGCCCTCAAAACCGCCGCGGCGACGCAGCCTGCCGACGCGGGCACCTCCGAGCCCAAGGGAGCCGTACCGACCAAGAAGAAGCAGTTGTTCAAACAAGACAAGGAGGAAACCAAGTAGGTGCCAGTCAATGAGAATGGGCCCTCAGGAGCCACCTTTACCACAGGTGCCAGCCTCGATCAAAGCCAGGAGGAAGCATTTGTGAAGTTCTTGCGCGCAAACAAGGATATATTTGTGTGGGAGCCCAATCAGCTAGTAGGAGTCCCGAGGGAAGTGATTCAGCATCACTTAAGGGTATGCCCCAATGTACGCCCCATGAAGCAGCGGGCAAGACGACAGTCCACTAAGAAGCAGGCCTTCATTGTCCAAGAGACCCGCAAGCTGGAGGCGGCTGGCGCCATTCGTGAGGTTCAGTATCCCGAATGGCTGGTGAACCCCGTCGTAGTACCGAAGAAAGGCGGGAAGGAACGGATGTGCGTTGAGTTCACCAACCTTAACAAGGCCTGCCCCCAAGATCCGGTCCCGCTCCCGCGCATCGATCAGATCATTGACTCCACCGCCGAATGCGATTTGCTGTGCTTCCTGGATGTGTTCTCAGGATATCACGAGATCAGCATGGCGGTAGAAGATGTGGAGAAGACAACCTTCCTAACCCCATGTGGGGTGTACTGCTACACCTGCATGCCTTTTGGATTGTGCAACACGGACGCAACCTTTCAGCGGCTGATGCACTTCGCCTTAGGGCGGCAGCTCGGGAGAAACATAGAGGCCTACGTCGATGACATTGTGGTGAAGTCTCGGGAAGTGAGGACCTTGATTCAAGACCTGGAGGAGACCTTCGAGAGCCTGCGCCAAGTGAACTTGCGGCTTAACCCAGAGAAGTGCGTGTTCAGCGTCCCTTCTGGCAAGCTGCTGGGCTTCCTCGTGTCCCACAGAGGGATCGAGGCGAATCCAGAGAAGATCAAGGCCATCGAGGACATGAGCCCACCGCAGACCCTTAGGGTGATGCAGAAGCTGGTTGGCCGGGTAACTGCGTTGGGATGCTTCATCTCCAAGTTAGGGGAACGCGCCCTACCCTTCTTCAAGCTGATGACGAAGAAGGGCTCATTCAAGTGGACCCAAGAGGCCGACCGAGCTTTTCAAGACCTCAAGAGATACCTGACCAGTTCTCCGGTGATGGTGGCGCCACAGCCCCTCGAGCCCCTAGTACTCTACCTCACTGCTACCCGTACTCCGCCAGCGCAGCACTGGTGGCGGTTCGGGAGGAGCACCAAACCAAGGGTGCGCTGCACCGGGCTACAACTAAGGCAATGCAAGATCAGGAAGGTACCGCAAGGGCCGTGGCAGCGTCAATAGAAGACCAAGCTCAACAGGACGCCGCCGCCAAAATCCCCACAAACAATCAGGCGTCAGGAGCCCCGTCACCTCACGAGGCGTCCCAACTTCTGCAAGATGTGAGCCCAAACACCACACCAGCCCTCGTCAAATACCCGATGTATTTCGTCAGCATCATGTTGCGAGATGCAAGGGCGCGATATCCCATGCCATAGAAGCTTCTGCTCGCACTCTTGGTCGCCTCACGCAAGCTGCGGCACTACTTCCAGGGGCATCCCATCAAGGTTGTCTCAGCCTACCCATTAGAGAGGGTGCTCAGGAGCCCCAACTCTGCTGGAAGGGTCGCCGAGTGGAACATTGAGCTACAAGCATTCCAGTTAGAGTTCAGCACTAGCAGGGTCATCAAGGGAGCCGCGCTCGCTGATTTTATGGCGGAGTGGACGGACGTCCCGACACTTGAAGTAGGCGAATACCGGTCCACCTCGCCAGGAATTGAGGCACCAGATGGTTGGGTCCTATACTTCGATGGCGCCTTCGCGCACCAAGGCGCGGGGGCTGGAGCTGTACTCATCTCGCCCACTCAGGATAAGCTCTACTACGCCGTGCAGCTCTGCTTTCAACAGGGTGAGAAGGTCTCCAACAACATCGCGGAATACGAAGGCCTCATAGCTAGCCTGAAGGCCGCGTTAGCTCTGGGGGTGAAGCGCCTTACCATTAGAGGCGACTCACAGCTCCTCGTCAACTTCTCCAACAAAGTATATGAGCCGAACGACGAGCATATGGAGGCATACCTCATGGAGGTGCCTAAGATGGAGAAGAAGTTATTGGGCCTGGAGCTGCAGCACGCGCCCTGGAGCACCAACAAGGAAGCCGAAGACATCGCCAAGAGAGCATCCAAGCGACAGCCACAAGAGCCCGGTGTCTTTGAGGAACGACTCTTCAAGCCATCGGCGACACCACCACCCTCAAGCACTGCTCAGCCTCGGAAGGAGCTCCCGCAGCCTCCTGCCACAGGAGCCCCGGCCTGCGGCCCGACCTTAGGAGCTCACTTGCTCTTGGCGCTCAAACCTCAGGAGGGATGCTGGACCAAGGAATTCAAGGAATATCTGATGCAAGGGGCGCTGCTAGAGAAGGAAGAAGATGCAGAGCATGTGGTTCGGCAAGCCACGGTGTACTGCATCCAGGATGGTGAGTTGTACAGGAAGCGGCCAAGCGATGTTTCCCTGCGCTGCATTTCCAGGGACCAGGGGAAGGAGGTACTAACTGACATGCACGGTGGGGACTGCAGGCACCACTCGTCATCACGGACCCTCGCCGGCAAGGTATTCCGCAGTGGGTTCTACTGGCCCACTGCGCTCAACAATGCAGCTGAGCTGGTGAAGTCTTGTGAAGCCTGCCAGTTCCACACCAAGCAAATTCATCAGCTGGCTCAGGGCCTCCAGACCGTGCCACTCACGTGGCTATTCGCGGTCTGGGGGCTGGACATCTTGGGCCCGTTCCCTCGAGCACCTGGGGGCTACCGTTACCTCTATGTCACCATCGACAAGTTCACCAAGTGGGCGGAAGTGGAAGCTGTCCGTACCATCCCAGCTGGCTCCGCAGTCAAGTTCATCAAGGGTCTCGTGAACCTCTTTGGGGTCCCCAACCGCATCATCATAGATAACGGCTCGCAGTTCACTTGTAACCTTTTCAAAACCTACTGTGCTAACCTTGGAACACAGATCTGCTATGCTTCGGTGGCGCACCCCAGAAGCAATGGTCAGGCCGAACGTGCCAACGCGGAGGTCCTAAGAGGCCTCAAGACCAGGACCTTCAAGAAGAAGCTCGAGGCATGTGGCAGGGGCTGGCACGACGAGCTCCAGTCCATGTTATGGTCTATCCGCACCACCGCCACAAAAACCAACGGGCGAGACCCCTTTCTTCCTTGTCTACGGAGCTGAAGCAGTCCTCCCTCACGAGGTTAGGCATCGCTCCGCACGGGTCCTGGCGTTCGATGAAACGTAGTAGGGCGCCACACGGGGGATGGACCTCGTGCTGGGGGAGGAACGTCGTCGGGAAGCTGCTCTGAGGGCGGCAAGGTACCAGCAGGCGCTGCGGCGATGCCACTGTGCAACATCCGCTCCAGGGAAGGGCTGCACAAGCTTTCACCCATGTGGGAGGGCCTGTTCAGGGTCGTCCATGTCTCCAGGCCTGGTGACGTGCGCCTGGAGACGCAGGACGGGATACCTATCCAGAACGCCTGGAACATCCAGCACCTCCGGAGGTTCTACCCATGAAGCAAGGCCCAGAGCCCGTGAAGAAAGGCCCAGAGCCTTTGAAGAAAGGCCCAGAGCCTGCGAAGAAGGCCCGGTGCCTGTGAAGAATCGCCTCCCGTGACACTCTAACGTAATAATGAGTGGGGCTGTACAGGCCCCGGAGTCTCACGAGCACCGACCTCAGGCCCTAGGGCTCTCTTGCACGCCTAGTGGCAGCACTTAGCTCCTCGCTGGTGAGAAGACTTGAAGACTAGATTAGGTGCCGGACGCGGCTTTTCATTTGCTTTCCGTAGTTGGCTCGTTTTTCCTTAATCAAAGTTTGCCTTTGGTGTTCCTTGCTAATTCGATTCCCTCGCCTCTTACCGCATTTTCCAGCTCTGGTTCGCTCGTGTTCTCTCTCTCGCATACCTTGTGAGGGGGGCTAGGCAGGTGCCCTCGCGAGCGTTTTTCTTCTCTCTGCCTCCTCGCGAGCCACCCTCGTTCGAGCCCGAAAGTTGGCGCATCTCTCCTAATCCGTGCCCCACGGGTACCGTGATACAAGGCGCCGGGTCAAGGCTTGGGTTAACGGCAAATCTCCTGGCAAAACTCCCTAATGAATTTTTTCGTAGTTGCCGAGCAGTCGCAGACCACAAGGTCAAGATGGACACAAGGAAGTAAATGCCTCGTGAGGAGGAGGGCGCCCCGAATGCACCAGGCTTAGTTATATTTGCGCAAAATAGCCGCCCAACACTGAAACAACAAGTGTAGCATAATGGATAATATGTTATGGTTCGATACACGCCCCTCCGGGCCCATGCTGACTTCATTTTGATACAGGAAGGGAAAGGGGAACGTGACAAAAGCGGCGCTCACCCCTACAACAGCCGACGGGGGCAGGGCCTGGGCGACGTCCCGGGTCTAGTCGGACCTCTCCTTGCGCTTCACCGGAGCGCGGCGATGAGACGACCCGCTGCCACCTTCGAAGCGGGCGCGGCGGCTGATCAAGGCCGCCGCTGCTGGAACTATTGCCATGGGAGGAGCCACCGTAGCCAGACGAGGCGCGGCCGACGGGTTCATCCTCCTCCTCGTCCCGACCATCGCCAAGGCCAAGCACCTCCTCGCCGTCGCTCACCTCGGGGCAGCATCCGGCGCGGCGACCGTCTTCCCCAAACACCCTCATGAAGAGGGTCACGTCACCTCGAACTTGAAGTGTAGGGTGCACTGCCTGCCCAGGCCACGCGCGCGGGCGAACGTCTGCCAACCACGGGCCAGAGAAATGTTATCCGCGAAGGAGACTTTGACCGCGAGCCAAGAAGCTCGGCTGCAAAAACCATCTGCCTGCAGCCAAAGCCCGCCTGGGCCGGATGCCAGCAGCTCGTCGGCAAGGAAGCGGGGGAGCTAGAGCCAGTTGCCGGCCGAATCCTCCGACTAGACAACAAACTCCGGCAGCACCTCTGATGCATGGAACCACGGTCAGGGAGGTCACGCAACCACGGCACGTCTCCTCTCGTCGATAGGACTGCCGCGACCAAAGCGACTCCTATCGCGCACTGCGGCGCCACCCCGAGAGCTAGGGGCTACGGCGGGGGTCGCAACATGCTTGCAGGGATTGCCACGTCCTCGCTTGGGCGCTGAGGAGCCGGGTCCCTCCCGAGGGGCCTTGCCCTTCTCCGCGGCGGAGAACCTCTTCGGCGGCGCCATTGCTGTTAGCGGTGGAGCAAGGAGGAAGAAGCAAATGAACCAAGAAGAGATGGGGGACGGGGGCTCCACCCCCTCCCCATTTATAGCAGAAGAAGGCCAACCGGCGCCTCCCACGATCACAGGTAATGATGATTTTACTTGCATATCGTAGGGACTTGTCAAGTCGGGCAATTGCCGAGGCAGCATGGGGAAGCGGAGACGCCCACGTCCAATCAACCACCACGCGTCAACCGAGGCCACGTGCTTTTGGGGTCCGTGGCGCTCCGTGCTTGATCCTTTGGCTTTGCCTTGAAGCCGAGCCCAAGCGCGCCTTGGGGCCGGGGCTACTGTTGGCGTTCTGGGAACGGGGGTCCCCAGACTTGCCTGCCTATGGCCCATGGCGTGGCTGTGCTGGCAGGTCTGTACGGCCCATCATCATCAACAAGGCATTCAAGACCCTCGCGAGGGGCCAAGCCTCGCGAGGCAGACGACACAAGACCTCCTCAAGGGCGGCCTCACCAGGCTGCCTCGCGAGGAGCGGAGATATCAAGGCGGGGCGAACCTCGCGAGGCTCTCGTGACGTAAGCCATGACGATCGACACCAGGCGGGAGCCAGCCGGGCGCCAGCGCGCGCAGCGTACTTGTTTCCTCTTTGGTGCTAAGGACGCAAGCACAGGCGCAGAGTACCGAGGCATCAAGCAAAGGTTTCCATATCGGTGCAACAAGACCAAGACTAGAAGGACGGCAGGACGGAGGTCACCATGGAGCCCAGGACGGCGTCACCACCAGAACCTTTGGCAGGCGAAGACCACCTTTTGTTAGGATAGCTTGTACTAGCTGTCCCCTTTCAAATTGGCCGCCGTTGTTGGCTCCCTTCCTG
This sequence comes from Triticum dicoccoides, assembly GCF_002162155.2. Taxonomy (NCBI): domain Eukaryota; kingdom Viridiplantae; phylum Streptophyta; class Magnoliopsida; order Poales; family Poaceae; genus Triticum; species Triticum dicoccoides. The sequence goes on along the minus strand of NC_041390.1, from coordinate 409,040,049 downwards.
CTCAATATTTGGGGAGAGGACCAGGGCCTATATAAGTAGAACTAGCTACCACCGTAGGGGAAGACGAATGGAGAGGCATCTCACCGAACCCTTAGCACACCAAGCACAAGAACACCTCAACCTCAGGAGGCTGTTCTTCCCCTTGTACTGTTCTTCATCATCCCAAGAGGCAATCCACCACCACCACACTGGAGTAGGGTATTACACCACAACGGTGGCCCGAACCAGTATAAACCTTGTGTCTTTGTGTTACGAGTGCGTCGAGTTCATCCGCAAGACCTTAGCGAGCTAGGGCATATATCCGTAGGAGGGAAAGAACTTTGCGCACACCCCAGAGTTCGAACCTTAAGGGTTTGCCGGAACCTGTGATCCGACAATCACCGGCCTTCAGAGTGAGAGTATAACTCAAGATATGTTGCATAGGGTCATAGAGGGGCACAAGGTCTTTGATGGACCCGGTGACAAAAGACTTGTCTTTCTTATATGTGAATGAAATCTCATCCTTAGTGCGCTGCCCACTTTCACAAACCCTGCCAATCTCATCAGACGCCTCTTCTTCATCAATGAATAGATAAGGAATGATCTCAGAAAACTTGGCCAAAGGAGTAGAGCACCGATGTGTCCGGGACATCCATGTGAGGGTGCGAGCAGAGTCATTGGAGAAGAACAAGGTTGCAAAGAACTACATCACCAGATCCTCATTGTACGGATGCCTGAATGTGACAAAAGGAATGAGGCCCAACCTCCCAAGAGCTGAATATACATAGGGATAGATGATCATTGTTGCGCAGACTCCTAGTATTAACCTGTTTGTGCAGAGCAAACTTCTTCGCCTTGGTCATGAGTAGCTCATGGTACACTCTTTGCTGAAAATCATTATTGAACCGTGGATCCACTCCCAAACCTGTGACAGCCGCATATGGATGGCTCTGTCTCTCAGCCCAAAGCTATGGCTTGGTCCACTTTGCAAGGGGAAGGTTCCTGAGATCCTGCCCACCTGGAATGGCTTGCTCAGGACTAGACATCTCTTCTTCATCTTCATCCTCATCATCTCCATCAAAAAGATCATCCTCGGCCTCTATCTCAGCATCATCTTCTAGGTTGACATAGTGAGCATCATCCTGAGAGTCATATTCTTCCTCTAAATCCTCGAAGGCCTCAACAATGGGCTTCTTGGTGGCTGCACAACGAGCACGGCCCTGCCCTGATGCCAACCCTTGCCCAATGCCCTCAGATGGCTGGTGACGAGCAATCGTGAATTCCTTGGAACCCACCTTTGGGCGCTTGCGACGGAGCTTGGCCCTCTTGTCAGCGAAGTCTGAAACACACACAAACACCCAACAACACAAAGCAAATAACACAAACGAGTACAAGTGCTTGATAGATGGCAGAGGAGTAAGACAAACACAGGATAAAAAGCTCATGTGTACCCCGTGCGCACGGGGGGTCGAATACCCCGTGGACACGGGGGTTCCCCAGCGGCAGCCACTTCCAGATCAAGATCTGGAAGTGGGTGCGGCAGAGAAACCCTAGGAACTATGCACCTGGATTCATCCCACACAAGGGGGTCAACTATCCCATCCTAGTGAAAACCTAGAAACCCTAACATCTAGATAGGCATTGATACGTCTCCAATGTATCTATAATTTTTGATTGTTCCATGCTATAATATTATTTTTGGGACTAACCTATTAACCCAACGCTCAGTGCAAATTGCAGTTTTTTGCCTATTTTGAGTGTTTCGCAGAAAAGGAATATCAAACGGAGTCCAAACGGAATGAAACCTTCGGGAGCGTGATTTTTGGAACAAACATGATCCAGAGGACTTGGATTGGACGTCAAGAAGCGGACGAGGAGTCCACAAGGTAGGGGGCGCGCCTACCCCCCCTTGGCGCGCCCTCCCCCCTCATGGGCCCCTCGTGGCTCAACCAACCTACTTCTTCCTCTTATATATGTTCACATACCTCGAAGACATCCAGGAGCACCATGAAACCCTATTTCCACCACCGCAACCTTTTGTACCCAAGAGATCCCATCTTGGGGCCTTTTCCGAAGCTCCGCCGGAGGGGGCATTGATCACGGAGGGCCTCTACATCAACTCCATGGCCCCTCCGATGATGTGTGAGTAGTTTACTTCAGACCTTCAGGTCCATAGCTAGTAGCCAGATGGCTTCTTCTCTCTCTTTGGATCTCAATACAAAGTTTTGTTCGATCTTCTTGGAGATCTATTCAATGTAACTCTTTTTACAGTGTGTTTGTCGAGATCCGATGAATTGTGGGTTTATGATCAAGTTTATCTATGAACTATATTTGATTATTCTCTGAAATCTTTTATGTATGATTGGTTATCTTGCAAGTCTCTTCGAATTATCAGTTTGGTTTGGCCTACTAGATTGATCTTTCTTGCAATGGGATAAGTGCTTAGCTTTGGGTTCAATCTTGCGGTGTCCTTTCCCAGTGATAGCAGGGGCAACAAGGCACATATTGTATTTTTGCCATCGAGGATAAAAAGATTGGGTTTATATCATATTGCTTGAGTTTATCCCTCTACATCATGTCATCTTGCCTAATGTGTTACTCTGTTCTTATGAACTTAATACTCTGGATGCATGATGGATACCGGTCGATGTGTGGAGTAATAGTAGTAGATGCAGGCAAGAGTCGGTCTATCACGGACGTGATGCCTATATACATGATCATCCCTAGATATTCTCATAATTATTTGCTTTTCTATCAATTGCTCGACAGTAATTCGTTCACCCACTATAATACTTATGCTATCTTGAGAGAAGCCATTAGTGAAACCTATGGCCCCCGGGTCTATTCTCCATCATATAAGTTTCCAATCTATTTTTATTTTGCAATCTTTACCTTCAATCTATATCATAAAAATATCAAAAATATTTATCTTATCATTATTATCTCTATCAGATCTCACTCTCGTAAGTGACCGTGAAGGGATTGACAACCCCTTTATCGCGTTGGTTGCGAGGTTCTTATTTGTTTGTGTAGGTACGAGGGACTTGTGTGTGGCCTCCTACTGGATTGATACCTTGGTTCTCAAAAACTGAGGGAAATACTTATGCTACTTTGCTGCATCACCCTTTCCTCTTCAAGGGAAAACCAACGCAGTGCTCAAGAGGTAGCAAGAAGGATTTCTGGCGCCGTTCCCGGGGAGTCTACGCACAAGTCAAGACATACTAAGTACCATCACAAACTCTTATCCCTCTCATTACATTATTTGCCATTTGCCTCTCGTTTTCCTCTCCCCCACTTCACCCTTGCCGTTCCCTCTTTTTCCGTTCGCTTTTTCTTTCGCTTGCTTCGTCGTTATGGCTAGTCCTTTATCTACTCCTCTGTCTCCCAATTTTGAAGTTCTCCACTTCAAACAAAAGGCAGTGAGAAAACTTAAATGATGCCTGGTATAGGATGATAAAATCTTATCATGATTGCACTATAGAGGGAGACTCTAAGATTTTACTTTGTAATTTTTATATTGGGCTCACCATACCCCATAGGCAACTCCTTGATTTTGCCACCAAAGGGAATTTTATTGATATAGATCCCAGTGTTGCTTATGAAATTATAGAAGGGATAGTAGGAATACTTCCCCCACAAAAGGGACCATCTCCTGGGGGAACTCAAATCTTAGAGAAATTATGTGAATTGCAAAAGTCTATTGAACCTCTTAAAAATGTTGGAGGGAACCTTCACCGCATGAATACATTGATTATGCTTTGCAATAAGCGGTTGGATGCTCTAGATCTAAAAATCTCCGAGTATGAAGGGAAACATAAGGAACCTCCCGGATTCGAGCATAATTCCATTAAAAATATTAATACCAAAGATGATAATACCTAGATCTATCCTTGCTTTTATGCCTAGCTAGGGGCGTTAAACGATAGCGCTTGTTGGGAGGCAACCCAATTTTATATTTGTTTATTGCTTTTTGATTCTGTTTAGTAATAAATAATTCATCTAGCCTCTTTTTATATGTGGTTTTATGCTTTTAATTAGTGTTTGTGCCAAGTAGAACCTTTGGGAAGACTTGGGGAAAGTCTTTGCGATCTTGCTGTAAAAACAGAAACTTTAGCGCTCACGAGAATTGCTGCCATTTTTTATTGGAGAGAGATATTTAGTTAATTCTTTTTGAAGATGATTAATAGATAAATTCCTCACGTCCAGCATTTTATTCTAGAATTTTTTGGGTTCCATAAGTATTCGAAACCTACACATTACTACAGACTGTTCTGTTTTTGACAGATTCTGTTTTCGTGTGTTGTTTGCTTATTTTGATGAATCTATGGCTAGTAATAGAGTTTATGAACCATAGAAAAGTTGGAATACAGTAGGTTTAAAACAAATATAAAAGAAGAATGAGTTCATTACAGTACCTTGAAGTGGTGGTTTGTTTTCTTTTACTAACGGAGCTCACGAGATTTTCTTTTAAGTTTTGTGTTGTGAAGTTTTCAAGTTTTGGGTAAAGATTTGATGGATTATGGAACAAGGAGTGGCAATAGCCTAAGCTTTGGGATGCCCAAGGCACCCAAGGTAAAATCCAAGGACAACCAAAAGCCTAAGCTTGGGGATGCCCCGGAAGGCATCCCCTCTTTCGTCTTCGTCCATGGGTAACTTTACTTGGAGCTATATTTTTATTCGCCACATGATAAGTGTTTTGCTTGGAGCGTCTTGTATAATTCGAGTCTTTGATTTTTAGTTTACCACAATCATCCTTGCTGTACACACCTTTTAGGAGAGACACACATGCATTGGAACTTATTAGAATATTCTATGTGCTTCACTTATATCTTTTGAGTTGGATAATTTTTGCTCTAGTGCTTCGCTTATATCTTTTAGATCACGGTGGTGGTTTTATTTTATATAAATATTTGATCTCTCATGCTTCACTTATATCATTTTGAGAGTACTTTAGAACAGCATGGTAATTTACTTTGGTTATAAATTTTAAATGCTAAGAGAAGTTGGATGCTTGATAGATTGTTTTGAGATATAAAGGTGGTAATATTAGAGGTGTGCTAGTTGAGTAATTGTGAAATTGATGAATACTTGTGTTGAAGTTGGCAAGTCCCGTAGCATGCATGTATGGTAAACGTTATGTGACAAATTTGAAGCATGGGGTGTTCTTTGATTGCTTTCCTTATGAGTGGCGGTCGGGGACGAGCGATGGTCTTTTCCTACCAATCTATCCCCCTAGGAGCGTGCGCGTAGTGCTTGGTTTTCATGACTTGTAGATTTTTGCAATAATTATGTGAGTTCTTTATGACTAATGTTGAGTCCATGGATTGTATGCACTCTCACCCTTCCATCATTGCTAGCCTCTTCGGTACCGTGCATTGCCCTTTCTCACCTTGAGAGTTGGTGCAAACTTCACCGGTGCATCCAAACCCCGTGATATGATACACTCTATCACACATAAGCCTCCTTATATCTTCCTCAAAACAGCCACCATACCTACCTATTATGGCATTTCCATAGCCATTCCGAGATATATTGTCATGCAACTTTCCATCGTTTCATTTATTATGACACACATCATCATTGTCATATTACTTTGCATGATCATGTAGTTGACATCGTATTTGTGGCAAAGCCACCATGCTTAATTTTTCATACATGTTACTCTTGATTCATCGCAATCCCGGTACACCGCCGGAGGCATTCACATAGAGTAATATTTTGTTCTAAGTATCGATCTTGAGTTGTAAGTAAATAAAAGTGTGATGATCATCATTAGAGCATTGTCCCATGTGAGGAAAGGATGATGGAGACTATGATTCCCCCACAAGTCGGGATGAGACTCCGGACAAAAAATAAAAAATAAAAAATAAAAAAAGAGGCCATAAAAAAAAGAAGGCCCAAACAAAAAAAATGAGAGAAAAAGAGAGAAGGGACAATGTTACTATCATTTTTCCACACTTGTGCTTCAAAGTAGCACCATGATCTTCATGATAGAGAGTCTCTTATTTTGTCACTTTCATATACTAGTGGGAATTTTTGATTATAGAACTTGGCTTGTATATTCCAATGATGGGTTTCCTCAAATGCCCTAGGTCTTCGTGAGCAAGCAGGTTGGATGCACACCCACTTAGTTTCTTTGATGAGCTTTCATATATTTATAGCTCCAGTGCATCCGTTGCATGGCAATCCCTACTCCTTGCATTGACATCGATCGGTGGGCATCTCCATAGCCCATTGATTAGCCGCATCAATGTGAGACTTTCTCCCTTTTTGTCTTCTCACACAACCTCAATCATCATATTCTATTCCACCCATAGTGCTATGTCCATGGCTCGCGCTCATATATTGCGTAAAAGTTGAAAGAGTTTGAAAAGGCTAAGTATGAAACAATTGCTTGGCTTGTCATCGGGGTTGTGCATGATGGGGGCATTTTGTGTGACGAAAATGAAGCATGACCAAACTATATGACTTTGTAGGGACAAGTTTTCTTTGGCCATGGTATTTTGATAAGACATAATTGCTTGATTAGCATACTTGGAGTATTACTATTTTTATGTCAACAATAAACTTTTATCTTGTATCTTTCAGATCTGAACATTCATGCCATAATAGAGAAAAATACATTAAAGAACATGCTAGAAAGCATTCCACATCAAAAATTCTGTTTTTATCATTTACCTACTCGAGGACGAGCCAGAATTAAGCTTGGGGATGCTAATACGTCTCCAACGTATCTATAATTTTTGATTGTTCCATGCTATTATATTATCTATTTTGGATGTTATTGGGCTTTATTTTACACTTTTATATTATTTTTGGGACTAACCTATTAACCCAAGGCCCAGTGCAAAATGTTGTTTTTTTTGCCTATTTCAGTGTTTCACAGAAAATGAATATCAAACGGAGTCCAAACGGAATGAAACCTTCAGGAGCGTGATTTTTGGAACAAATGTGCTCCAGAGGACTTGGAGTGGACGTCAAGAAATGGATGAGGAGTCCACGAGGCGGGGGCGCGCCTACCCCCTGGGCACGCCCTCCTACCTCGTGGGCCCCTCGTGGCTCAACCGACCTACTTATTCCTCCTATATATGTTCACATACCCCGAAAACATCCAGGAGTACCATGAAACTCTATTTCCACCACCGCAACCTTCTGTACCCAAGAGATCCCATCTTGGGGCCTTTTCCGGAGCTCCGCCGGAGGGGGAATTGATCACAGAGGGCCTCTACATCAACTCCATGGCCCCTCCGATGATGTGTGAGTAGTTTACTTTAGACCTTCGGGTCCATAGCTACTAGCTAGATGGCTTCTTCTCTCTCTTTGGATCTCAATACAAAGTTCTCCTCAATCTTCTTGGAGATCTATTCGATGTAACTCTTTTTGCGGTGTGTTGTCGAGATCCGTTGAATTGTGGGTTTATGATCAAGTCTATCTATGAACAATATTTGATTCTTCTATGAAATCTTTTATGCATGATTGGTTATCTTTGCAAGTCTCTTCGAATTATCAGTTTGGTTTGGCCTACTAGATTGATCGTTCTTGCAATGTGGAAGTGCTTAGCTTTGGGTTCAATCTTGTGGTGCTCGATCCCAGTGACAAAAAGGGAAATGACACGTATTGTATTGTTGCCATCGAGGATAAAAAGATGGGGTTTATATCATATTGCTTGAGTTTATCCCTCTACATCGTGTCATCTTACCTAAGGCGTTACTCTTTTCTTATAAACTTAATACTCTAGATGCATGCTGGATAGCGGTCGATGTGTGGAGTAATAGTAGTAGATGCAGGCAGGAGTCGGTCTACTTGTCACGGACGTGATGCCTATATACATGATCATGCCTAGATATTCTCACAATTATTCACTTTTCTATCAATTGCTCGATAGTAATTCGTTCACCCACCGTAATACTTATGCTATCTTGAGAGAAGCCATTAGTGAAACCTATGGCCCCGGGTCTATTGTCCATCATATAAGTTTCCAATCTATTTTTATTTTGCAATCTTTACCTTCAATCTATATCATAAAAATACTAAAAATATTTATCTTATCATTATTTATCTCTATCAGATCTGACTCTCGTAAGTGACCGTGAAGGGATTGACAACCCCTTTATCGCGTTGGTTGCGAGCTTCTTATTTGTTTGTATAGGTACAAGGGAATTGCGTGTGGCCTCCTACTGGATTGATACCTTGGTTCTCAAAAAATAAGGGAAATACTTAAGCTACTTTGCTGCATCACCCTTTCCTCTTCAAGGGAAAACCAACGCAGTGCTGAAGAGGTAGCAGGCATCCACAGAGTAAAAGAGATGATGAGGGGGAAGGATCAACTGGAGTAGGAGTCCATCCCGAGGAATCTCCATGGAGCAAGGAGCCCGAAGATGCGCAGAGTTGCTGCGACGGGTGGAGGCGACGGCAGCGGCACTGGAGGCGACCTGGGGAGTGGAGGGGGCGACGGGGGAGAATGAACCCAGGCCCACACGCCCCACCTCTTCAGGCCAGGAACCGCAGACCCTGTTCGCACGAGCTAAGTGAACCCCTTGCGCATAGGGGTCCCGTGGGCACGGTACAGAGCCCGTGGGCACGGGGGTCCCGTGTGCATGGTACAAGCCCGTGGACACAGGGCACTCAGGAATTTTGACCAGAGTTTTTTTGAAGGTATGGTTGAGTGTCAACTCTTACCAACACTTTTCAAAGCATCTCGGTCTATGTTTCTGAATAAGTCGCGAGAGAATACCTATCACTATGAGAAGGTAATATACGGAGCACTTGTACAAGAAAAGAAGGGACACAAAGTAACACAAAACACAGAGAAAAACAGAAAAAGGACAAACACACCACACACAAGAAAAACAGACACAACCCTCAAAGGAGGGCGGTGGCCGAGGCCACCATGTTTGAGTTTGTTTGGTATGGCACCGCGAAGATATGAACCTTGGGCCCAAGACCAACACTCATCTTTGAAGCATAAGTGCCACCTATAAGTGGCTAATGTGAAAGATTTTGTTTCAATTTATGCACTTCTAGAATAAGAGAACTCATAAGTTGAGCTAGCTCCCCCTAGACATGTTCCTACATCTAAGCAAGATATTATATGAGTATGTGTGCATGAGCAAGAATTTCAACCCAAGTTACTTATATCCACGATATTTATCTCATGCCTTAACTCGCGGAATCTTGCTTCTTCAAGTGGCTTGGTGAAGATATCGGCTAGTTGATTCTCGGTGTTGACATGGAGTAGTTCAATGTTTCCCTTGGCCACATGATCCCTAATGAAATGATGACGAATCTCAATATGCTTGGTCTTGCTATGTTATACTGGATTCTTGGTGATCTTGATTGCACTTTCATTGTCGCACCAAAGAGGCACTTTGTCACATTTGACACTGTAATCCATCAAAGTTTGCGTCATCCATAATAACTGAGCACAACAACTTCCGGCGGCAATGTACTCGGCTTTGACTGTTGAGAGATATATACAATTTTGCTTCCTCCCTAGGAATTGACATGAACCTGAAGTGGAGTTGTGGTCAACCTTGTTTCCGGCCTAATCCGAATCCGATTATCCCATTAACTCAAATGATGATCCTTTGGGATACCAAAGGCCCAAGTATGGGGTATGAACCAAATATCTAAGGATCCTTTTCACTGAATAGTGGCTCTCCTTAGGAGAGGATTGAAATCTTGCACACATACACACACTCAACATAATATCCGGTCTAGATGCACAAAGGTAAAGCAAAGAACCAATCATGGAGCAATATACCTTTTGATCCACTTCTTTACCTTTGGGATCAAGATGAAGTTGTCCATTTATGGGCATGTGTGTCTTCATGGGCTTGACATCTTGCATTTTGAACCGCTTGAGCATGTCTTGAATATAAAGAGATTGGTTGATGAAGGTTCCTCCTCTCAATTGTTTCACTTGAAAACCGGGGAAGAACTTCAACTCTCCCATCATGCTCATAGCAAATTCCTTAGTCATAAGATTCTCAAACTCAACGTTAATAGCATGGTTAGTGGACCCAAAGATAATATCATCAACATATATTTGGCACACAAACAATTCTCCTTTTACCCTCTTTGTGAAGGGAGTGGAATCTATTACCCCAATTCGGAACCCCTTCTCGCTTAGGAACACCATAAGATGATCATACCAAGCACGAGGTGCTTGTTTAAGTCCATAGAGCGCCTTATGGAGTTCATAATCGTGAGAGGGGTGATCGGGGTCTTCAAAACCGGGAGGTTGCTAGACATACACCAACTCCTTAAGAGGACCATTAATAAATGCACTCTTCACATCCATTTGATATAATTTAAAACCATGATGAGAGGCATATGCAAGCAAGATGGTAATGAATTCAAGACGGGCAAAGGGAGCAAAATTTTCACCAAAGTCCATGATACATCCATTTTGCATCATGATTTTATATTGATATTTATTGCATTATGGGCTGTTGTTACACATTATGGCACAATACTTATGCCTTTTCTCTCTTATTTCACAAGGTTTACACAAAGAGGGATAATGCCGACAGCTGGAATTCTGGACGAGAAAAGGAGCAAAGCTGAGAGACCTATTCTGGACAACTCCAAAAGTCCTGAAACTTCATAGAGAATTATTTTGGAATATATAAAAAATATTGGGCGAAGAAAGTACCAGAGGGGACCCACCAGGCATCCACAAGGGCGCGCCCTACCCCCCTCGGCGCGCCCCTGTACCTTGCCGCCACCTCGTGTGCCCTCCGGACTCTGTTTTCTTGCATAATACTTATTTTGGTTGGTAAAAATTCATTATATAATCTCCTGAAGGTTTTGACCACCGTACCACGATAAAATCCTCTATTCGTGTTTCGAGCTATTTTTATGACAGATCCAGATCACCATGATGTCTCCAAGCGCTCCAAGGACAAGTTTTTTGAGAAGGTTATCAACCCCTACCTTGCGGAGGTGCTGTAACACCCTCAAACCATTGAGATGCGTGAGGGCTGCTGCACATCCCCGATGTTGAAGGGCCAAAGAAGACTGGAAGCGTGGAGACAAGACTTGAAGCAATGGAGCAAAAAGTTTTCAAGTGCCAAGGGATGGTGGAACATGGACTCAACGCCAATCACTTGATGATCGTGGAATTTACTAATAATCACAAGTTGGATGCCAAGAACATTGGGGAGGCCATCTTCAGGCTTCACGAGAAAATCAAGCATCTCTAATCCCAGATCTATGACCTGCAAAACCAAAACTGTGAGTATTAATACAGATTTAAGAGGATGGGTTTGGCTGCAGATTTGAGCATCCTAGAGACTCATTCATCCTTATATGATGGTGAGCCTATGCCCTGGAATATGGATGACAAGCCTACAACATCAACAACTTCATCATCATCACCTCCGAAGAAAGAGACTTAAATACATGGGTATGGGCAGTCCCCGTGGCAACTGCCAAGCTTGGGGGAGGTGCCCTAGTATTGTATCACCATCACACCTTTACCTTTATTGTTTTGCTTAGTTAGATCCATTTGATTATATCTTGATCTAGTAGAATAAAGTTTTTCTGGTATGATCTAGCTTTGAGTTTTGCTTCGAGATCTATCTATGTAATCGGTCTGTGAGTTATATATAATAAAGAGTAGTTTCGAGTTGAGGGCTTTGCTTTTTTGCCATGATCTTGAGGGAATAAGAAAAGAGATAGAAAAATAAAAAGAGGTAAAAAGATCATATAATGAGCTTATGGAGAGTGATGACTTCACATATAAAGAGTATGTGAATAAAATTTATTGAGAGTTGACAAACATAGTTTTGGTCATTGTTGCAATTAATATGAAGTAATAAAGAAAGAGAGGCTTCACATATAAATATACTATCTTGGACATCTTTTTTAATTGTGAGCACTCATTAAAATATGACATGCTAAAAAGTTGATGTTGGACAAGGAAGACAACATAATGGGTTATCTTTTCTTATATCCGAATAAAAGTTACATTGTCATGGATCCTCCAACATGTTGAGCTTGCCTTTCTCTCTTATGCTAGTGATACGTATCCATCGTATCTATAATTTTTGATTGTTTCATGCCAATATTATACAAGTTTTACATACTTTTCGCAACTTTTTATATGATTTATTGGACTAACATATTGATCCAGTGCCAGTTCCTGTTTCTGCATGTTTTTTGTATCGCAGAGTATCCATATCAAACGAAGTCCAAATGCAATAAAATTTCACAGAGAATTATTTTGGAATATATGTGATTTTGGGAAGTTGGAATCACCGCAAATGGATGCCCGTGGTGGGCACAACCCACCAGGGCGTGCCAGAGGAGCCAGACGTGGCATGGTGGGTTGTGCCCACATCATACGTCGATTGGACCTCTACTTCGGGCGCAAGGAAGCTTATATCCAAAAAAATCATGTTAAAATGTCAATGCAATCGGAGTTATGGATCTCTGGGAATATAAGAAACAGTTTTTGGCCAGATCTGGGGAATGCGAAATAGAAGAGAACAGAGAGGGAGATCCAATCTCGAAGGGGCTCCCGCCCTTCCGCTGCCATGGAGACCAAGGACCAGAGGGGAACTCTCCTCCGCATCTAGGGGGAGGCCAAGGATGAAGAAGACGTAGGGGGCTCTCTCCCCCTCGCTTCCGGTGGCGCCGGAGTGCCATCGGGACAATGATTGGGACGACGATCTACATCAACAATCTTGCTACCGTCAACACCAACTCTCTCCCCCTCTATGCAGCGGTGTAACATCTCTTATCCCCGATGTAATCTATACTTAAACATGGTGCTCAACTCCATATATTATTTCCCAATGATCTATGGTTATCCTATGATGTTTGAGTAGATCCGTTTTGTCCCGTGGGTTAATCGTGATCTTGGTTGGTATGATTATATATTTTATTTATGGTGCTGTCCTACCATGCCCTTCATTCTCGTGCAAACGTGAGGGGCCCCTACTGTAGGGTGTTGCAATATGTTCATGGTTCGCTTACGGTGGGTTGCGAGAGTGACATAAACTTAAACCTGAGTAGGTGGGCTATGATGTATGGGAGTAAAGAGGGCTTGATACTTAATGCTATGGTTGGGTTTCATGACCTTAATGATCTTTAGTAGTTGCGGATGCTTGCTAGAGTTCCAATCAAGTGCATATGATCCAAGTAGATAAAGTATGTTAGCTCATGCCTCTCCCTCATATAAAATTACAAGAATGATTACCGGTACTTGTTATCAATTTCCTAGGGACAAATAACTTTCTTGTTGACACAAACCATTTTACTAAACACCTAAGTTTTATTATCTTGCAAAGTACTTCCTGTTTTATTCTTGCAAAGTAGTTCTAGCATTACACCCACAAAATAGTTTTATACTTGTTTCCTATAAAGCAGACATGAAGTGTGCGTAGAGTTGTATCGGTGGTTGATAAACTTGAGGGAATATTTGTTCTGCCTTTAGCTCCTCGTTGGGTTCGACACTCTTCTTTATTGAAAAAAGCTACAAACGATCCCCTATACTTGTGGGTTATCAGCTAGCCAAATCCTTTGCACCAAGTAGAGATACTACTTGTGCTTCCAAACCTCCCTTAAACCAGTTTTGCCATGAGAGTCCACCATACCTACCTATGGATTGAGTAAGATCCTTCAGGTAAGTTGTCATCGGTGAAAGCAATAAAAATTGCTCTCTAAATATGTATGATCTATTAGTGTGAAGAAAATAAGCTTTATACGAATTTGTGATATGGAACAAATAAAAGCGTCAGACTGCATAATAAATTTCTTTATCACAAGCGGCAACATAAAGTGACGTTCTTTTGCATTAAGATTTTGTGCATCCAACTAGAAAAGCGCATGACAACCTCTGCTTCCCTCTACGAAGGGCCTATCTTTTATCTTCTACATTTATACAAGAGTCATGGTGATGTTCACCTTTCCTTTTTACACCTTTTCTTTTTGGCAAGCACTATGTGTTGGAGAAGGATCCGGATATAT
>NC_041390.1:409010596-409025652 GCF_002162155.2 Triticum dicoccoides | reverse complement strand
ATGTAGTTTATCATAAAGTATTATTGTTGACATTACCCTTGAGGTAAAAGGTTGGGAGGCGAAACTATAAGCCCCTATCTTTCTCCGTGTCCGACGAAAAGTTTGAACTCATAAGTATCGCGTGAGTGTTAGCAATTGTGAAAGATTAAATGATAGTTGAGTATGTGGATTTGTTGAAAAGCTCTTATATTGACTCTTTCCGATGTTATGATCAATTGAAATTTCTTCAATGACTGAGATCATAGTTTGTTAGTTTTTAATGAAGTTTTTGATTCATACTTTACCTTGTGAATGAACTGTTACTTTGGCATAAGAAGTTATATGACAACATTTGTTGCTGTTCTAAAGATGATCATGATGCCCTCATGTCCGTATTTTATTTTATCGACACCTCTATCTCTAAACATGTGGACATATTTTTCAATTTCGGCTTCCACTTGAGGACAAGGGAGGTCTAAGCTTGGGGGAGTTGATACGTCCATTTTGCATCATGCTTTTATATTGATATTTATTGCATTATGGACTGTTGTTACACATTATGGCACAATACTTATGCATTTTCTCTCTTATTTCACAAGGTTTACACAAAGAGGGAGAATGCCGGCAGCTGGAATTCTAGACTGGAAAAGGAGAAAATCTGAGAGACCTATTCTGCACAACTCCAAAAGTCCTGAAACTTCACGGAGAATTATTTTGGAATATATAAAAAATATTGGGCGAAGAAAGTACCAGAGGGGACCCACCAGGCATTCACAAGGGTGGAGGGCGCGCCATACCCGCTGGGCGTGCCCCTGGTGCCCATCTTCTGCTATATGGTGTGTTTTGACCTGGAAAAAAATGAAGAGGAAGCTTTTGGGATGAAGCGCCGCCGTCTCGAGGCGGAACTTGGGCATAACCAATCTAGGGCTCCGGCGAAGCTCTGCTGCGAGGGAAACTTCCCTCCCGGAGGGGGAAATCGAAGCCATCGTCATCACCAATGATCCTCTCATTGAGAGGGGGTCAATCTCCATCAACATCTTCACCAGCACCATCTCCTCTCAAACCCTAGTTCATCTCTTGTATCTGATCTTTTTCTCAAAACCCCAGATTGGTACCTTTGGGTTGCTAGTAGTGTTGATTACTCCTTGTAGTTGATGCTAGTTGATTTATTCGGTGGAAGATCATATGTTCAGATCCTTAATGCTATTCAATACTCCTCTGATTGTGAACTTGAATATGCTTTGTGAGTAGTTACGTTTGTTCCTGAGGACATGGGAGAAGTCTTGTTCTAAGTAATCATGTGAATTTGGTATTCATTCGATATTTTGATGAGATGTATGTTGTCTCTCCTCTAGTGGTGTTATGTGAACGTCAACTACGTGACACTTCACCATGATTTGGGCCTAGGGGAAGGCATTGGGAAGTAATAAGTAGATGATGGGTTGCTAGAGTGACACAAGCTTAAACCCTAGTTTATGCGTTGCTTCGTAAGGGGCTGATTTGGATCCACATGTTTCATGCTATGGTTAGATTTATCTTAATTCTTCTTTCATAGTTGCAGATGCTTGCGAGAGGGGTTAATCATAAGCGGGAGGCTTGTCCAAGTAATGACAACACCTAAGCACAGGTCCACCCACATATCAAATTATCATAGTAATGAATGCGAATCATATGAGCATGATGAAAACTAACTTGACAACAATTCCCATGTGTGCTCGGGAGCGCTTTGCTTTATATAAGAGTTCATCCAGGCTTGTCCTTTGCTACAAAAAGGATTGGCCCACCTTGCTGCACCTTAGTTACTTTTGTTACTTGCTTTCTGTTATGAATTATCTTATCACACAACTATCTGTTACTGATAATTTCAGTGCTTGCAGAGAATACCTTGCTGAAAACCGCTTGTCATTTCCTTCTGCTCCTCGTTGGGTTCGACACTCTTACTTATCGGAAGGACTACGATAGCTCCCCTATACTTGTGGGTCATCAGTCCAAACCTTCAACTTGGGTGAAACCTTGTGCCACTAACCTTGCCATGTTCCTTATTACTTGTCCATGTTCATCTTGTTTGTTCCTGAAGATCCACTTTGTTCCAATGACATTATGATGCTCTTTGGGTCTCTCAGCAAGGGTCCATACTTTGTTGCGGGTGAAGTTGTTGAGTTCTTCATGCATGTCATCCATCCAATCTGGATCGTCAAGTGCATCTTCTACCTTAAGGGGTTCAACACAACAGACAAACGAGTGATGCTCACAAAAGTTTTCCAAACGTCTACGAGTAGTTACCACCTTTTTGATGCTTCCATAGATGTTCTCGGTGATATGTTGAAGATGCTTTAGCTTGGTGGACACTTTCTTCTCTTTGATTGCAAGCTCTTCTTCACTTGGTTTTGGACTTGATGAAGAATCTTGTCCTTGAGATTGTTTTAGCCTTGGAGACACCCTTCTCTTTGCAACCACAAGTTATTGGTCATTGGGGAAGTGATGATGATGATGAAACTTGTGGTTGGGGTTGATCTTGATCTTGATCACGAACTTGAGCTTGATCTTGAGCCTCAATAATTGGTTGTTCATCATTTGAATGAGCTTGCCCTTGATCTTGCTCGGGAATATGAGGGACTTGATCTTGTTCTTGGATAGGTTCATGATCACCTGTAGCATCTTGTACAAGAGGTGCCGGTGATGACTTCCCTTGTGGAGACTCCACGAGAGGGGCTCTTACTCCTCCTTATTCTACTTGGACTTGGGGTGTTTCTTGTGGAAGAATGTGGCCTATCCCCATCGTCCTTATAGCTTGTGAAGGAGCCTCATCACCTACAACACTAGGAACAATTTTCTCCACATGGCAGCCGTTATCTTCATCAATCTCCATATTTACCGTTTCCTCAATGCATCCAGTGGATTTATTGAGAACTCGGTAAGCATGAGAGTTTGATACATATCCAACAAATATGCCCTCATAAGTTCTAGGATCAAACTTAGCTAACCAGGATTTCTTGTTTAGAATGAAACACTTACAATCGAATACCCGAAAGTATTTGACATTAGGCTTTCTCCCGATTAGGAGTTCATATTAGGTCTTGTTCTTGAGCTTGCGAAGATAAAGCCGGTTTGAAGCATGACACGCGGTGTTGATGGCTTCGGCCCAAAGCTTGTATGGAGACTTGTACTCGTCAAGCATGGTCCTAGCCATCTCAATAAGAGTCTGGTTCTTCCTCTCCGCAACACCATTTTGTTGGGGAGTATATGGCGCGACATATTGATGCTTTATCCCCTCTTCACTCAAGAATTCATCCATCGTGTAGTTCTTGAACTCGGTGCCATTCTCAATTCGAATTGCCACGATCTCACAATTATGTTGACGTTGAGCTTCTTTGGCAAAGTTGATGAAGGTTTCTTGAGTTTCATCTTTGATCTTGAGAAAGAACACCCAAGTATATTGATAACCCACAAGTATAGGGGATCGTTTGTAGCCTTCTTCGATAAATAAGAGTGTCGAACCCAATGACGATCTAAAGGTAGAACAAATATTCCCTCAAGTTCTATCGACCATCGATACAACTCTACGCACACTTGGCGTTCGCTTTACCTAGAACAAGTATGAAACTAGAAGTACTTTGTAGGTGTGGTAGGATAGGTTTGCAAGATAATAAAGAGCACACAAATAAAATCTAGGGGCTGTTTAGATAAAGACACAACTAAGTTAGTTTTAGTAGAGAGTTTTTGTCAACAAGAAAGTTATTTGTACCTAGGCAATCGATAACAAGTACCGGTAATCATTCTTGTAATTTTATATGAGGGGGAGGCATGAGCTAACATACTTTCTCTACTTGGATCATATGCACTTATGATTGGAACTCTAGCAAGCATCCGCAACTACTAAAGATCATTAAGGTCATGAAACCCAGCCATAGCATTAAGTATCAAGTCCTCTTTACTCCCATACGTCATACCCCAGTTACCTGGGTTTAAGTTTCTGTCACTCTCGCAAACCACATAAGCGAACCATGAACATATTGCAACACCCTACAGCGGGGGGCCCTCACATTTGCGCAAGAAGGAGGGCACCGTAGGACAGCACCATAGATAAAATATACAATCATACCAACCAAGATCACGATTAACCCATAGGACAAAACAGATCTACTCAAACATCATAGTATAGCCAAATATCATTGGGAAATAATATATGGAGTTGAGCACCATGTTTAAGTAGAGATTACAGTGGGGAGAAGAGGTGTTACACCGCTGCATAGAGGGGGAGAGAGTTGGTGTTGACGGTAGCAAGATTGTTGATGTAGATCGCCGTCCCGATCGTTGCCCTGGCGGCACTCCGGCGCCACCAGAACCGAGGGGAAGAGTCCCCTCCTTCTTCTTATTCCTTGGCCTCCCCTAGATGGGAGGAGAGTTTCCCCTCTGGTCCATGGTCTCCATGGCAGCGGAGGGGCGAGATCTGAGGGAGTCCTATATTAAGGGGTCCCCGGGCGTCCGGGCTATGTGATATGGGCCGGACTGATGGGCCAAGAAGATAAAAGATAGAAGGCCTTCTCCCGTGTCCGGATGGGACTCTCCTTTGTGTGGATGGCAAGCTTGCCGTTCGGATGTGAAGAGTACTTTCTCTGTAAACTGACTCTGTACAATCCTAGGCCCCTCCGGTGTCTATATAGACAGGAGGGTTTAGTCCGTAGAGGCAATCATAATCATATAGACTAGACATCTAGGGTTTAGCCATTATGATCTCGAGGTAGATCAACTCTTGTAACCCCTATACTCATCAAAGTCAATCAAGCAGGAAGTAGGGTATTACCTCCATTAAGAGGGCCCGAACCTGGGTAAACATTGTGTCCCCTGCCTCCTGTTACCTTCGATCCTCAGACGCACAGTTCGGGACCCCCTACCCGAGATCGGCCGGTTTTGACACCGACATTGGTGCTTTCACTGAGAGTTCCTCTGTGCTATCGACAGAAGGTTCGATGGCTCGTTCAATCATCCACAACGATGCTGTCTCGTGGAAGACTTTCCTCCCCGGGCAAATTTTCGTATTCGCCGGCTTCACACTGCGTGCCAACTCGACCGGCCACCTTGGGAAGATCGACAGCTACGCCCCTGGTCATCAGATCATTTGGAAATCTAAACTATGTCGCTGATATCCAAGGAGATTTGACCTTCGAAGGATTCACGGCCCCGACCGCCGCTCTGGCCTTAGATCCAGAGCAGACTACCCGGTCCGAAGACGGGAGTTTAGAGCCCGCCGGACTCCCTGCAATTATGGAACATGCTACTGGAGATCTGGAGGGGACTGCGTCTAAAGTGCCGGGCTCTCCCTCGGACTCCAGATCAGAATTCTCGAGGTCTGTGTCAAGCGGGTGTGGCCAGGAGGCGCTCACCCCGGCCAGCCCTGCAGACTCTCGCTTCTCTGCCCAAACCTTGCTCCTAAAAGAGGCTCTGTACTTAATGCGATCCCTCGCTATTACAGAGGAATTGCTTCCGAACTGCACCTAGCCCGGACTAGGGGCTGAGAGCAGGGAATTTTACGTCTCACCCACCACCGACTTCACAGCCACTATCGAAGACTTAACCGACATGCTGGACTACGCCTTCAAAGACATCGACGGCATGGATGACGATGCCGGAGACGAACAAGGCCAAGAACCTTCGTTTACCGGACGTTGGACGGCCACCTCCACATATGACGTGTACATGGTAGACACACCCAAAGAGGCTGACAACGACGGCAAGAAGGATCTGGTAGAGGACAAGCCTGCTGAAGCACCTCCAAAGCGTCGACGCTAGCGGCGCCACTCAAAATCACGTCGTGAAAAAGACAGTAATACTGGCACCAATGACAATAACACTCCAGAGAATGCCGAAGACCTCGAAGCCCCCGTCGAGCCAACATCCAAATAGGATGATTGGGAGGATGGGCAAGTTATCCCCGACGATCCAGTCGGGAACGAGGACTCGGAGGATAGTAACTACCTACCGATCTCTGAAGAGGATGTGAGCCTCGGTGACGTAGACTTCACCGTGCCGGAGGAACCCCTCGAACAAGAGCGCTTTAAGCGTTGGCTAATTGCCACTGCGAGAAGCGTAAAAATGAAGCAGCAGCAACTCCAAGCCGAGCAGGATACGCTCAATGACAGATAGACTAAAGTCCAGGCAGCTAAGGAATATGGCCTCAAACGCCCAACCAAGAGCTACCCGAAGCGCAAGCTGCTACCACAATTCGACGACGAGGCCCTTGAGCCAATACCGCCAAAGTATAAACCGACTGACAAACCTGACCGACCACCACATGGACGAGACAGACCGGCTAGTTACGCCGAACACCAGCTCATGCCACCCCGCCGTCGAGGCAGGGAGGCAGCGGCCCCGGGCTATACCTATGACCTACGCAAGGACCTGGACAATAGAGCCGGTCAGACAAGATCAATCTATGGGTCAAGGGAGTGTGCTCCAACGCGAGAGGACGGCCATCAGGCCTGGCACAACAGGCACAACCTCACCCGGGCCAAAAACCGCATTTGGACTTCATCTGAACTGCGTCGCGACATCGCTCGATACAGAGGCGCTCCACACCCCTTATGCTTCACCGATGAGGTGATGGAGCACCAGTTCCCTGAAGGGTTTAAACCCGTGAACATTGAATCATACGATGGTACTACAGATCCCGCAGTATGGATCAAAAATTTTCGTCTCCATATCCACATGGCTCGCGATGATGATCTCCATGCCATCAAATACCTCCTGCTAAAATTAAAGGGACCAACACGACACTGGTTAAACAGCCTCCTAGAAAACTTTGTTGGCAGCTGGGTAGACTTGGAGGATGCCTTTAGAGACAACTTCCAAGGTACCTATGTTCGGCCTCGAGACGCCGATGACCTTAGTCACATAGTCCAGCAACCCGAAGAATCAGCCCGGAAGCTATGGACCAGGTTCTTAATTAAAAAGAACCAAATTGAGGACTGTCCGGATGCCTAAGACCTCGCGGACTTTAAACACAGCGTCCGAGACGAGTGTCTCACCCGACACCTCGGCCAAGAAAAACCGAAGTCCATGGTAGCCCTTACTGCACTTATGACCCGCTTATGCGTGGGAGAAGATAGCTGGCTAGCTCGCAGAAGCAACATCACCAGCAACCCTGGCACCTCTGAAGCCAGGGATGCAATGGCAAGACACGACGCAACAAACACAAGCATCAAAGCAATAACGAAGATACCGAAGACACGACGGTCAACGCCGGATTCAGTGGCTCTAAACCCGGTCAGCGGAAGAAGCCATTCAAAGGGAACAAGGATGTTCCATCTAGTTTGGACAGAATACTCGATCGGCCTTGCCAGATTCATGGCACCCCTGATAAGCCTGCTAATCATACCAATGCTACCTCTTGAGCACTGTGTTGGTTTTCCCTTGAAGAGGAAAGGGTGATGCAGCAAAGTAGCGTAAGTATTTCCCTCAGTTTTTGAGAACCAAGGTATCAATCCAATGGGAGACTACACGCAAGTCCCTCGTACCTACACAAACAAATAAGAACCTCGCAACCATCGTGATACAGGGGTTGTCAATCCCTTCACGTTCACTTACGAGAGTGAGATCTGATAGATATAATAAGATAAATGTTTTTGGTATTTTTGTGATATAGATTGAAAGTAAAGATTGCAAAATAAAATAGATTGGAAACTTATATGATAAAAGATAGACCCGGGGGCCATAGGTTTCACTAGTGGCTTCTCTCAAGATAGCATAAGTATTACGGTGGGTGAACAAATTACTATCGAGCAATTGATAGAAAAGTGCATAATTATGAGAATATCTAGGCATGATCATGTATATAGGCATCACGTCCGCGACAAGTAGACCGAAACGATTCTACATCTACTACTATTACTCCACACGTCGACCGCTATCCAGCATGCATCTAGAGTATTAAGTTCATAAGAATAGAGTAACACATTAGGCAAGATGACATGATGTAGAGGGATAAACTCAAGCAATATGATATAAACCCCATCTTTTTATCCTTGATGGCAACAATACAATACGTGCCTTGTTGGCCCTGCTGTCACTGGGAAAGGACACCGCAAGATTGAACCCAAAGCTAAGAACTTCTCCCATTGCAAGAAAGATCAATCTAGTATGCCAAACCAAACTGATAATTCGAAGAGACTTGCAAGATAACCAATCATACATAAAAGATTTCAGAGAATAATCAAATATTGTTCACAGATAGACTTGATCATAAACCCACAATTCATCAGATCCCGACAAACACACCGCAAAAAGAGTTACATCAAATAGATCTCCAAGAAGATCGAGGAGGACTTTGTATTGAGATCAAAGAGAGAGAATAAGCCATCTAGATAATAACTATGGACCTGAAGGTCTATCATAAACTACTCACACATCATCGAAGAGGCTATTGTGTTGATGTAGAAGCCCTCCGTGATTGATTCCCCCTCCGGCGGAGCTCCGGAAAAGGCCCCAAGATGGGATCTCTTGGGTACAGAAGGTTGCGGCGGTGGAAATAGGGTTTCGTGGTGCTCCTGGATGTTTTCGGGGTATTTGGATATATATAGGAGGAAGAATTAGGTCGGTGGAGCTGCGAGGGGCCCACGAGGGTGGGAGTGTGCCCAGGGGGGCAGGCGAGCCTCCCTGCCCCGTGGCCACCTCATTTCTTTCTTGACGTCTACTCCAAGTCCCCTGGATCACGTTTGTTCCAAAAATAACTCCCCCGAAGGTTTCATTCCGTTTGGATTCCGTTTGATATTCCTTTTCTGCAAAACACTGAAATAGGAAAAAAACAACAATTTGCACTAGGCCTTGGGTTAGTAGGTTAGTCCCGAAAATAATAGAAAAGTGTATAATAAAGCCCATTAAACATCCAAAACAGATAATATAATAGCATGGAACAATCAAAAATTATAGATACGTTGGAGACGTATCAAGCATCCCCAAGCTTAATTCCTGCTCGTCCTCGAGTAGGCAAATGATAAAAGCAAAATTTTGATGTGGAATGCTACCTAGCATAATTCTCAATGTAATTTTCTGTATTGTGGCATGAATATTCAAATTCAAAAGATTCAAGACAAAAGTTTAATATTGACATAAAAATAATAATACTTCAAGCGTACTAACTAAGCAATCATGTCTTCTCAAAATAATAACATGGCAAAAGAAAGTTCATCCCTACAAAATCATATAGTTTGGTCATGCTCCATTTTCGTCACACAAGAATGCTCTCATCATGCACAACCCCGATGGCAAGCCAAGCAATTGTTTCATACTTTAGTAATCTCAAACTTTTTTCAACTTTCACGCAATACATGAGCGTGAGCCATGGATATAGCACTATGGGTGGAATAGAATATGATGATGGGGGTTATGTGGAGAAGACAAAAAAGGAGAAAGTCTCACATCGACGCGGCTAATCAACGGGCTAGGGAGATGCCCATCAATTGATGTCAATGCAAGGAGTAGGGATTGCCATGCAACGGATGCACTAGAGCTATAAATGTATGAAAGCTCAACAAAAGAAACTAAGTGGGTGTGCATCCAACTTGCTTGCTCATGAAGACCTAGGGCATTTGAGGAAGCCCATCGTTAAAATATACAAGCCAAGTTCTATAATGAAAAATTCCCACTAGTATATTGAAGTGACAAAACAACAGACTCTCTATCATGAAGATCATGGTGCTACTTTGAAGCACAAGTGTGAAAAAAGGATAATAGCATTGTCCCTTTTTATTTCTTTTTATTTCTTTTTTCTTTTGGGGGCCTTTCCTTTTTTTATTTGGCCTTTCTCTTTTTTTATTTGGGACAATGCTCTATTAATGATGATCATCACACTTCTATTAATTTACAACTCAATGATTACAACTCGATACTAGAACAAAATATGACTCTATATGAATGCCTCCGGTGGTGTACCGGGAAGGGCAATGAATCAAGAGTGACATGTATGATAAATTATGCATGGTGGCGTTGCCACAAATACGATGTCAACTACATGATCATGCAAAGCAATATGACAATGATGAAGCGTGTCATAAATGAAACGGTGGAAAGTTGCATGGCAATATATCTCGGAATGGCTATGGAAATGCCATAATAGGTAGGTATGGTGGCTGTTTTGAGGAAGATATCAGGAGGTTTATGTGTGATAGAGTGTATCATATCACGGGGTTTGGATGCACCGGCGAAGTTTGCACCAACTCTCAAGGTGAGAAAGGGCAATGCACGGTACTTAAGAGGCTAGCAATGATGGAAGGGTGAGAGTGCGTATAATCCATGGACTCAACATTAGTCATAAAGAACTCACATACTTATTGAAAAAATCTACAAGTCATCAAAAGCCAAGCATTACGCGCATGCTCCTAGGGGGATAGATTGGTAGGAAAAGACCATCGCTCGTCCCCGACCACCACTCATAAGGATGACAATCAAAGAAAACCTCATATTTCAAATTTGTTACACAACGGTTACCATACGTGCATGCTACGGGACTTGCAATCTTAAACACAAGTATTTCTCAAATTCACAACTACTAAACTAGCACAACTTTAATATCACCATCCTCATATCTCAAAACAATTATCAAGTATCAAACTTCTCATAGTATTCAGTGCACTTTCTATGATAGTTTTTATTATACCAATCCTGGATGCCTATCATATTAGGACCAATTTTATAACCAAAGAAAATTGCCATGCTGTTCTAAAGGACTCTCAAAATAATATAAGTGAAGCATCAGAGATCAATAATTTCTATAAAATAAAACCACCACCATGCTCTAAAAGATATAAGTGAAGCACTAGAACAAAATTATCTAGCTCAAAAGATATAAGTGAAGCATATAGAGTATTCTAATAAATTCCAATTCATGTGTGTCTCTCCCAAAAGGTGTGTACGGCAAGGATGATTGTGGTAAACTAAAAGGCAAAGACTCAAATCATACAAGACGCTCCAAGCAAAACACATATCATGTGGTGAATGAAAATATAGCCTCAAGTAAAGTTACCGATGGAAGAAGACGAAAGAGGGGATGCCTTCCGGGGCATCCCCAAGATTAGGCTTTTGGTTGTCCTTGAATTTACCTTGGGGTGCCTTGGGCATCCCCAAGAATAGGCTCTTGACACTCCTTATTCCATAATCCATCAAATCTTTACCCAAAACTTGAAAACTTCACAACACAAAACTCAACAGAAAATCTCATGAGCTCTGTTAGTATAAGAAAACAAACCACCACTTAAGGTACTGTAATGAACTCATTATTTATTTATATTGGTGTTAAACCTACTATATTCCAACTTCTGTATGGTTCATACACTCCGATACTAGCCATAGATTCATCAAAATAAGCAAACAACACACAAAAAACAGAACAGTCTATAGAAATCTATAGGTTTCGAGTACTTCTATAACCCCAAAAATTCTGACATAAATTGGTGGACGTGAAGAATTTGTCTATTAATCATCTTCAAAAAGAATCAACCTAATGGCGCTCTCCAGTAAAAAAATGGCAGCAAATCTCGTGAGCGCTAAAGTTTCTGTTTTTTACAGCAAGATCGCTAAAACTTCCCCCAAGTCTTCCCAAAGGTTCTACTTGGCACAAACACTAATTAAAAGCATAAAACCACATCTAAATAGAGGCTAGATGAATTATTTATTACTAAACCGAACCAAAAAGCAAGAAACAAAAATAAAATTGGGTTGCCTCCCAACAAGCGCTATTGTTTAACGCCCCTAGCTAGGCATAAAAGCAAGAATAGATCTAGGTATTATCATCTTTGGTTTTAATTTTCTTAGCAGAGTCATGCTCGAATCCGGGAGGTTCTTTACGTTTCCCTTCATATTCGGAAATTTTTAGATCTAAAGAATGCAACCGCTTATTGCAAAGGGTAATCAACATATTCATGCGGTGAAGGTTTCCGCTAACACTCTTAAGAGGTTCAAGAGACTTTTGTAAAATTTTCGTTACTCCGCAAATCTTCTCAAAAACTTTTGTCTCTTCCTGGGTATGATGTGATCCCTTTTTTGAGGTAGTGCTCCCACTATTCCCTCTATGATTTCATGTGCAATATTGGGATCAATTTCGATAAAATTTCCTTTGTCAATGCAATCCAAGAGTTGTCTATGTGACATATTTAGCCCAACATAAAAATTGCGAAGTAAAATTCTAAAATTCACCTCTAAGGTGCAATTATGATAAGATTCCATCATCCTAAACCAAGCATCTTTTAAATTTTCTCCTTGTATTTGTTTGAAGTGAAGAACTTCAAACTCGGGAGACAAAGGGGCAGATAAGGGACTAGCCATGACGAAACACGGTGACACAGGAAGCAAGCGAAAAAGAGGCGGACGGAAAAATAGGGCGAATAAAACGGCAAGGGTGAAGTGGGGGGAGAGGAAAACGAGCGGCAAATGGCAAATAATGTAATGCGAGGGATAAGAGTTTGTGATGGGTACTTGGTATGTCTTGACTTGTGCGTAGATCTCCCCGGCAACGGCGCCAGAAATCCTTCTTGCTACCTCTTGAGCACTACGTTGGTTTTCCCTTGAAGAGGAAAGGGTGATGCAGCAAAGTAGCATAAGTATTTTCCTCAGTTTTTGAGAACCAATGTATCAATCTAGTAGGAGACTACACACAAGTCCCTCGTACCTACACAAACAAATAAGAACCTCGCAACCAACGCGATAAAGGGGTTGTCAATCTCTTCGCGGCCACTTACGAGAGTGAGATCTGATAGATATAATAAGATAAATGTTTTTGGTATTTTTGTGATATAGATTAAAAGTAAAGATTGCAAAATAAAATAGATTGGAAACTTATATGATAAAAGATAGACCCGGAGGCCATAGGTTTCACTAGTGGCTTCTCTCAAGATAGCATAAGTATTACGGTGGGTGAACAAATTACTGTCGAGCAATTGATAGAAAAGTGCATAATTATGAGAATATCTAGGCATGATCATGTATATAGGCATCACGTCCGCGACAAGTAGACCGAAACGATTCTGCAAATACTACTATTACCCCACACATCGACCGCTATCCAGCATGCATCTAGAGTATTAAGTTCATAAGAACAGAGTAACACATTAGGAAAGATGACATGATGTAGAGGGATAAACTCAAGCAATATTGTATAAACCCCATCTTTTTATCCTTGATGGCATCAATCTAGTAGGGCAAACCAAACTGTTAATTCAAAGAGACTTGCAAAGATAACCAATCATACATAAAAGATTTCAGAGAAGAATCAAATATTGTTCATAGATAAACTTGATCATAAACCCACAATTCATTGGATCTCGACAAACACACCGCAAAAAGAGTTACATCAAATAGATCTCCAAGAAGATCGAGGAGAAATTTGTATTGAGATCAAAGGGAGAGAAGAAGCCATCTAGCTAATAACTATGGACCCAAAGGTCTGTGATAAAGTACTCACACATCATTGGAGAGGCTATGGTGTTGATGTAGAAGCCCTTCGTGATTGATTCCCCCTCCGGCGGAGCTCCGGATAAGGCCCCAAGATGGGATCTCTTGGGTACAGAAGGTTGCGGCGGTGGAAATAGGGTTTTGTGGTGCTCCTGGATGTTTTCGGGGTATATGGATATATATAGGAGGAATAAGTAGGTCGGTGGAGCTGCGAGGGGCACACGAGGGTGGGGGCACGCCTCCCTGCCTCGTGGCCACCTTGTTTCTTTCTTGACATCTACTCCAAGTCCCCTGGATCACGTTTGTTCCAAAAATAACTCTCCTAAAGGTTTCATTCCATTTGATATTCCTTTTCCGCGAAACACTAAAATAGGCAAAAACAGTGAATATGATATATGCTACACATATCCCCAAGAGGGAGCGCAAGCGCGCACTAAGGGACGTCTATGCCATAGAGCCAATCGCCCCAAAATTCAACCCATGGTCAGCTTGTCCGATCACTTTCGATCGCAGAGACCACCCGACCAGTATCCGTCATGGAGGTTTGGCAGCATTGGTCCTCGACCCAATTATCGATGGATTCCATCTCATGCGAGTCCTTATGGATGGCAGCAGCAGCCTTAACCTGCTTTATCAGGACACTATCTGCAAAATGGGCATCGATTCATCAAGAATCAAGCCCACCAAAACCACCTTTAAAGGACTAATACCTGGCGTTCAAGCCCGCCGCACGGGCTCAGTAACACCAAAAATGGTCTTCGGTTTGCCGGATGACTTCCGATGCGAAGAGTTGATCTTCGACGCTGTCCCTTTCCATAGCGGTTATAACACACTGCTCAGAAGAAACGCCTTCGCCCACTTCAACGCGGTCCCGCATTATGCTTACCTAAAGCTCAAAATCCCTAGACCTCGCAGTGTTATTATAGTCAATGGGAACATGGAGTGCTCCCTCCGTATTGAGGGGCATACCATGGCTCTCGCAGCTGAGGCACAGGGTGGCCTTATCAAGCCGAATATTACCTCGATAGTCAAGCCCTTGGACACTGTCAAACGAGTCCGGTCTACCCTGCAAAACGACAGCCCGGCTCATCCAGAGCTAGATTAGCAATCCGGCCTCCATCACAACCTCAACTGGATGGCGGCATACGTACCGCGCCTACATAACTACGCACTAAAGATACCATGGGCACGGACGGAGGCATACAGAAAACACGGTCCACGGCACGGCTCGACCCTATCCGGACCTTTATATTCTTCTGTCTTTTTCTTCTTTTTTTTTCTTTTTCAGGTTCTTTACAACCCACACCACTCTTCGATGGTACTTAGGGTCCTTTTCCAGGTCCCTTATATACACTCGATCGTTGATCCTCTCAAAGGACCATACACTATGGGGAAAGGCGGCGCAGAGCTGCGGCAGAGTATCCAAAGGATCTTCAAGATCATCTTTTCCAATTCAGGACCTGTATACAGATTTCCCTTGTTCTCGGCATGTAAAATGGCCTTGATGCTTATGTCATCTTCTATAAAAATACGTTTCGACGTACCAATCGGACTATAATGGAAACACTTTCCCCAACCTTGTTCGGTATTGGCTTATTACTTAATCTGTTTTCCCACTCTATATCCGAATTGGCATA
>NC_041390.1:408996797-409010164 GCF_002162155.2 Triticum dicoccoides | reverse complement strand
TCAACAATAGAAAGTCCGAACACTCTCAGTGTATACTTCGGCGTCCCAAATACTGCATTATATGCATCAGCTCCGAATCACGTTTTTGGTCAATAGCTGGGTTGCCCGACTCGAGTGCTTGCTACCTTACGTTTCGTTTTTTCGGCTAAGGTAGTAAAGGGAGAACTACTGCGATTGTGTTTCCGACTGGCCCGGTCAAACACCTTAGTAGAGAAAGCCCAAAACTAACTGTCGTGATGCGTCAACAGCCGGTCAACAATTTGGTGACTTACTAAGTCTCTAGCGATTTTCCCATACTACACGAAGGACTGGCTTCGGCCCGGTCACGCACCTAAGGCATACCAGTTCGGATAGCCACATGCGCACCAGGGGCTAGTTCTTAGTCCCACCGTCAAACTCCTATGGCTAAGTGAAAGTGCTAAAGCCGCATAGTCTGCTTGCCTGGTTCACTACGTAAATCACCTCCTTTACGGACCAAGACGTTGGCTCAAGAGTGATTACACGTTATTCCAAACACCCCCGCAGTATCTACGTGTGGGCTGAAGCCGACGGCTGGCAAACTTTCAAAATAATAATATACAGCCGCACAGGAGGAAAGCAGTTCAGATAAATACACAAAATATATTACACAGCCTTGGTTTATGATACATTGTCTGGGTGGCCCGGATGCATTTACTCGAACATAATATCCTTCGAGCAATGGCCATCTCTCAAGTGGGCACCCTCCAGGACGTCTTCAAAGTAGCGCTCCGACGTGCGGTGGTCCTTGCCTCCTGGCGCACCCTCAACTGCCATGATGGAGGCCTTCATTTTTGCCCAGTGCATCTTGACACAGGCAAAGGCCAGCCGTGCACCTTCTATACATGACGACCACTTGACCGCATCAATTCGGGGCAGCGCGTCAACGAGTTGTTGCGCCAGGCCAAAATAGCTGCTTGGGACAGGTTGGGCCGGCCACAGCCGGACTATGACATCCCTTATGGCCAGTCCGGACATCCTATGCAGCTCGGCCCACTTCGCCATCTGGTCATTCAACAGCGCTAGGCGTTCCCGCGCCATGAACTATGACCAGAATAGCTTCTCCGTTGTATGCCCCTCCTGGGCCCGGAAGAACTGTGCGATGTCGGCGACACTCTTCGGAAGATCCGCAAATGCGTCTGGAGCAGTCCATAGTCGAGTGAGCAAGACATACTTCTGATTGCCGAATTTACTCTATAAGAGAAAGGGCTTACCAGCCGCTATCTGTCCGGCCTACTTGATCTCCTTGCGCGTCGCTCAGGATTCGGCCCATGCATTCTCGGCCTCTTGAAGGGCCTTGGCAAGGTTGGTCGCCTGGGCTTTATCCTTCTCCTCTAGGGACTCACACTTACTGGCAGCGTCCTTGAGCACTTGCTCCCGTTCGATCACCCGCTCCTTGTATCGATGGTGGACGACCTGCTCGGACTTCAAGTCCTCGGCCGCTTTATCAGCAGCCGCTTTGTTCACCCTTGCCTGCTCCTTGGCCTGGGCAAGTTCACCCCTAAGGGTCTCGACCGCAGCAGCACTGCCTGCAATCATACACATTGCATTGAGCTTCGACTCAGAATCTGCATATTAAATACATGCATGAATGAGATATTCTGAAACATACCTTGCACTTCATCAAGCCTCTTGTTGATGAGGACGAGATCCTCATCAGCCAGCCTCAGCTTACGCTTGAGCTCGGACACTTCGGCGGCCTGGGCGGTTGCCGCTAACAGTGAAGCCTGCTTCGCAAAATAGAAAAGTACATTATCTCCTGCAAGTATTATCGATCCTTTGTTCGGCCTCTTTTCAAAAGCCGTACGGAGTCTCAGGGGCTACTATCTATATATAGGCATATTTTTTATATGGAAAGTGGGCAAGAATATTACATCGCCTACCTCTAAGCATGTTAGCAGGCTAGTGAAGGCTTCGTTTAGCCCGCTCTTGGCGGACTGAATCTTCTCAACCACCACACCCATTAGGGTGCGGTGCTCCTCCATGATGGAAGCACATTGCAGTGCCTCCATCAGTATGTTCGGCACCTCCGAATTAGTGGAGGTCGCCGTTGGAGTTGGCACTCCCCCCTCCGAAGGGTCCGTTTATTCGGTTCTGGAGCCACTTGGGTTTCCAGAACGGTATTTGGCTGGGGGCCAGATTGGTCAAGACCCCCGCTGTCAGTCTCCACGGGGTTTGCTCCCCCCGTGTTCTCGACAGCCACGACATTACCCTCTGGCACAGTTTTAACGGCCTCCTGTACTGCTTCTTTGCTCGGAGAAGCCCTTCGGGACAACACTTCGATGTCATCCATGGCGATAGGCGGGGAGGCTCCCAGGGACGACTCACTCTCCATCATCCCCGGATCCAAAGAATTCCCCTCTGACGGCTATTGGGGGAGATCGCGGGCCGGACTACATCATACAATATATTAAACCACAGTTATAAATATCGAACTTATGTAAGGCATCCTCGGATAATTACGACATGACAAGGGGCTTCGACTGGGGGCACCACTCAGGGATGGCTTCCGCGTCCGAATTCGAGCCATTTAGGAGGGATATTTTCCCCCTTTTGGGCGCCTCTGCCTCTGGGTCTTTGGAGGCCGCCATTTTATTCTTCTTTCCCTTCGGGGAAGAATTTCTTTATGTCTCCTCTTCATCTTCATCCTCCCCGTGGGAGGATTGAGTTTCGGACTCTCCAGACACTGAGTCCGAGGTACCTTTATGATGGAGGCTGTCTTTGGCCTCCTTGTTCTTCTTCTTGTCCTTTTTCTCTAGTGCTTGATAGGGCGTCGGGACCAGCATTTTCATTAATAGAGGATCAACTGGGTTTTCGGGCAGTGGAGCTAGACATCTAATCCACTCTACCTTCTATGTCCAGCCCTATTTAGAGGATGGAATTCTCAATAACACCCCTTTGATTGACGAACTAAGTTATGTTAGGAAATTTAGCACTTACCGGGGAGGTCGGATGATTGCAATCTAGGCCGATGTCCTCGGATGTCTTTGGCCACCACTTTTGAGTCTTGAAGAGCAGCTTCCAGATTGCTTCGTGCGTCATGCCGAAGAACCATTACAGGGTCCCCGGCCCTTCCGGATTGAACTCCCACATACGAAGAGACCGTCGTTGGCAGGGAAGGGTTCGGCGGATGAGCATCACCTGGATCACGTCAGTGAGGCTAGTGTTCTTCTCTATGATACTTTTGATGCGCTTTTGCAGCGTCTGCACCTCGCCGGATGACCCTCATTCCAGACCATTGTTGGTCCACAACACAAGCCGCAGCGGGGGTCCGGATCTGAAGGCAGGAGCGGCCGCCCACTTGGTGCCCCGGGGTTCGGTGATGTAGAACCACTCCTGCTGCCATGCCTTGACGATCTCTACAAAGGCCCATCTAGGCCAGATAACTTTGGGGATTTTGCTCACCATGGCGCCCCCGTAGTCTGCGTGCTCCCCGCCAACCACCTTGGGCTTCATGTTGAAGACTTTGAGCCACAGGCCGAAGTGTGGGGGGATGCGGAGGAATGCCTCACACATGACGATGAACGCCGAGATGTGGAGAAAGGAGTTCGGGGCAAGATCGTGAAAATCTAGCCCATAATAGAACATGAGACTGTGAACAAAGGGATGGAGGGGAAACCCTAGTCCGCGGAGGAAGTGAGGAATGAATACAACCCTCTTGCCGGGCTCTGGAGTATGGAGGACTTGCTCTTTAGTAGGGAGCCGATGTCTGATTTTTGCTGTCAAATACCTCGCCTCACAGAGCTCCTTCATGTCCTCCTCCATCATGGAGGAGGCCACCCATTTGCCTTGAGAGCCGGATCCGGACATGGTTAGAATGTTTGGTGGTGGTGGAAAGGATTGAAGCTTGGGCATTGGGGCTCAAGGACGGAAGGGCTGAGGAAGGAGAAGGCGTGAGTTAAAAAGATGGGTCCTTATATTCTTATAAAGGCAATGAATATCAAGCGTCCCCCACGAGCCTTAAAGCTCGCCTATTCCCAAGGGGTCGTGCAAACGACACAGTTGGCTTACCCAAACCCGTATTGATGATAATCCCACAATAAGGGGACACGATCTCTGCTTTGACAAGACATGTCAATAAAGCCCGCATCTAGAAACGCGAAGCAGGAGGCTAGAAAACGGTTCGAAATAAAAATAGGGCCAGGCATAACATCTCGCCGAAAAGGCTATAAGTAGACATGACTTATTTTTTCAAGACATTTTTCCCTTGTGGTTTAGGGTTGGAACTGTTATACAGAGCCAGATATAGTTCTTTTGTTCAACAGCTTTGGAGTATTCGGAGGAGGAACCCGCCTTGCAATGCCGAAGACAATATGCACGCTGGACACATCGACATTGAAGCTCGATTCAGGGGCTACTGAGGGAGTCCTAGATTAGGGGTCCCCGGGCATCCGGGCTATGTGATATGGGCCAGAGTGATGGGCCAAGAAGATACAAGATAGAAGGCCTTCTCCCGTATCCGAATGGAACTCTCCTTTGCATGGATGGCAAGCTTGGCATTCAGATGTGAAGCTTCCTTTCTCTATAAACCAACTCTGTACAACCCTAGGCCCCTCCGATGTCTATATAAACTGGAGGGTTTAGTCCGTAGAGGCGATCATAATCAAATAGGCTAGACATCTAGGGTTTAGCCATTATGATCTCGAGGTAGATCAACTCTTGTAACCCCTATACTCATCATAGACAATCAAGCCGGAAGTAGGGTATTACCTCCATTAAGAGGGCCCGAACCTGGGTAAACATCGTGTCCCCTGCCTCCTGTTACCTTCAATCCTCAGACGGACAGTTCGGGACCCCCTACCCGAGATCGGCCGGTTTTAACACCGACAGGAGCCCCTCCGAGATTGGATCTCCCTCTCTATTCCCTTATGTTTCACGTTCCCCAGATTTGGCCGAAAACTGTTTCTTATATTCCCGGAGATATGTTACTCCAATTGCGCTGATATTTTAACATGATTTTTTTTCCGGATATAAGATTCCTTGTGCCCGAAGTAGAGCTCCAACTGACGTTCGAGGAGGGAACAACCCACCACGCCACGCTTGGCTCCGGGGCCGCGCCCTGGTGGGTTGTGCCCACCTCGGGCCTCCGTTTGCGGTGATTCCAACTCCCAAAAATCACATATATTCCAAAATAATTCTCCGTGAAATTTTATTGCATTTGGACTTCATTTGACATGGATACTCTGCGATACAAAAAACATGCAGAAAATAGGAACTGGCACTGGGCACTAGATCAATAGGTTAGTCCAATAAATCATATAAAAAGTTGCCAAAAGTATGTAAAACTTGTATAATATTGGCATGAAACAATCAAAAATTATAGATACAATGGAGCGTATCATATATCTTGTGAAGTCATCAACAATGACAAGGCAATACCTCCTCCCTCCCAAACTATCATAAGTTGGAGGCCCAAAAATATCCAAATGGATAAGCTCAAGGGGCCTCAAGGTGGTGATGATGGTCTTCACTTTATGAGTTTTTTCATCTAGCTTTCCAGCAATGCAAGCACTACAAGGACGGTCTTTGGCAAAAGACACATTGGTTAGTCCAAGGATGTGCTCCCCCTTTAAGAGAGCTTGCAAATTTCTCATGCCAACGTGGGCTAACCATCGGTGCCATAGCCACCCCACATCAGCCTTGACCATTAGTCATGTTGCAAGATGAGTTTTCTGTTTTGAGAAATCAACCACATAAAGGTTGTCTTCAACATGCCCAACAAAAACCACTTTGATATTGCTTCTCTTAAATATGGTCACATGGAATTCACCGAAATGAGAATCATAACCGCCACGTGCCAATTGAATAGTTGAAAGTAAATTGTTGTGAAGGGATTGGACAAGCATGACATTTGAAAGTGAGGAATCATTAGAGATTACCACCTTTCCCAAAACCAATACCTCGACCTTGCTATTTTCACCAACAGAGATGTTCGAAGAGGCCTTGAGTGAATCAATAAACTCCACAAGCATCTCCCTTTCTCCGGTCATATGACTGGTGCATCCACTATTGATCACCATTGTTTTCCACCGAAGATATAGTCCAACAAGAATCAAGCTTTGGTTATAGGTACTGATTTTCCAATGGGTCCTGGAGAGTTAGCAACAAGGATCTTAGGAACCCAAATAGTCCAAGCATAATCATCATAGTTAGTGCCAACAAATTTTGCAAATGTATAGCCATCATCTCCTCTCATGAGGACATAAGATGGATTGTTCTTGTCGGAAAAATCCTTGGGAATGGCCTTGTACCTGGTGACCTTGCCACTCCCAACAACCCCTTTTTTCCTTCTCCTTCTCCTTGTGCCCTTCTTGCACAAACACTACCTTTTGGGGAGGGAAGGAGTCGGACCGATCTTCTTCTTGTTCTTACCATTCTTGGATGCGGGATCAAACCCAATTCCCTCCTTGGAAACACACTCCTTTTGGTTACTCAAGAGGTCATTAAGGTTTTTCACCCCTTGGATGCATGATACAAGCTGAGGAGTCCTGGATTAGGGGGTCTCCGGACAGCCGGACTATATCCTTTGGCCGGACTGATGGGCTATGAAAATACAAGATTGAAGACTTCGTCTCGTGTCTGGATGGGACTCTACTTGGCGTGGAAGGCAAGCTAGGCAATATGGATATGTATATCTCCTCCTTTGTAACCGACCTTGTGTAACCCTAGCCCCCTTCGGTGTCTATATAAACCAGAGGGTTTTAGTCCGTAGGACAACATACAATCATACCATAGGCTAGCTTCTAGGGTTTAGCCTCTCTGATCTCGTGGTAGATCTACTCTTGTACTACCCATATCATCAATATTAATCAAGCAGGACATAGGGTTTTACCTCCATCAAGAGGTCCCGAACCTGGATGAAACTTCTTGTCCCCTGCCTCCTGTTACCATCCGCCTAGACGCACGGTTCGGGACCCCCTACCCGAGATCCGCCGATTTTGACACCGACATTGGTGCTTTCATTAAGAGTGCCTCTGTGCCGTCGCCAGAAGGAAGGATGTATCATCTCGTCTTTAAAGACGGTACTACTGTCGGGGGAGCTTTGGCTGTCGGCCAAACTCTCCGGCTAGGCGGTTTCATCATGACCGCATGTTCGGTCGCCGTGCCGACGATGACTTCTCGGGTCATCGAAAATAGCCTCCACGTCAAATCGACACTCGCCGAACAGATGTATCCAATGGAGCTCACCTCCTTAAACGAGCTCTTAGATCGCATCGCCGCCTTGGGAGTCGCTACAGACTATGACCGGATTGGGCTTAAACCCGATCAAAGGGAGATTAACTCTTCACCAGTCACCCATCATATTGCAGTGGTGGAGGAACAATGCGGCGACCTTTCCTCCATCTTGAGGACCAACTATGTCCGAATTCCCGAGCTCTCTGAGCCGGACGCCCGTTCGCGGGAGGACAACATCCAATCCCTCAACTTAGAGTCAGGCAGCGGGCCAGGATTATCGGGTCACACCCCGGAACCGGAACTTCGAAAATTGGAAATTCCTAGGCCCCTGGATCCCAGATTAGGTGAGGGTTCGGATTTAATTCCACCCACCCACCCAAACATAAGCGATCTTTCCCACATCAGGCAAGAGCCCCAGGAAACAGTACATCACTATTGGGCCAGATTCCTCCTTGCGATGAACAATGTTAAGGACTGTCGCGAGGAAGATGCAATCCTATTTTTCTGCAATAATTGCACGGACAAGGGAATCCTTAACGCCATAAATTTCCGTGAGATAACACGCTTCGCTGACTTGGCGTCGATAGTACGAAAGTACTGTGCGATGGAAAGTGCCTGGAAAACCGAAATAAACTTTTGGGATAATCCGGCCCTGAATACAAACCCAGTCCGAAACAAAAGGGTGCATTATCACCACACACCCGGGTCAACTACCAAAAAGAAAAAACCCTCTACAGGGTATGGAACCGTACTGGAAGGATGGCTCAACGGACCCTGCAAAATTCATAGTACAACGGATACAATACCAAGGCACAGCCTTAGAGCATGTTGGATACTCCGGCATGT
Source organism: Triticum dicoccoides (assembly GCF_002162155.2). Lineage (NCBI taxonomy): Eukaryota > Viridiplantae > Streptophyta > Magnoliopsida > Poales > Poaceae > Triticum > Triticum dicoccoides. Next base: position 409,002,124 of record NC_041390.1, on the reverse strand, counting down.
GGCCAAAAGTGGTGAGGATCCACTTCTCCCAAATACCACAAAGCACCATCCCGTGAATAACAATACGGTGTTAACGGTCTTTGAGACCTTCGCGTCAAATAATAGACGCAAGCAAACACTCCGCAGCATGGCCGAAATCTGCCATGTAGCAGCAATAAATCCATGGAGCGATACGGCTATTACCTTCAATGCCAGTGACGAACCTAAATTCCGAACAGCCCGAGCACTAGCCACACTGGTCCTTAGTCCAATCGTGGACGGCTTTTGACTCACCAAAGTACTCATGGATGGCGGCAGCGGATTAAACCTCATCTATGAGGAAACTCTTCAAAAAATGGAAATAGACTGGAACCGCATTGAGCAAAGTAGCACAACCTTTAGAGGAATCATCCCCAGTCGGGAAGCACGATGTGCTGGGAAGATCGCACTAGATGTGGTATTCGGCACGCCGGATAATTACAGGTCCAAAGAAATTACATTCCAAGTGGCCCTGTTCAGCAGTGGTTATCACGCTCTTTTAGCACGGGAGGCATTCACAATCTTCCAAGCCGTACCCCATTACGGGTACATGAAGCTCAAAATGCCCGGGCACAACGGAATCATCACTCTCGCCAGCGATCCGGACACAGCACTCCGCGCCGAAAACAGAACAGCCGCATTGGCCCTCGAGGCATTATCCGAAGCCCTCTCAGCCGAGGAATTAACCACGCTACGCTCCACAGTGGACAGGGATGACGTGGTACTCGACAAGAGATCCAAGTCCACCTCTTTTAAACCAGCAGATGAAATAGTCAAATTCCAAGTCCACCCGACGGACCCTACAAAAACAGCCTCCATCGGGGCACAGCTAAGCCCCGCCGTGGACGCCGCACTATGAGAGTTCCTGCACGAGAACTGGGACATATTCGCCTGGCATCCCTCAGACATGCCAGGAATCCCACGCAGGCTGGCCGAGCATAGCCTCAATATCCTAAAGGGATTCAAGCCGGTCAAGCAAGCTCTTCTCCGTTTCTCCGAACCTAAGAGGCAGGCCATGGGAGAGGAACTAGCCAAGTTATTGGAGGCCGGATTCATCAAAGAAATAAAACACCCGCACTGGCTAGCAAACCTGGTAATGGTACCAAAGAAGGACAAATCCTGGCGCCTTTGTGTCGATTTCAAAGACCTCAATAAAGCTTGCCCAAAGGATCCCTTCCCCCTCCCACGCATCGATCAAATCATTGATGCTACCGCAAGACACGAGTCATTGTGTTTCCTTGATGCATACTCCGGTTACCACCAAATCAAGATGGCAGAGTCCGACCAAGCCGCAACGGCATTCATCACACCATACGGTCCCTTCTGTTTTAACACAATGCCTTTTGGGCTCAAGAACGCCGGCGCAACATATCAGCGCATGATTTAGACATGTCTGGAGAAGCAAATCGGCAAAACAGTAGAGGCATACGTAGACGATGTGGTTATTAAAACCAAACACGCGACTCTTTGATAGACGACTTGAGGTTCACATTCGACAACCTCCGAACGTACGACATCAAGCTCTATCCGGAAAAATGTGTTCTCATCGTACCAGCCGGAAAGCTCCTGGGTTTCATTGTCTCCAGCAGAGGTATCGAAGCTAATCTGGCCAAAATCCAAGCTTTGTCATAGTTGGCTACACCAACAGACCTCAAACAAATCCAGAAGTTAACTGGATGCGTGGCGGCTCTAAGACGCTTTATCTCCCACTTAGGAGAAAAAGCTTTACCCCTTTACCGCCTTCTTCGGCGCATCAAACACTTCGAGTGGACGGACGCTGCCTCAGCCGGATTGGAAGAAATAAAGGCCATTTTGGCAACCAACCCAATCCTGGCTGCGCCAAACATTGGCGAACCAATGCTATTGTACATTGCAGCAACTCATCAAGTTGTAAGCGCAGTGCTCGTCGTCGAACGAGAAGCCGCTGGACATAAATTCCCTCTTCAAAAGCCGGTATACTATGTATCCACTGTCCTCACTCCATGCAAATCACGGTACCCACATTATCAAAATATAGCCTATGCGGTATTCATGGCATCCCGGAAGCTACGGCACTACTTTCAAGAGTGTTCGATTACGGTAGCCTCGGAAGTGCCACTTAATGATATTATAAACAACCGCGACGCTACGGCCGGATTGCCAAATGGGACATTGAGCTCCTCCCATTCGACATAACATACAAACCCCGACGAGCCATTAAATCGCAAGTATTGGCCGACTTCGTCGTCGAATGGACGGAGGCCGAACTCCCTAAAGACTACGGCGCATACTCCAACTGGATCATGCACTTCGACGGTTCTAAAATGATGGCCGGTCTAGGGGCTGGCGTCGTCCTGACATCCCCAACCAAGGATACCGTTCAGTATGTACTGCAAATATTGTATACAGACTCGAACAATGCAGCCGAATACGAAGCTCTATTGCATGGTCTTCGGATGGCAGTCTCCATGGGCATTCAACGCCTGGAGGTGCGTGGGGATTCAAACCTCGCAATATCCCAAATAAATGGAGGCTTTGACGCAAAGGATCTGAAAATGGCGGCCTATTGAAACGCCGTCCTAAAAATGTCAGCTCGGTTCGAGGGGCTCGAATTTCACCATGTGGCTCAAGAAAACAATCAGGCGGTGGATGTCCTCGCCCGCATCGGCGCAAAACGTGATACGGTCCCCCCCAACATATTTCTGGAAAGATTGTTCAACCCATCCATAGTATGTCAAGGAGACACCGGTAACAATAGTCCGGACCTGGCCAAAATACTCGATACCGAATACTCTGACACAATCGGAGGCTCTGCCACCGAAATAACACCTTCAGCCCACGTAATAATGGCCATTATTGCCCCATGGACAGAACCATTCCTGGCCTACCTAACTAGACAGGAACTTCTGGAGGACCAAAATGAGGCACGCTGCATAGTACGACGATCCAAAGCCTACAGGGTCCATGAGGGAGAATTGTACAAGAAAAGCACTACCGGAGTCCTTCAAAGGTGCATCTCCGAAGAGGAAGGGTGGAATCTTTTGGCAGAAATTCACGTCGGACTTGGCGGTCATCACACTGCAGCCCGGGCTCTTGTAAGCAAGGCCTTCCGCACAGGATTCTATTGGCCAACAGCCCAGGCAGATGCACAAGACTTGGTCCGACGTTGCGCTGGTTGCCAGCTCTTTGCAAATCAAAGCCACATGCTACCCACCGCCCTCCAAACAATCCCCATTACATGGCCCTTTGCGGTCTGGGGGCTTGACATGGTTGGACCCCTTAAAGGTGGAACCCACAAGAAAAAATACTTACTAGTCATGGTTGATAAATTCACCAAATGGATAGAGGCCAAACCTGTTAAAACAGCCGAATCCGGACCGGTGATAGACTTCATATCCGGGGTTGTACACCATTATGGCGTCCCCCACAGCATCATCACTGACAATGGCACGAACTTCACGGCCGACGAGGTAAAACTCTGGTGCAGCAAAATGGGCATCAAGCTGGATTATGCTTCAGTCTATCACCCACAAACCAACGGTCAAATCAAGCGAGCAAACGGTCTTATAATGAGCGGCATTAAACCCAGATTAGTTTGTTCCTTAACGGAGTCTGACACACACTGGGTAGAGGAGCTTGACTCCGTACTCTGGGGGCTGCAGACCACGCCGAATCGTAGTACCGGATATACACCGTTTTTTATGGTGTATGGCGCAGAGGCAGTTTTGCCCTGTGACATAATTCATGACTCACCTCGAGTGCGCATGTACGAAGAAAGAGAAGCCGAGCTCGATCAGCAGGATAGTCTGGACACCTTGGAGGAGGAGCGCGACGTAGCCAAAGCCCGTTCCGCATTTTATCAGCAACAGACTCGCAGATACCAAAGCAGAGAAGTACGGGCCAAAACTTATAACGTTGGTGAATTAGTTCTACGCCTGCCGGATAAGAAAAAGAACAAGCTCGAGCCCAAATGGGAAGGTCCCTTCATTATTGACCAAGTTCTGACCGGTGGAGCGTACCGACTACGGGATGCATCGACTAGTCGACACGAGCCGAACACATGGAATGCGGCCAGGCTCCGAAGATTCTACGCCTAGCACCGGACTCTATGTTAGTCCCCTCCCTTTGTCCATTTTTTGCATATACATCATCTGTCTTGTTTCCCTTTCTTTCTTTCTCTTACTATTTCTCTAGGCCTTCAAGGGTCACCTTGTGCCTCACTTGTACATTACATATGCGCTAGCCGCACTCTCCATACCTGGGGGCTTGTTTCATAGAAGCTTAAATTGTTTATCTAGGCCTCACGCCCAACACATGTGTTATACTTCCACATGTACCTTTTTTCACCATTATTTGCATCGATATGACTTAAGTTTTGGCCAAGCTGGGTTGCCTAGCTCTTGTATTTATGCCCTACGTTCCTGTTAATTCGGCTAGGGCGTAAGGGGAGCACCTCTGCGATTGTTACTGCCGGGTCAGCCGAATGTGTACCTCAGACTGGGTGAAGCCGAAAGCTAGCGTTCTTAAGGGAATATTCGATCGATGAACAAAAGATGATTTTTATTTATTGTCCATATCTGCCCCCAGATGCTTTTTCTGCGTTTCTTATCGCAGTCCGGACATGCACTTTAGGGCATGCTTACCCAGGGAAAGGAACCCTTAACGGAACTATTCTCCCTGGAAGATGTTTCTTACTACCCATGTAATATAACATAACTAGTTGGGCACTTGTCTGATAAAGCACTAATGACCCCTACGCCTGGTCTCCACGCATACCCCGGTTCTTATATAACTGAGCGGGTATTCGGATTCACTCCGGACTATCGGGCCCGAAGGTTGAAGCGAAAAGGTCCGCAACGACAAATAATCTACAATCTGGCTAGGAGGCATTATACATGTCACTTTAATTACATAGTCATGGAGACTGACTAAACCATCCAACAGGCGGTCTAGCTTACAATCCTATTGGGATTACTTTGCGGCTAATTCTACTTGCCCATAAACTAAGCTAACGGGGATCTCTTTTCCGTCAGGCCCCACAGGTCCGACCTCGTCCATGTGATTTGGGTCTGCCTTGGTATACCGAGTCTTCACCATGGCACAGGCCTCTCTGGCACCCTGTCGGCAGGCCGATATCTTCCATAATCGGAGGCGCCGCCGTGCTCCCTTGAGCTTCTCCGTAAGCCCTGCAACACCCTCTGGCAGGGAGACAGATGGCCACAAAGCCTGGGCAACACCTTGCATCACCTGCCGAACTTGTTCGTGCGGATGTGACAGCTCGGATAGAATATCACCCGCAGACCCGGGAATTTCCTCCATGGGACGACCCG
>NC_041390.1:408978962-408996747 GCF_002162155.2 Triticum dicoccoides | reverse complement strand
TTTTAGGACAAGTCAAGTAATCATCACACAATTCAAGCAAGCATGCAAAGAGTATATTGGCAGCGGAAAGTAAAGCATGCAACTTGCAAGAATATAAAGGGAAGGGTTTGGAGAATTCAAACGCTATTGGAGACACGGATGTTTTTCCCGTGGTTCGGATAGGTGGTGCTATCCTACATCCACGTTGATGGAGACTTCAACCCACGAAGGGTAACGGTTGCGCGAGTCCACACAGGGCTCCACCCAAGGGCAACGGTTGCGCGAGTCCACACAGGGCTCCACCCACGAAGGGTCCACGAAGAAGCAACCACCCACAAAGGGTCCACGAAGAAGCAACCTTGTCTATCCCACCATGGCTATCGCCCACGAAGGACTTGCCTCACTAGCGGTAGATCTTCACGAAGTAGGCGATCTCCTTGCCCTTACAAACTCCTTGGTTCACTCCACAATCTTGTCGGAGGCTCCCAAGTGACACCTAGCCAATCTAGGAGACACCACTCTCCAAGAAGTAACAAATGGTGTGTAGGTAATGAACTCCTTGCTCTTGTGCTTCAAATGATAGTCTCCCCAACACTCAACTCTCTCTCATAGGATTTGGATTTGGTGGAAAGAAGATTTGAGTGGAAAGCAACTTGGGAAGGCTAGAGATCAAGATTCATATGGTAGGAATGGAATGTCTTGATCTCAACACATGAGTAGGTGGTTCTCTCTCAGAACAAATGAGTTGGAATGATGTGTGTGTTCTGATGGCTCTCTCACTGAATGAGAAAGAGGTGGAGGGGTATATATAGCCTCCACACAAAATCCAGCCGTTACACAGTTTTCCAATCTCGGTGGGACCGAATAAATAAACTCGGTCGGACCGAAATAGTAAACCTAGTGACCGTTAGGAATTTCGGTGGGATTGACATGCAACTCGGTAGGACCGATTCGGTTAGGGTTTGGGCATAACGTAATCTCGGTGAGACCGATTACACAAACTCGGTGAGACCGAATTTGGTAATTAGCTAACCAGAGAGTTGGTCAGGCAAACTCGGTGGGACCGATTTGCTCTTTCGGTGAGGCCGAGTGGAACTCGCTGAGACCGAAAAGTTACAAAGGGGAAACACTGATTTTACATTGCAATCTCGGTGGGACCGATTCGCTCTTTCGGTGGGACCAAAAAGTTACGAAAGGGAAACAGAGAGTTTGCAACCCCATCTCGGTGGGACCGAGAACCTTATCGGTAGGACCGAATTGCTAGGGTTTGGCAGTGGCTAATGACAAGTGAAACTCGGTGGCGCCGGATAGGAAAAATCGGTAGGACCGAGTTTGGCTTAGAGTTTAGGTCATATGTGGATATGGGAAAGTAGTTGAGGGTTTTTGGAGCATATCACTAAGCACATGAAGCAAGAGGCTCATTAAGCAACACCTCATCCCTCCTTAATAGTATTGGATTTTCCTATGGACTCAATGCGATCTTGGATCACTAAAATATAAAATGAAGAGTCTTGAGCTTTTGAGCTTGAGCCAATCCATTGTCCTTAGCATTTTGAGGGTTCCACTTTCACATCCATGCCATGCCAATCATTGAGCTTTCCTGAATTAATTATCTTGGAATAGTATTAGCTCAATGAGCTATATGTTGTTATGAATTACCAAAACCACCTAGGGATAGTTGCACTTTCAATCTCCCCCTTTTGGTAATTGATGACAACATATAGATCAAAGCTTCGACAAAAGATAATAAGCATGAAATATATCGTCGCTTTGAGAAGTATGTGATAAGTAAGAGCTCCCCCTAAATTTGTGCATATTTAAAATTTGCTTTGGACTGCAAATTCACAAAGAGTTAGAGTCATGGGTTACTCTTCCATGTCACATACATCTTGGTGGACCGCTCAAAATGATAAGAATGAAATACATGCACTCATCACCAAGAATAGTGAATGATCACAAACGATAGATAGAATGATAATATTTAAGCAAGCATTAAGCAAACATTAAGTGTAGCTTATGATCAAACACATGATCATCGATGTCTCACAAGCATAAGGACGTAGTATCAAGCACTCAAAAGCAGAAAAGGTTCGAAAAACCACCAAATAAAGCAAGAGAGAAAAGCAACACTCTCTCTCGAAGCCTATGATCTATACATCTTCTCCCCCTTTGGCAACAAGTTACCAAAAAGTTCCTAGAAAATGCATAGTGCTAAATCAACGCTCAGGCTTGATCTTCAGGTGGTGGTGGAGTCCGGATCACTCCAAGGACGAAGGCTTCTGTAGATGTTGAAGTAGTCGCTGGAGTTGGAGCTGAAGTAGATGCTGGAGCTGAGGCTGTAGCTGGTGTTGAAGTGGTGGCTCTAGTGTCAGCAACTGGCAGTGCAGACGACCTCGGACCTCGTGGCACTCTAGAAAAAGCATGAGTCGTGGTCCTGCCTCTCCTCTCATTCATGTCCTCCTGGAGCTGCTCCACTGCAGACTGTACTTCTGTTACCTTGACATCCAAGTCATAGAACTTCTGTTCCATGATCCTCTCTAGGCTCTGCTGATTTTTAGTGAGGTTTGCCAAACTTTGCTCAATTCTCAGCGTGGATGCAATCAAGTAACTGAGCTGCTCTTGCTTGGTCTTCAAGAAATAGTCAGATGCCTCCTCTTGAGTAGGCATCCTGGCAGCTTTTTCCTTCTTCGCCTTCTCCTTCTTTGCAAATTCTTGTGCAGACGATGGCTCATTCTCTGTCATCACAACTTCACTGTCCTCGAAATCTGGACGGATGGGCAGGTGTTCCTTATCCAAAAAATATAAGCCCGTGCCCATCTTGGAGTTGATGAGCTCCTGAATCTGAGGGGCATATCCACAGCTCCTCTTCTGATCTGCCCCAGTCCTTTTGATCGTTTCCACTATGAGGCTCATAACTTTGAATTTCTGAGGCACATCAAACACATGTAGCAAATTGATCGCGTGACCTCTGATCATCTTGTGATCTCCAGATTTGGGCAGTAGAGTGTGCCTAAGGATCCAGTTGATCGTAGGCAATCCTGATAGCAGATAATGCACCGAGCCAAACTTGAATGTGTCAAGTGCTTCATTGGGGATCTCCTTGTACATGTTGGACATTGAGTTATGATCCATTTTCTTCTTGGCATAGATATCCAAGTCCTCATCTTGCTCTTCTGGGGCATTGATGATCTGTGCCCACTCAGCCACTGTAGATTGGTACCTTGTACCCTCTGACATCCATGTAATCCTTCCATCCGGATAAAAGTGAGCTGTGGAGTAGAACTGCATGATGAGTTCCTCGTTCCACTTTGTGAGCTTCTGCCCAACAAAGTCAGCTACTCCACAAGCACTAAAGCTGTCAAATACTCCTGGGTAGTACTCCTCATTCTCCTTGATATATGTCCAGTCGACCCATCTCATGTCACAAACGATTGGCTTCTTGTCAAGCAAAACAATCTCATAGAAATCTTGTTGCTCCTTCGTGTGAAATCTGTAATCCACGGCAGTCCTTCTCCTAGAAGCATATGGATCTGCTTCTCTCCATTTCCTGAGCCCTGAGTCTCTCCTGAGCTTCATATCCTCAGCCACAGGATGAGCATCGTTGTGGTCTGAAATCTTGGGCTTGAGCTTCTGAAGGACATTCTCTTCCTCATCCTCAGCAACAGTCTCAGGCACTGGGGCCTTGTTCTTTTCAGCTACAGGAATGCTCCATGTGTTCCTCTTGGGCTTTGGCTTAGATGCAGCCTTAGGAGCTTCCTTGGGCTTGGATGTAGCTGTACCTGACCTTATGGCATCTCCCATAAGTTTGGCTGCTTTGGGCGCTGGTGCAGCTGCCTCTTCTTCCTCCTCCTCTTCTACCATGATGGAGGCTCTCCCAAGCACTTTGGCTACAGTCTTCTTTACCCTCTCTTTCCTTTTCTTGCTCTCAGTAGCAATGGGCTCAATGGGAGCAGGTGCAGGCTTCTCAGTTGAAGCTCTAGCCTTTGACATTGGCTGCATGCCTGCTGGCCTCTTGATTTTCAGGCCTGGCTTTGAGCCTTGAGCTGGCTCAACTCTCTTGGAGGTGGCCTCTTCCTCTGCCACATAGTCCTCATCTTCAGAATCAGACGTTCTCTTCTTCCTTTGACGTGTAGTAGCCTTAGGCAGATTGCTGGGGGTGCTTCTGCTGCCATCATCAAAAGAACTTGAGGGGCTAGTGCCCTCACTCATCACAACTTGCTGCTCTGAGAGGTTCTGGCTGTCACTTTGATCAGACATGTTGCAAACTGACTGCTGACCCTGTGAATAGATTATAGAAGAGATAGATTGGATGAGCATCACAAAAAGCAGAGATTTTTGCAAAAGATTAATTCAAAAACTTAGTTTTAGTTTTCCACAGAAAGCATCTCGGATCTAACGATTTTCAAACTCGGTGACACTGAAGCAGTTTTGGCACCAGAACTGGTGAACTCGGTAGGACCGAGTCACAGTTCGGTGGCACCGAGACTGCTAGGGTTTCACAGAATTCCAAAATCGGTCGCACCGATAAGTTATTCTTGGTCAGACCGAGTTTCACTTGTGCAATGGCAAAAGCCAGATCGGTGGGACCGAGTTTTTCAACTCGGTGGGTCCGAGATGGTTTCGGCGGAAACCTAAACCTAGAATTTTCGAATCAAACCTAATCTATGAGCGTTTTAACTGGATAGAAGATTATCAAACGTGGCCAGAAACAATGTGATCACAATGTGCTAGGAATCAGATTGAGGAATAGCACAAAGATCAAGTCCATACCCTAGTTTGGCGTGGACTTGCTACGGCGGCAACGGCGGGGTAGAAATCCGTTGACGGTGATGGAGACCAGCGACTGGAGGCTGCTGGCGGCGAGAAGACGATCCGGAGACCTCGAGGGAAGAGCAGGCTATCGCGCGGGCGAAGAGGTTTCGGAGAAATTTCCAAAATTCTGCCCGTGACTGTATATAGCCCGACCCTGTCGGTGTGACCGAGTGGAACAACTCGGTGGCACCGAGATCATAACTGCGTGCAGTTACTGAAACTCGGTGAGACCGAAAGGTTCAAATCGTTTGCACCGAGATTGAAAACTTAGATCAACTTAATGATCTCGGTAGGACCGAAAGTGGAGTATCGGTCAGACCGAGAATCATAAAGAGGTTTTGGAAGTTTAAGTCTATGATGAATCGGGGACTCCGAGCGCTCCTCACACAGAGTGGTTCGAATCTGACTTGATCAAATTTTGTGATGCAGCATGAATAGAGTTTGAGACGAGAAAAGCATAGATAGCTAGAGGAGATTCTTAGGCATTCTTGTCCATCCACTTGGCAAAAGAAGATAAAGCCGAACAATCAAAACAACAAGTGGATGTCCTCGAATGAGTAAAATATGCAGTCAGCATGCTCACACAATAAGATAGCAAATGAAATATGTGGCAAGGCATGCACAACCAATTCTAGCATCTATCAAGCAATTTGCGATGACTAGGTCATCTATATATGAGTATATTGACTTAGGAGTCAAGTGAGAACACTTGATCGTACGTCATACTCATCGTTTGAGCTCAAATGGTGTTACCACTTTTACATAAAGCATTGTTTTGTTCACATCTTTAGAGTTTCTTTAGCTCAAGTCTTAGAGTAAAGCTCCCCCTAGATGTGATATCCCCCCTAAGAGGGATGAACTAACCTTGGGTTTTGTCGATGATGACTTCATGTAGACATTGAAGATGTGGATGCTCAATGTTGATGTAGATCTCTTGGAGCTATCCATTTGAGTGAATTGCACTTTCAATACCTACATGGGTTAGTCCCACAAGGAACAAACAAGGATATCCATAGACATAGAGTGATGCACACAAAAGATGATGTCCATGAAAACTTTTAGGTTACCTTGTCCCTTGTCTTACCAACAAGAGGGTTTGTGACTCCTTGGACTAGTGCAAGATGTGGAAGTTGATTGCACTTGTTCTTGCCAAAATGATAAGAGTGAAGTATGTTGGCGGAGTCACCCTCAAGAACTCTCTAGTTCTTCTTTTGGATCCACATCATCTTGATGGGAATCCTTGGAGTTGTAGTCGTACTTGATGAAGTGGAACTTGAGGTAGTCTTGGGAATCCACTTGACTAAGGTCTTAGGAGCTTCTTCAAATGCATCAATTTCCTCTTGAAGCTTGTCCTTGCCTTTTTGCTCGTGGTCTTGTGGTGGAAGATCATCTTGAGCTTGTGTTCCCTTGAAAAACTTCTCTTGTTGAGGGACAAACTTTGTCTTGGGGTATTGATCTTCTTCCCATTCAACTCCATTGGCATTGAACTTTTGTTCAAAACCAACACCTTGATTCTTCCGGTGCATTCCTTTCTTGCGCACAATTTCCTCGAATTGCTTACTCCCGGCAAGGCTTTTGTACACTCCTTTCTCTATAATTCCCTTCAATAAGCTATTTTCTTGCTCAAGTGTAACTTGGCTAAGAGAATCATTAGTGGAATTAAGAGAACTACTAGAAGCAACAATATTGGATTTAGCATGATCATTGTTACTACTAGCGGAAGAATCTTTCTTGTTAGATTTGACTTGAGGCATGTAAGTGGATAAGAGTAAATGCTTGGCAATGTAAGAAGAACTTTTCTTGCGGAGATCATCATTGATTGACTTTAAGAACTCATGCTCTTGCTCAAGATTGAGCTTTTCAAAGCGTAGCTTCTCATGAGCTCTTAAAAGTTCTCGATGATCTTCGAAGATAGTGTCATGAGCTAACTTAAGAGTTTTTAGTTCTTTAGTTAGAGCCTCAATCTTCTCCTTATCATTGTCATTTGTTTTATCTTGATTAACATGATTAATTGGTCTTTCATCATAGTATTCATCACTAGAGTTGTCACCAAGAAAATCATCACCTAACAAGTCATCTTCATCACTATCGAAATCAACATACTCGGGGTGTGTTACCTTAGGACCTTTGGCCATGAAGCATCTTCCAATTCCTTCATTTGGTGAGTCAAATATGTCGTAGGAGTTGGTTGACACAATTGCTAGACCGGCAACACCTTCATCTTGAGTATCTTTGGAGTCGGAGTGATAACTTCTCACGGAGTGGCTGTCGGAGTCGGAGCCGGATACCCATTCACCAACATGAGCTTGATGTCTTCGTCTTGTGTAGCTCCTTGATGATTTTTCCTTCCTTTCTGAATCCTTGCTTCTCCGTGAGTATCTTCGTTCATAACGACCATCTCTACTCCTTCTCTCTCTTGGTGGTGATCCTTTGCTTCTTCTTTTTGGAGAATCTTCTCTTCTCTTGTAGGGAGCCATACACTCGTTGGAATAGTGTCCGGGTCTTCCACAATTGTAACAGTTTCTCTCTCGACTAGAAGATCTTTTGTCATTGTAGGACCTTGACTTGGAGCTTCTATCTTTGCTTCTACTCTTGTAGAACTTGTTGAAGTTCTTCACCATTAAGCTCAATTCTTCATTGAAGTCTTGTTTCTCACTTGATGATGTAGGAGCTTCACATGAGGCTTTATAGGCACCACTTGACTTGTTGTGAAGTTCCTCTTTATCCTTAAGTGACATCTCATGAGCAACAATTCTTCCAATCACTTCCGTTGGCTTGAGATCCTTGTAATTGGGCATCATTTGGATTAATGTGCACACGGTATCATATTTTCCATCCAAGGCTCTTAGGATCTTCTTGATGATGAATCTATCGGTCATCTCTTCACTTCCTAAGCCGGCAATCTCATTTGTGATGAGAGCAAGCCTAGAGTACATTTCAGCGACACCTTCACCATCCTTCATCTTGAACTTGTCAAGTTGGCTTTGAAGAACATCCAACTTGGATTCCTTGACGGAGTCGGTACCTTCGTGCATATCAATCAAAGTGTCCCAAATTTCCTTTGCATTCTCAAGGCGGCTGATTTTGTTGAATTCTTCGGGGCATAATCCGTTGAAGAGAATATCACAAGCTTGAGCATTGTATTGCAACATCTTCAACTCATCCGCGGTAGCTTCACGGTTTGGTTCTCTCCCATCAAAGAAGTCACCTTGCAAACCAACACACACAATAGCCCAAACAGCGGGGTTATGTCCAAGAATATGCATTTTCATTTTATGCTTCCAACTAGCAAAACTAGTACCATCAAAGTAAGGACCTCTACGGTGATAATTTCCCTCGCTAGACACCATACTCTCCTAGGTTGTGAAACCAAGGCTATGACCACCAAAAGCTATGGAGATCAAGCAAATGGAGACCAAAGCTCTGATACCACTTGTAGGATCGAAAGTATGTCTAGAGGGGGGGTGATTAGACTACTTGACCAAATAAAAACTTAACCTTTTCCCAGTTTTTAGTTCTTGGCAGATTTTAGCTATTTTAGGACAAGTCAAGTAATCATCACACAATTCAAGCAAGCATGCAAAGAGTATATTGGCAGCGGAAAGTAAAGCATGCAACTTACAAGAATATAAAGGGAAGGGTTTGGAGAATTCAAACGGTATTGGAGACACGGATGTTTTTCCCGTGGTTCGGATAGGTGGTGCTATCCTACATCCACGTTGATGGAGACTTCAACCCACGAAGGGTAACGGTTGCGCGAGTCCACACAGGGCTCCACCCAAGGGCAACGGTTGCGCGAGTCCACACAGGGCTCCACCCACGAAGGGTCCACGAAGAAGCAACCACCCACAAAGGGTCCACGAAGAAGCAACCTTGTCTATCCCACCATGGCCATCGCCCACGAAGGACTTGCCTCACTAGTGGTAGATCTTCACGAAGGAGGCGATCTCCTTGCCCTTACAAACTCCTTGGTTCACTCCACAATCTTGTCGGAGGCTCCCAAGTGACACCTAGCCAATCTAGGAGACACCACTCTCCAAGAAGTAACAAATGGTGTGTAGGTAATGAACTCCTTGCTCTTGTGCTTCAAATGATAGTCTCCCCAACACTCAACTCTCTCTCATAGGATTTGGATTTGGTGGAAAGAAGATTTGAGTGGAAAGCAACTTGGGAAGGCTAGAGATCAAGATTCATATGGTAGGAATGGAATGTCTTGATCTCAACACATGAGTAGGTGGTTCTCTCTCAGAACAAATGAGTTGGAATGATGTGTGTGTTCTGATGGCTCTCTCACTGAATGAGAAAGAGGTGGAGGGGTATATATAGCCTCCACACAAAATCCAACCGTTACACAGTTTTCCAATCTCGGTGGGACCGAATAAATAAACTCTGTCTGACCGAAATAGTAAACCTAGTGACCGTTAGGAATTTCGGTGGGACTGACATGCAACTCGGTAGGACCGATTCAGTTAGGGTTTGGGCATAATGTAATCTCGGTGAGACCGATTACACAAACTCGGTGAGACCAAATTTGGTAATTAGCTAACCAGAGAGTTGGTCAGGCAAACTCGGTGGGACCGATTTGCTCTTTCGGTGAGACCGAGTGGAACTCGGTGAGACCGAAAAGTTACAAAGGGGAAACACTGAGTTTACATTGCAATCTCGGTGGGACTGAAAAGTTATGAAAGGGAAACAGAGAGTTTGCAACCCCATCTCGGTGGGACCGAGAACCTTATCGATAGGACCGAATTGCTAGGGTTTGGCAGTGGCTAATGACAAGTGAAACTCGGTGGCGCCGGATAGGAAAAATCGGTAGGACCGAGTTTGGCTTAGAGTTTAGGTCATATGTGGATATGGGAAAGTAGTTGAGGGTTTTTGGAGCATATCACTAAGCACATGAAGCAAGAGGCTCATTAAGCAACACCTCATCCCTCCTTAATAGTATTGGCTTTTCCTATGGACTCAATGTGATCTTGGATCACTAAAATATAAAATGAAGAGTCTTGAGCTTTTGAGCTTGAGCCAATCCATTGTGCTTAGCATTTTGAGGGTTCCACTTTCACATCCATGCCATGCCAATCATTGAGTTTTCCTGAAATAATTATCTTGGAATAGTATTAGCTCAATGAGCTATATGTTGTTATGAATTACCAAAACCACCTAGGGATAGTTGCACTTTCACATACCTACATACATAACGCTGTTAGTCGGCTTCTTCGCCGAATTCCTTTAAAAGAATTCGTTCAAGCACTCACTGAAAATGTCGCGCTGAAGCCGCTTATTCTTCTTCTCGGAGTCGGCAAGCTGGCCCCGAACGTCTTTTAGTTCCACGCTCAGCTTAATATTGGCGTCTTGGAGATTGTTTTTCTCCCGCCTAAGCTCAGTCAGCACGCGTTTGCCAGCCTCTAGCTGTCGCATAACATGATGGTCCTCCGGATTTTCTCCGTATTCATCTGCAACATCTGTTGTTAGATCTACAGCCATGCCGCACATTATATGGTAACCATCACTCTTTAAAATAAATGGTACCAGCAGGTGACTTTTTCGGTTCCTGCAATGCGGCCGCAGCAGCCCGCAGTTGGGTCTTGCATTCCTCTAGCTCCTGTGTTAGCCTAGTATTCTTCTCTGTAAGAACCTGCACAATTAAGATGATCCTTAAATCAGTTCTGCTAACTGTTTCAAGTCTTAGGGGCTACTGATACATATTAATCATCAGATTCACTTACCCGTACATCCTTTACATATTGATCCGTGGCTCTGGCTAGGCCATCTGGAGCAGCACGGAGGTATGCCTTTCCGGAATTAAAGGCATCAAATGCCTCTGGTGAGAAACAAGCGTCCCGGAGTATGGCCCGACGGTGCCTATGGTTCATGGCGCTTTCCACTTCTGAGTTAGTAGCGGATAACCTATTCGCATCCTCCGTAGAGGGATTATCCAGCGTCTGCCCCATATCGGCTTCCACCTCTATGTCCGGTCCTGGCGCCCGGCTAGTGGAAGCATGATTAGTAACATCGCCGGACATATTCCGGCAAGCGTTTTTTCTATTAAAGAAACACGGGCGTCATTATATTTCAAGAGAGACGACAACCACAGAGCGGGGTTTGTTATACCTTTGCGCTGGCGTCTCCATCCTGACCGCTTTCCTTTTTGGCCTACCCGGCCTCGGTGCCTCCTGTTGGCGTGTTGCGATGGGCTTGGCAGGGCGTCCCGAATGCCTTCCCTGTAAAATGACATGTGTATATGGTGGGTGAAGTGTCTAAAAGGGGATCCTAGTTTTGGAGTTGGGATTTTTTTGGTTTTTCTTACGTGCGATGGAGGGAGCAGTCCGGGATAGTCGGCCGTAATGGCCCCCATGGCATCATCACAGCTTAACTGATAGAACTGCCGGTCTATCAGCTCCATGGATATAACCGAATCTTCGTCGAGTTCGGAGTCGAGGGCCCGGTCAGGGTCCTCTGGTTGTGGAGAAGGGCTACTGACCTCCTTTATGGCTTTTCGCAGTTCCTGCCGCAAAGTGGCAATGTGAATACTTACGACAAAGAATGCGGGAAAAATGGGAGCAGGGAGATATAACTTACCCAGCTTGGAGGATTGTACATGGAGAATCCATCCCGTGGTTTGATGCGGGTGAACTCCTCCTCACCCTTGAACAGTTCAGTCAGAATCTTCGCTAGAGCGACAGCATTGTCCGGACCCTTACGCCCGCAGCGGGTGGCGTCATCCTCCCCATTATAACACCACAAGGGGTGCCCACGATATTGAAGTGGCTGCACTCCCGGCATTATGCAAATCGACATAACTTCAATTATTGTCAATCCTGATTGAGCTAGTGCTTTGATGCGGTTCATCAGATAGAGGACTTCTCTGTTGTCTTCCGCCTAGGGGCTCCGTGGGCGCCAACTTCAGCGCTTCTTCAGAGGAGCATTGTTGAATTCAGGTAGACCCCGCTGAACAAGGTCCGGAAGGGGGACGTCCTCCATATAAAACCATTCCGAAGGCCAGTCTTCGAACGGCTTCTTCGGGGTACCGGACAGGTATCCGGTATTGGTGATGCGCCATATTTCGGCTCTGCCCACTTGATAAAGTGATTCCCTCTATGTGCGAGGGACAAGGCAGAATAGCCTTTTCCACAGCTCGACGTGAGCCTCGCAGCCCAGGAACAACTCGTAGAGAGAAACATTGCCGGCGATATGTAGAATGGAGGCAGGGGTGAGATTGTGTAATTGGAGGCCGTAGAACTCCAGGAGCCCGCGGAGGAACGGATGAATTGGAAATCCAAGTCCCCTTAGTAAATAAGGAACAAGGCAGACCCATTCTCCCATGGAGGGACAAGGAAGGCTCTCCGCTTGCGCCCCGCCATTATAGGTGGCGAGCCCGGCTCGAACGGGCACCATATACGCCAGAGGGAGAAATCCCTTAGTCTGCAGCACGACTAATCGGCTGTGCAGGACTGAACACCTCTCCCAATCACCGGGCTTAGGGCTACGGGGGTAGGAGGAGGAGCTGCGGAGGTCGGCCATGCTGGAATGGATCTTTCCGAAGCATGCTCTGATGAATTCTTGCTAGGGGAGGATGATATGGATCGGATCTAAGAATCCCCACCCCTTTAATAGACAATTTATTTATCTGGCTAGGGGGGCGAATGTAAAAACACCCTGGCGCCTCGTATTCATTCGACGGTGGGAGATAGCCCTTATTGGGCACGGAAGCCAAGAGGTTCAACATTTATGGAGCCGAACACTGCTTATGAACGCTTGAAAGTTGGAGAAGAACCCGCCTTGCAATGCCGAAGACAACACTGCACGCCGGACTCACCGTCGTTGAAGCCTGGTTCGGGGGCTACTGAGGGAGTCCTGGATTAGGGGGTCTCCGGACAGCTGGACTATATCCTTTGGCCGGACTGATGGGCTATGAAGATACAAGATTGAAGACTTCGTCTCGTGTCCGAATGGGACTCTACTTGGCGTGGAAGGCAAGCTAGGAAATACGAATATGTATATCTCCTCCTTTGTAACCGACCTTGTGTAACCCTAGCCCCCTTCGGTGTCTATATAAACCGAAGGGTTTTAGTCCGTAGGACAACATACAATCATACCATAGGCTGGCTTCTAGGGTTTAGCCTCTCTGATCTCGTGGTAGATCTACTCTTGTACTACCCATATCATCAATATTAATCAAGCAGGACGTAGGGTTTTACCTCCATCAAGAGGGCCTGAACCTGGGTAAAACTTCGTGTCCCCTGCCTCCTGTTACCATCCGCCTAGACACACAGTTCGGGACCCCCTACCCGAGATCCGCCGGTTTTGACACCGACACAAGCCATTTCTCCAATTTGGCCTTCAACTTCTTATTCTCCTCTTGGAGAGAGGTGCAATCATGAACAACGTTAGCCATACAAGAATCATCATTTAAATCCAT
The DNA here is from genome assembly GCF_002162155.2 of Triticum dicoccoides. Taxonomy (NCBI): domain Eukaryota; kingdom Viridiplantae; phylum Streptophyta; class Magnoliopsida; order Poales; family Poaceae; genus Triticum; species Triticum dicoccoides. Next base: position 408,983,537 of record NC_041390.1, on the reverse strand, counting down.
ATGAGGTACAAAAGTGAGAGACTTAATGGTTGTAGCTTTAAGTTGAGCATAAGACTCGGTGAGGGCAATGAGGTCACCTTTTTGACAACCTTGCAACTAGTCACAAGGAACTCATGTTCCTCAACAAGTCTCATGTGATCAACTAGAAGCTTTTCAACCCTAACATTAAGAGCATCTTTGTTCTCAATAGGAAGTTGCAAAGCATCATTGGTTTTAACAAGGTCAATTTGATGAGCCGACAAGGCTTCCTCAAGTGATGCTCTCATGACACTCTCTTCATTTAGTTCGTGCTCAAGGAGTTCGACTCTCTCTTTTTCCTCTATGAGGAGGTTTTCAATGTTCTAAAGTCATCACATTCGGCGAGTGACTTAAGGAGATCGCCAAAACAAGCATCAGCTTCACCATGAAGAGTTTTCATGAAAGCCATCAAGGATTCCTCATCATTATCCACGTCCTCGTCACACTCATCCTCCACTATCTCACATGAGACATTGGGAGTGTAGATGGAGGTTTTTCTGATTTGGACTTTCTTTTTACCTCTTTGTCCATAAGGCATCGATGAGTGAAAGGCTTGTGCTCGTTTGGAGAGTCAAAGAGGCCGATGGTGGAGGAGGAGGAAGTGGCATGCAAGGCAATGGCGGTTGTGCCCACTTGATGATCATCACCGTCATCTTCATCTCCGGACATGTATTCCACATGAACAAAAGCCTTGTCATCCTTCCTCTTTGCAAACTTGGTGAACTTCTTCTTCTTGAGCACAAGCTTCTTGGATTTGTCTTCACGTCTCTGATACGGACAATCGTGCACAAAGTGTCTTGGGCTATCACAATTGTAGCATTTCATTCGTCCAAACGATCTTCCTTGAAGATTCTTCCCTTTGTTTGCCATGGTCCTGGAGTACTTTTTGACTAAAAGATCCAAGTCTTCCACAAAGTCTTTTGCCGGGCATGAGGTGTCAACATCTTCCTCACATATCTCTTCACTCACTTATTCATCCCTTGAGGGTTGGCTCATCACTTTCTTGGCCTTCAAGGCAAGATTAGAGTTCTAGGTTTCTTGAGCAATTGCAATGGTCTTCTTGGACTTGGGCTCCAAAAGAACATGTGTGGAGAAAGTGGAGACAACTTGAGCCGCCGTCAACTTGTGATAATCTAGAAGTCGATGTATCATCATGACCATGGTGTGTTCTGTGAGAACCATAGTGTAACACCCTCGATGCGACTATATCTCCCACGTGTCGAGGCACGACTTAGAGGCATAATCGCATTGAAGGCATATGTCGCATGTTAGGTAATCTTCACAACATCCCATGTAATATAGATAATAAAAGGGGAGATAACATAGTTGGCTTACACTCGCAACGTCAATCAAGTACATAAATAACATTACATCATCCAAACACTCATGGCCCGACTACGGCGCCAAAATAAAAGATAACCCAACAAGCGACACGGTCCCGATCACCCCCAACTGGGCACCACTACTGATCATTAGGAAAGGAAACATAGTAACATTGAGAGTCTTCGTCGAACTCCCACTTGAGCTCAAACGCATCACCTGGAACGGAATCATCAGGCCCTGCATCTGGTGTAATAGTAATCTGTGAGCCACAGGGACTCAGCAATCTCGCACCCTCGCGATCAAGACTATTTAAGCTTATAGGTAAGGCAAGGTACACATATATGTGAAGCTGCAGCAAGCGACTAGCAAATATGGTGACTAACTTATTCGCAAACGAGAGTGAGAAGAGGAGGCAAAGAGCGAGCAAGAAACTAGAGGACAACCTGCGCAAACATTACTCCAACACTGTGTCCACTTCCCGGACTCCGCCGAGAAGAGGCAATCACGGTAACACACTCAGTTGGTTCATTTTAATTAAGTTAAGGTTCAAGTTATCTACAACCGGACATTAACAAATTCCCATCTGCCCATAACCGTGGGCACAGCTTTCAAAAGTTCAAATACCTGCAGGGGAGTCCCAACTTAGCCCATGACAAGCCCTCATGGTCAACGAAGGAATAGACCTCCTCCCAAGACGTTCCGATCAGACTCGGCATCTCGGTTCTTCAAGACACTTCGACAGGTTAAAACAAGACCAGCAACACCGCCCGAATGTGCCGACAAATCCCGATAGGAGCTGCACATATCTCGTTCTCAGGGCACACTCAGATTGTCTTAGGTACGGGTAGGCCAGCCCAGAGTTGCCCCTGGTCGCCACCGGCAGCTGACAGGTGGACCAACACTCGGAGGAGCACTGGCCCGGGGGGGGGGGTTTAAATAAGATGACCCTCGGGCTCCGGAAACCCAAGGGAAAAAGAGGCTAGGAGGCAAATGGTAAAACCAAGGTTGGGCATTGCTGGAAAAGCTTTAATCAAGGTGAACTATCAAGGGGTTCCCATTATAACCCAACCGTGTAAGGAACGCAAAATCTGGGAACATAACACTGATATGACGGAAAACTAGGGCGGTAAGAGTGGAACAAAACACTAGGCGAGAGTCCGAGCCTTCCACCCTTTACCAAGTATATAGATGCATTAAGATAACATAGCAATATAATGATATCCCAACAAGTAAATAAATGTTCCAACAAGGAACGGCCTCCAATCTTCACCTGCAACTAGCAACGCTATAAGAGGGGCTGAGCAAAGCGGTAACATAGCCAATCAATGGTTTGCTAGAACATGGTGGGTTAGAGGTTTGACATGGCAATTTGGGAGGCTTGAAAGCAAGTGGTAGGCATCGTAGCATTGGCATAGCAAAAGAGCAAGCAATCTAGCATAGCAAAGATAGTAGTGATTTCGAGATCATCTTGCCTGCACAGTTGTCAGAGTTGGCTGGATCCTCGAAAGCAAACTCAATGGGCTCCTCGTTAGCGAACTCGTCTCCCGGCTCTACCTAAAAAGGACAAACAAGCAACAAGGACACAAATCAACCACGTGCAACTCAAACAACATGATGCAAAGATGATATGCTATGCGGGATGCGATGCGAGATGCATATGCAAGATGTGACAGGAAATGCAAGAACCTGGCCCCAACTTGGAAATCCAAGTGTGCCACTGGAAAAATGATATGAAATCGCTTGAAAACGATATAAACAACGCCGGAATCGGAGCTACGGTTTGGAAATGGCAAGCGATTCAAATATGACACCGGTCTGCGATTTACAGCAAGTAGCCATCTAAATGCAATGAGAAGAACATGCTACAGCACCCAAACATGACAACAAAATACATGGCAGGGATTCATTCAAGATGCTTAACAAAAGTCTAGCACTAAGCTACGGCCAATTCATCCATTAACAGGTTCAAACAAGCATGGCAAAAATGCATATGGCAAACAGATCTCAGACTTAGTGAAATTAACACTTGTCTGGAATTTCAGATCAGGTAGCACTCTTCGGAGCAACAAAACTACATGCTACAGGACCTGAACATGTCAAGGTAAAGCATGGCATGGAGCTATTCAAAGAGCTTAACAAAAGTCCCTTAGTGACCTTGAGCCAAAAGGGATCAGAAAATACAATTGCAAGCATGTGAACATAGCAAAAACATAAACAGTTTTCAGACTTAGTGAAAACTGAAGCATGCTGAAAACAGATATCAAGTAGGCATGTTTACGAGCTTGATGCACTCACTACGGTGCAAGTCATGACAAAATAAGCATACATATATCAAGAACACACAAAATTCAAGCTAGACATGTCAAGAACAATAGGATAGCATGCACGGATCAACTACAACATCATCGGCAAAATTGCAAACAAGTTGACAATCTGCCCAGATTCACAAAGTAGCAAAAGTAGAGCTCGATTGACTCAAGCTAGGGTGCTCCATAATTACAAACAAAAGACATGGATGGATAGAGCACTACAATATTAACAAAACATCCTTACTGATCATCCTCAAAAGAGGCACGGATCACTAGGAAACAACATGAACATATGGCCATATGAGATAAACAGATCAAGGACTTAGTGGAATTGCTAAGTCCCTGAAATCAGCTTTACCAAGTGCACCACTTTGCAAGCCTGTGCTAGTCACCTCACACATCAAAAAAATTCATGGGTTGCACCTCTGGAAAGATGACAAAACCCTTAACAAAACATATGTAGAGCATCAGGGCATATCATGCACACATTAATCATGGCAAAAATGACAAAAAGCTAGATGGAGCAGCAGATCTGACAATTATCTCAAGTAGCCCTCTTCTAACAGCATTTCTGGCATCAAGATGAACTCAAATGAAAATGATGCAATGGAATGAAATGATGTACTCTCTGAGATGAACATTTTGATATGCTATATGCCAAAAACGGAGTTATGGATGCGGAGATACAAGGCTATGAACATGAGCATATGGACTAGAAAATTCCGGGGACTTAGAAAAAAAAGAACCACCAGATCTAGGGTTTCGGTGGCACGCAATCCGAGGTCGACCAGATCCCTCGCCGGAGTCGTTGGCCGGGGCGGCGGCCGGAGCGGGAGGAAGAGGCGGCCGAGGGGAGGAAGAGGCCGGGGCGGCGGAGAGGAGGCGAGGCCGAGGCGAGGGGCGGCGGAGCTGCGGCGGCTAGCAA
>NC_041390.1:408971493-408978610 GCF_002162155.2 Triticum dicoccoides | reverse complement strand
GAGGAGGCAGGCGGCTTTGGGCGGCGGCGCGGGGGAGATGGGCCGCGGGGGCCGGCTCCGGGCTCCCCGGGCCGCGCGGCGGCGGGCGGCGGTACAAGGACACGTGGCGCGACGGGAGAGGCTGGGAGCGGCGGCGGCATTTGTCCGGCGTCGCCCGGACGTGTCCGGCGGCGCGGAGGGAAAAAATTAGGGTTTCGAAGGGGTTCTTTAAATAGGCATAGAGGGAGCTAGGAGAGTCCAAATGAGGTGCGGTTTTCGGCCACGCGATCGTGATCGAACGCTCTAGATGATGGAGAAGGCTTAGGTGGGTTTTGGGCCAAATTGGAGGGGTGTTGGGCTGCAACACACACAAGGCCTTTTCGGTCCCTCGGTTAACCGTTGGAATATCAAACGAAGTCCAAATGGTACGAAACTTGACAGGCGGTCTACCGCTAGTAAACCAAGGCCGCTTGGCAAGTCTCGGCCCAATCCGGAAATTTTTAATCCCCACACATGAAAGAAAGGTAGAAATGGCCACCGGAGGAGAACGAAGCGTCGGAATGCAAAACGGACAACGGGGAAAATGCTCAAATGCATGAGATGAACACGTATGCAAATGCAATGCACCTGATGACATGATATGAGATGCATGACAACGACAACAACACACGAAGACAAAAACCCAAACCCGAGAAAATAAAATAACTTAACGCCGGAAACGGCAAGAGTTGGAGTACAAATTAGGAAAGTCATATCCGGGCTGTTACAACACTCCACCATTACGAAAGGATCTCGTCCCGAGATATAGGACTGAAAGAACGCCGGGTACTCAGAACGGAGGTGATTCTCGCGTTCCCAGGTAGCTTCACGGTCGGAATGGTGTGACCACTTGACTTTGAGAAATTTGATTGACTTGTTGCGAGTCTTGCGTTCAGTCTCTTGAAGAATAGCAACTGGGTGCTCACGATAGGAGAGATCTTCTTGGAGCTCAATGTCCTTGAAGTTGACGGTGCGGTCAGGAGTCTTGAAGCACTTTCGAAGCTGAGAGACATGTAACACGTCATGAACATTTGCAAAGTTTGAAGGAAGCTCGAGTTGATAGGCGAGGTCGCGTCTCTTGCTGACAATCTTGAAAGGTCCCATGTATCTAGGGGCAAGCTTCCCTTTGATACCGAAGCGACGAGTACCTTTCAAAGGAGAGACATGGAGGTAAACATGATCTCCGATCTCGAAAGCCAAATCACGGTGCTTACTATAATAGTAGCTCTTCTGACGGGATTGGCCTGCTTTGAGGTTATCACGAATGACTTTGCACATTTCCTCTGCCTCTGTGATTAAGTCATTACCCAAAAGCTGACGTTCACCGGTTTCAGACCAGTTGAGAGGGGTACGGCACTTCCTGCCATACAGAATTTCAAATGGGGCCTTGCCCGAACTTGCTTGAAAACTGTTGTTGTAGGAGAATTCAGCATAAGGAAGACAATCCTCCCACTTCATGCCGAAGGAGATCACACAAGCCCTAAGCATATCTTCAAGAATCTGGTTGACACGCTCGACTTGACCGCTAGTTTGAGGATGGAAAGTTGTGCTGAAGCGGATGTTGGTGCCCATGGCCTTCTGAAAAGAATCCCAAAACTTGGATGTAAAGATGCTACCACGGTCTGAAGAGATCACTTGTGGAATACCGTGCAGTGAGACAATCCGAGAGGTATAGAGTTCCGCCAATTGAGCTGCAGTGATTGACTCTTTGATAGGCAGAAAATGAGCCACTTTGGTGAGTTTGTCGATGACAAGAATATAGCATCATTGCCACGTTTGGACTTTGGAAACCCAGTCACGAAGTCCATTTCAATGTGGTCAAACTTCCATTCTGGAATGGCAAGAGGTTGGAGGAGACCAGCTAGCCTTTGGTGTTCAGCCTTCACTCTTCTGCAGACATCACATTCGTTCATGAATTGAGCAATCTCGCGCTTCATTCGAGTCCACCAATAAGCCTGCTTGAGGTCCTGATACATCTTCGTGCTCCCAGGGTGGATGGAGAGGAGAGAATTGTGAGCCTCATTCATGATCACTTTACGAAGTTCACCTTTGGGTACAACAATACGATCCTCGAAGAAGAGAGTGTCCTTGTCATCAAGGCGGTAGCACTTGTACTTGGGTTGACTCTTGGCAATCCCAATCTTCACCTTTTTCACCATAGCATCAAGAAGCTAGGCTTGGCGAATCTGGTCTTCCAAGGTAGGAGAGACTAGAAGGTTGGCGAGGAAACCTTGAGGAACAACTTGCAGATTAAGTTTGCGGAAAGCTTCACAAAGCTCGGGTTGATAAGGCTTAAGAATCGGACTGTTGCAATAAGCCTTTCTGCTCAATGCGTCAGCAATCACATGGGCTTGCCTGGAGTACACTCGATACTCGGATTATACTCTTGAATCATTTCAACCCATCGAGTTTGCCTAAGGTTGAGATTAGGCTGAGTGAAGATGTACTTGAGACTCTTGTGATCAGTGAAAATGTCCACTTTTCTTCCCAATAAGAGATGTCTCCAAGTCAAAAGAGCATGCACAACTGCCGCCAACTCGAGATCATGAGTGGGGTAGTTCTTCTCATTGGGCTTCAACTAGAGAGTAGTATAAGCAGCAACTTTCTTCTCTTGCATCAATACTGCGCCAAGACCTTGGAGAGAGGCATCACAAAAGACCTCGTACGGTTTGGATTCATCAGGCGGAGTGAGAACTGGAGCAGTGATCAATTTCTCTTTCAAAGTGTTGAAAGCAATGTCACACTCCGGAGACCAAACGTACTTGACGTGCTTCTGGAGAAGATTAGAGAGAGGCTTTGCGATCTTAGAAAAGTTTTCAACGAATCTTCGACAATAGCTTGCGAGACCGAGGAAGCTACGGAGTTGCTTCACGTTCTGAGGAGGTTCCCAATTCACAATTGCAGACACCTTCTCAGGATTCACGGCAATGCCCTTGGCAGAGATGATATGACCAAGATAAAGAACCTCATAGAGCCAAAATTCACACTTGGAGAACTTGGCGTAGAACTGATGTTCCCTGAGCTTATCGAGTACTAAACGCAAATGCTTGGCATGATCTTCCTTGTTCTTCGAGAAAACCAGAATGTCGTCGAGATAGACCAAAACGAAGTCATTGGTGTAGGCGTTGAAGATGAAGTTCATCATGCGAGAGAACGTCGGAGGAGCGTTGACGAGGCCAAAAGACATGACAGTGTATTCATATGAACCATAGCTTGTCCTGAAAGCCGTCTTGGGAATATCTTGCTCACGGATTCGAATCTGATGATAACCCATACGGAGATCAAGCTTGGAGAATACTTGGGCACCTTTGAGTTGTTCGAACAGCTCGTTGATATTGGGAAGTGGGTATTTGTTCTTGATGGTCTTCTTGTTCAATGGACGGTAATCAACACAAAGTCGGTCCGTTCCATCCTTCTTCTTCACAAAAAGAACACCACAACCCCACGGAGAAGAACTAGGCCGGATGAGACCCATTTTCTCTTGAATATCGAGTTGCTTCTTTAGCTCCTTCAACTCTTCAGGTCCGAGCTTGTAAGGACGCTTGCACACAGGTTCCGTGACAGGCTCAAGATCAATAACGAATTCAACTGGCCGGTGCGGAGGCATTCCTGGAAGCTCTTCTGGAAAGACGTCTTGATATTCGCAAACGACTGGAATTTGTGAGATAGCATCCAGTTCACCCTTCTCATTGAGAGAAAACAGACGGATAGTATCATCATGAGCGGCAAAGACAATTACATCCTCAGAAGAATGAATCAATTGAATCTGCCTGGCTGCACAATCAAGCTGAGCCTTGTGCTTAGAAAGCCAATCCATTTCGAGAATAAGATCAATATCCGAGTCACCAAGAACCATAGGAGAAGATAGAAACTTGTAGTCTCCCAAAGTGATAGTAACATCTGGAGCAATGGAGTTAGCATGCATGCGCCTACCGGGAGATACAACTGCTAATGGACTAGGCAAAATTTGCAAAGCCAAACCATGCTTAGATGAAAACGGTCCCGAGATGAAACAATGCGATGCATCCATGTCAAAAAGAACTTTTGCAGGAATATCGTTAACTGGAAGGTTACCCATGATGACATCTGATGAATCCTCTGCCTGAGCTGCGTTCATCAAGTTGACCTTGGCGTGCTTGGGGTTATTCTTGACCACAGCTGTACTTGTCGATCTGACAGGAGGAGGAGGAGGAGGAAGACGCCTCTGATTGAGACACTTGTTGGCATAGTGTCCCTTCTATTGGCACTTGTTGCACGTGAGCTCTGAAAGCGGACGGTGATACGGAGCACTCGATCTTGGAGCTTGAGACGAAGTCTTGTTCTGAAAGCTAGGGTTGGGTGGGTGGGAAGATCCACTGCCACCTTTGCTCTTCTGCTGATACGGCTGACGGAACGGAGGAGGAGGAAGCCAATACTTCTGCTGCTTCGCCACTTGAGTAGAGGAAGAAGAAGTAACATCTCTGACTCTCTTCTTGGAAGCATCACACCTCAACTGAGCAGCCTCTTGCTTCAGTGCCATGTTGTAGAACTCATCGTACCTCAAGGGCTCAAAGAGAACAAGAGCTAGCTGAATTTCTTCTCTGAGACCACCCCTGAACTGGTATATCATGCTCTTCCCATCAGGCACATACTGCTTAGCAAAGCGGGCGAGCTTCTGAAACAACTTGTTGTAGTCATAGACAGACAAAGAGCCTTGCTTCAGGTTGCGGAATTCCTCACGCTTGCTTTCAACCACGCTCTGGGGAATATGATGAGCTCGGAAATCTCGACGGAATTCATCCCAAGAGATAACACGTCCACCTCTGGAATCCTTGTACTGCTGGAACCATTCTGCAGCTTGATCTTTGAGTTGGAAGGAAGCGAACTTAACAAAGTCCTCAGGCCTGACGTTACTGCACTCGAAATGCTTGCACAGATCCACAAGCCAATCGTCAGCATCGGTTGTCTCAACACAATTGCTGAAAGTCTTTGGCCCGTTAGCAAGGAACTGGTTGAGTGTAGCAAAGTGATTCTGATTGTTGCCTTGGTTCCCTTGGTTGCCTTGATTGCGCTCTTGGAGAATTTGCATGATCAACTGTGTGTTTGCATTGGTTGCGGCCATCACAGCTTGCCATGCCTCCGGAGGAGGGGGAGGTGGTGGCGGATTAGCATTCGGAGTCGTGCGCGTTGGAGGAGCCATCCTGAAGAGGTTGACATCCATTAGCACATTGATAGACAATTATCGAAGCTGAATCCAGCGGAATGAAAATTGCAACATATAGTCTTCACATCCAAACAAAAAGAACGAATGCATTCCTCTTGAAGTGGTCACATATCCATAAATTGAGAAGCCACGTAGAATTAAGGTAGAGAAATAAATCAACAAGGTACGGATCAAGAACGAATAATCGATAAGAAATCCCAATCTCAAACCAATATCCGTGGAAGAAGAACTAGAGCTACTAGAATTCCCACCTATGAAACTCCAGAACCTTTCCGGTTATGCAATCAGGTGTTGGGGATACAGGGGAAGCATAATATCTCACCCAAATCTAGCAAATCCTACATCCAGCTGTATCCATCCTTCAACACATAACCAAGAAACCTTCGGAAACCATCTACCTCAACCTTCGAAAAGCATCCGTTATACGAGTTATGGCGATACTCCCGAACTCCCACCCCAGTACTGGGTGGCGTCGAGGTTATCTCACCAACGAACTGCATAAAAGAGATTTTCGATGTAGGCATACTAAACTCAGGTATTCCAGAACTGCAATGATAAAATTATGATGACAACACCTCAGAGCTCAACTCCCCGGGACATTTCCACAAAACCCCTGACAGGAGGCACCAAGACAATGTTCTCATCATAAAACCATCGGAATGATTCCAAGATACCCGCGTGATCTTAAATTTTTTTTAGTGAAATTTGAGAAGAGAAGAGTCAAAACTCTATGTCAGGATGCCTTACCAGAGCGATGAGGAGACTGGGAAGTAAAAAGAATTCCTAAACTCTCCGATATATAATTCCTAAATGACTCCAAAACATTTTTCTAGACACAACTCGGCCGCTAAAAACGATCAAGCAATGGGGCTCCTAAGGTCGGGGAAGGCTCTGATACCAACTTGTAACACCCTCGATGCGACTATATCTCCCACGTGTCGAGGCACGACTTAGAGGCATAATCGCATTGAAGGCATATGTCGCAAGTTAGGTAATCTTCACAACATCCCATGTAATATAGATAATAAAAGGGAAGATAACATAGTTGGCTTACACTCGCCACGTCAATCAAGTACATAAATAACATTACATCATCCAAACACTCATGGCCCGACTACGGCGCCAAAATAAAAGATAACCCAACAAGCGACACGGTCCCGATCACCCCCAACTGGGCACCACTACTGATCATCAGGAAAGGAAACATAGTAACGTTGAGAATCTTCGTCGAACTCCCACTTGAGCTCAAACGCGTCACCTAGAACGGAATCATCGGGCCCTGCATCTGGTGTAATAGTAATCTGTGAGCCACAGGGACTCAGCAATCTCGCACCCTCGCGATCAAGACTATTTAAGCTTATAGGTAAGGCAAGGTACAAATATATGTGGAGCTGCAGCAAGCGACTAGCAAATATGGTGGCTAACTTATTCGCAAAAGAGAGCGAGAAGAGGAGGCAAAGCGCGAGCGAGAAACTAGAGGACAACCTGCGCAAACATTACTCCAACACTGTGTCCACTTCCCGGACTCCGCCGAGAAGAGGCCATCATGGTAACACACTCAGTTGGTTCATTTTAATTAAGTTAAGGTTCAAGTTATCTACAACCGGACATTAACAAATTCCCATCTGCCCATAACCGCGGAACGGCTTTCGAAAGTTCAAATCCCTGCAGGGGAGTCCCAACTTAGCCCATGACAAGCTCTCACGGTCAACGAAGGAATAGACCTCCTCCCAAGACATTCCGATCAGACTCGGTATCTCGGTTCTTCAAGACACTTCGACAGGTTAAAACAAGACCAGCAACACCGCCCGAATGTGCCAACAAATCCTGATAGGAGCTTCACATATCTCGTTCTCAGGGCACACTCAGATTGTCTTAGGTACGGGTAGGTCAGCC
>NC_041390.1:408928602-408971270 GCF_002162155.2 Triticum dicoccoides | reverse complement strand
CCTCGGGCTCCGGAAATCCAAGGGAAAAAGAGGCTAGGAGGAAAATGGTAAAACCAAGGTTGGGCATTGCTGGAAAAGCTTTAATCAAGGTGAACTATCAAGGGGTTCCCATTATAACCCAACCGCGTAAGGAACGCAAAATCCGGGAACATAACACCGATATGACGGAAAACTAGGACGGCAAGAGTGGAACAAAACACTAGGCGAGAGGCTGAGCCTTCCACCCTTTACCAAGTATATAGATGCATTAAGATAACATAGCAATATAATGATATCCCAACAAGTAAATAAATGTTCCAACAAGGAACGGCCTCCAATCTTCACCTGCAACTAGCAACGCTATAAGAGGGGCTGAGCAAAGCGGTAACATAGCCAATCAACGGTTTGCTAGGACATGGTGGGTTAGAGGTTTGACATGGCAATTTGGGAGGCTTGAAAGCAAGTGGTAGGCATCGTAGCATTGGCATAGCAAAAGAGCGAGCAATCTAGCATAGCAAAGATAGTAGTGATTTCGAGGGTATGATCATCTTGCCTACACAGTTGTCAGAGTTGGCTGGATCCTCGAAAGCAAACTCAACGGGCTCCTCGTTAGCGAACTCGTCTCCCGGCTCTACCCAAACAAGACAAACAAGCAACAAGGACACAAATCAACCACGTGCAACTCAAACAACATGATGCAAAGATGATATGCTATGCGGGATACGATGCGGGATGCATATGCAAGATGTGACAGGAAATGCAAGAACTTGGACCCAACATGGAAATCCAAGTGTGCCACTGGAGAAATGATATGAAATCGCTTGAAACCGATATAAAGAACGCCGGAATCGGAGCTACGGTTTGGAAATGGCAAGCGATTCAAATATGACACCGGTCTGCGATTTATAGCAAGTAGCCATCTAAATGCAATGAGAAGAACATGCTACAGCACCCAAACATGACAACAAAATACATGGCAGGGATGCATTCAAGATTCTTAACAAAAGTCTAACACTGAGCTACGGCCAATTCATCCATTAACAGGTTCAAACAAGCTGGCAAAAATGCATATGGCAAACAGATCTCAAACTTTGTGAAATTAACACTTGTCTGGAATTTCAGATCAGGTAGCACTCTTCGGAGCAACAAAACTACATGCTACAGGACCTGAACATGTCAAGGTAAAGCATGGCATGGAGCTATTCAAAGAGCTTAACAAAAGTCCCTTAGTGACCTTGAGCCAAAAGGGATCAGAAAATACAATTGCAAGCACGTGAACATAGCAAAAACATAATCAGTTTTCAGACTTAGTGAAAACTGAAGCATGCTGAAAACAGATATCAAATAGGCATGTTTACGAGCTCGATGCACTCACTACGGTGCAAGGCATGACAAAATAAGCATACATATATCAAGAACACACAAAATTCAAGCTAGACATGTCAAGAACAATAGGATAGCATGCACAGATCAACTACAACATCATCGGCAAAATTGCAAACAAGTTGACAATCTGCCCAGATTCACAAAGTAGCAAAAGTAGAGCTCGATTGACTCAAGCTAGGGTGCTCCATAATTACAAACAAAAGACATGGATGGATAGAGCACTACAATATTAACAAAAACATCCTTACTGATCATCCTCAAAAGAGGCACGGATCACTAGGAAACAACATGAACATATGGCCATATGAGATAAACAGATCAAGGACTTAGTGGAATTGCTAAGTCCCTGAAATCAGCTTTACCAAGTGCACCACTTGGCAAGCCTGTGCTAGTCACCTCACACATCACAAAAATACATGGGTTGCACCTCTGGAAAGATGACAAAACCCTTAACAAAACATATGTAGAGCATCAGGGCATATCATGCACACATTAATCATGGCAAAAATGACAAAAAAGCTAGATGGAGCAGCAGATCTGACAATTATCTCAAGTAGCCCTCTTCTAACAGCATTTCGGGCATCAAGATGAACTCAAATGAAAATGATGCAATGGAATGAAATGATGTACTCTCTGAGATGAACATTTTGATATGCTATATGCCAAAAACGGAGTTACGGATGCGGAGATACAAGGCTATGAACAGGAGCATATGGACTAGAAAATTCCGGGGACTTAGAAAAAAAAGAACCATCAGATCTAGGGTTTCGGTGGCATGCAATCCGAGGTCGACCGGATCCCTCGCCGGAGTTGTTGGCCGGGGCGGCGACCGGAGTGGGAGGAAGAGTCGGCCGAGGGGAGGAAGAGGCCGGGGCGGCGGAGAGGAGGCGAGGCCGAGGCGAGGGGCGGCGGAGCCGCGGCGGCCGGCGACGAGGCGAGGTGGCGGCACACGGTGGCGGCGGAGCGGCGCCGGGCGGCGGCGGCTCGCGGCGAAGGCGGCGGAGCCGGCGGACGGGGCGAGGAGGCAGGCGGCTTTGGGCGGCGGCGCGGGGGAGATGGGCCGCGGGGGCCGACTCCGGGCTCCCCGGGCCACGCGGCGGCTGGTGGTGGTACAGGGACACGTGGCGCGACGGGAGAGGCTGGGAGCGGCGGCGGGATTTGTCCGGCGTCGCCCGGACGTGTCCGGCGGCGCGGAGGGAAAAAATTAGCGTTTCGGGGGAGAGAAAGATCCGGATTCGAAGGGGTTCTTTAAATAGGCATAGAGGGAGCTAGGAGATTCCAAATGAGGTGCGGTTTTCGGCCACGTGATCGTGATCGAATGCTCTAGATGATGGAGAAGGCTTAGGTGGGTTTTGGGCCAAATTGGAGGGGTGTTGGGCTGCAACACACACGAGGCCTTTTCGGTCCCTCGGTTAACCGTTGGAGTATCAAACGAAGTCCAAATGGTATGAAACTTGACAGGCGGTCTACTGGTAGTAAACCAAGGCCGCTTGGAAAGTCTCGGTCCAATCCGGAAATGTTTAATCCCCACACACGAAAGAAAGGTAGAAATGGCCACCGAAGAAGAACGAAGCGCCGGAATACAAAACGGACAACGGGGAAAATGCTCGAATGCATGAGACGAACACGTATGCAAATGCAATGCACATGATGACATGATATGAGATGCATGACAACGATAACAACACACGGAGACAAAAACCCGAAACCGAGAAAATAAAATAACTTAACGCCGGAAACGGCAAGAGTTGGAGTACAAATTGGGAAAGTCATATCCGGGGTGTTAGACATAGCATCTATGAACTTGTCCTTGATGAAATCATAATTTGCCCAAGTGCACCCAAAGGTTCTCAAGTTGAGCACAAGGGACTAGCCTTCGAGAAATCTCTTCTGCGGACTCGCCCTCATTCCTCAGAAAGAGATTGACTTCTTGCTTGAGCAAAGCCAATCGAGATCTCCGACTTTCTTCATCTCCTTCGAGGTCCTCCTCAAGGCAATCCTAGATTTCCTTGGCGGTCTTGAGAAGAGCAATAGAGTCACTATAGTCTTAGGTCACCATGGTGCGCAACATGTTGTGGGCGGTTGCATTAAGTAGATCATCATGCTTCTCTTTGAGTGAAATTCATTGGGTCCTTGGGGTTGAATCCATACAATCCACCAATGTTGTGTTGAAGCACTGCAAATATGAGACTCCATATCTAGCTTCCATTTAGCAAACACATTAGCTTTCAAAGGGGGCGAAGGCCCAACCGGATTAATGCAGGGATGTTGCAAGGGTTGCAGAGAGTAAAAAGGTTCCACGACATTGTACTTGGGAACTTGAGTACGAGCCGGAGAAGCAAGAGGTTCTCTTGAGTCATCCGCATCATGAATGGCATTTGGATCAAATGAGTTTGATGCGGATGTCGAGGGCCATAAGTGAGCATCGATTTCCTCCTTGACCAAGGAACACACTTCTTTCAACATAGAGGCTTTGAGGTCCGCAAACATTGAAAGAATATCTGTCGCGGTCAAGGGGGCACCCGGGTTAATAGGAGCGGTGGGAGCAACGACCGGGGCACCAAGTACCTCGGGCGTGGTGGGGGGGTAGGTTTTGACCATCCTCCGCAATGGGTGCGCCACCTCCCTCATTCCCTAGATCGACCATATCCTCTAAGGTTTTAAAACCTTATATTAGAGTACGATGCTCTGAAACCAATTGAAAGGATCAATACAGTCGACTAAAGGGGGGTGAATAGGAGACTACCAATTTTAATCTTTCTTGTCAATTTAAAGGTTTAGCGGATGAATATGGTTCACTAGATATGCAACTAGGTGAACACAACCTATATGACAAGCAAGCTTAAAGCAAAGTATGCTAGGCAACAATCTAATTATCAAGCCAACAAGCATACAAGGAAAATTAAAGTGCTGGAAAGGACTAACCACAAGGGAGGCGAGGACGCATATTTTATCCCAAAGTTCACTCTTCCTTGGGGAAGAGCTACTCTCTATTTAGAGCGGTGCCGGAGCCAAAGCTTGCGGAACGCCACGAAGGCTCACCGTAGTATCTTTCGAGTCACCCCCAATGGATGGTCCTCGAACCACTCGAGGTTGGTCTTGAAGGCGACCACCACACTTTTATAAACTTCTCCAGAGCACACCACAAGCAAGGAAGCTTCCGGAGGAACCTCTAACCGCCTAGGATCCCAAGATCCAAGAGTAAGAAGTCAATGGGGAAGAACTGTTGTGGGGAACACAATTTGGTTTGGTTAAGATGTAGATCGGGTCTTGCTCTTCCAGTCCCCAAAGTTTCAACAAGTTTGGGTGGAGGGATTGAGAATATTAAGCAAAATGAGATGTAGCAATGTAGGAGCTCAACAAGACATTAGGGGTTGGGATGGAGGAATAAGAAGGGGGCTTTTAAAGTGTTTGTGCCTGGGTGGCCGTTTCTGCCAGTTGGACCCCGTGCGCACGGGCTAAGTCAGCCCCGTGCGCCCGGGGTACTCAGAGACTTTCACACCACCCCGTGCGCACGGGGGTCAAAAGACCACATGCGCACGTGGTACTCAAAGACTTACGCAGTACCCTGTGTGCATGGGGGTGCGTGCGCACGAGGGTGCGTGCGCATGGGGTACCAGAGAGTTACGCAGTACCCCGTGTGCACGATGGTCAAGACCACCGTGCGCACGGGGTACCTAGAAACTTTGTGTTGCAAGCCCTCTGAGTACCGCATGAACGCACACTATGGATTTTAGTGGTAGGAATTCGTAGGCTGGTGTATATGTTTTGGCAATGGCATTCCCACACAACACATATCTACACCGACCCCTCTTAATAGTGCGGTCTTTCCTATGACTCAAAGTAAACCAAAAATAAAACCTTCAAATCACGGGAAAACCACACCCTTGATCTTTTTGAATTGGGGGGGGGGAGGGGGTCGCACATCTCCATCAATCGCAATATGGAACCAATATCCCAAGATAAACTATATCACCCGATATTAGTTCCACTAACCACATTGTCATAACACCAAAATAAAGTTTAAGTGCCAAATGCACTTTCAGGGCGGCGCATACCTGGTGGAGCGGCGACGACCAGAGAAGGAGCCGACCTCATGGTCGTGCTTCCCCTTGCTGATCCAATGCCAGCCCATGGCGCCGGCAGGGAGGTGGATGAGTGGGATGCGATGACGATGGCTAGGGTTGCTAGCTCATGTAGGGGGTTGAGGAGGCAGACCGGCTATGAAGTGGAAGCTGTGGACTGGCCGGTCCACAACTTCCACATTAAGGATGACGACCCACTAGCTGGGTGGCTGACAATCGGGGCCCGCCACACGTGCACATTCATTTTAGGCAGTGGAGGTACGTGGACGGCCGCCGCATGTCCCCGAGGTGGACGATGAGCAAACGCATGCTCGCCTGTTCGACGTTCGTGTGGACACAAACCGGGCGCAGGTTTGCCCCGGAAATGGGGTGGCCCAGACACCAAACGGACAAAAAATGCGGTTGCGGCTGCGCATTGGGCCGTGCCGCCTATCCATTTGGGCCTGAACGAACAAACACGGACCAAATGAGGTCGTGCGTTGGAGTTGCCCTTAGTTGTCAGGCTTTGTTTTCCCCCGCCAGGGTCGGTGTCGACCTAAGAGCATCTATAGACGGGCGCCTCAAACCCACCTCATAAGCTCGGGCGGGCCGCCCAGTCACTGATCGAGAGCAAATCTGCCTATTTAACCCGGCCGGAGTCCTGCAACCCTAGTCTATGCATCTCCGCCCTCTTTGCGCCGCTAGTCCAAGCTCATCCACCTCCTCCCTCTCCCACTCCGGCGCTCTGCCCATGCTCCCATGGTCCAGAGTAAGATAACCCGCAATGACCACGCTAGAGTGCCGCTCCGAGATCTAGCAGGAGATCTGGGCGAGGCAAGACACACGGGCATCCCTCATTGCTGTCGGGCTGCCTCCAGACTCGCCAGAGCTAGAGGAGGAGCAGACGGAGGAGGAGGAGGAGCTGGCTCTGATGGAGGTGGAGGAGGCGGAGCAGCCATAGCAGCCAGAGCAGCATCTGTCAGGCTTCAACGTGGAGCAGGCGGAGGAAGATTTTGCCGTCGCCAAGTCCGACAAGATGGCGGAGCAGCAGGCCATCCTGGAGTCCCTCTGGGATGAAGCCTATGTGGAGGCCAACCGGGCGTTCCTCCGGTGGGAGCAGGCGGCGTCCAACGCGCTCTTTGCCGAACTCGACGTGAGGATAGAGGTGGAGGAGGCCAGGCACAGAGATCATCGATATCTCCGACGATGAGTAGCTAGATGATCGACGTATTATGTAGGTTATTTCGTTTGCATGTCTTTGTATGGAATTAATAATCTAGTATGAGATGCCTGGTTGCAACAAGTGAAATTGGAGGCGTGCCCGACCAGATCCCGCGGACGCGCCCGGGCGCGTCCACGGCCATTTGAGGGGTTGGATTTCCCAAGTCCGGGTGTAGATTCTCTAAGCCTCGGTAACACTAGATATTTTCCAGGCCAGTGCATTGCCCGAGCATTCTGTGGTGCTTGTGACCTGGACTTGCCTATTAGGACCCTTTGTTACGGATTATTCAATTACTGGTCTGCACTAGGTCGGATTGCGCCGGGTGCGCCTCGATGTTTTTGGGACGACGGAGGTTCATTGCTTTCCAATTTATCATCCACTTTTTGGTTGTTCTTGATTGTTTGTGTGTTCAACAGAGTTTTGTTGCTTTTCGGGTTTGGTTTACCGACCACTTTTGGTCGATTCATGGTGGCTGGTTAGGATGGATGGTCTCATTGATGGGGAACGCAGTATTTCAGAAAATTACCTATGAACACGCAAGATCTATCTAGGAGATGCGTAGCAACGATACGGGAGAGTGTGTCCACGTACCCTCATAAACCGAAAGTAGAAGCGTTGAGTAACGCGGTTGATGTAGTCGAACGTCTTCACAATCCAACCGATCCAAGTACCGAACATACGGCACCTCTGTGTTCAGCACACGTTCAGCATGATGACGTCGCTCGAGCTCTTGATCAAATTGAGGACGAGGGAGAGTTCTGCCAGCACGATGGCGTGGCGACAGTGATGATGATGTTACCGGCGCAGGGCTTCGCCTAAGCACTAAGATGATATGATGGAGGTGTGAAACTGTGGAGGGGGGCACCGCACACGACTAAGAGATTGTCTGTTCTGTTGGGGTGCCCCCTGGCCACGTATATAAAGGAGGGAGGGAGAGAGGAGGCCGGCCAGGTTGGGCGCGCCAGGGGGAGTCCTACTTGGACTCATAGTCCAAGTAGGATTCGCCCCCCCCCCCTTTCCTTTCTTCCACTGGAGGGAAAGGAAGGAGGGGATAAGGAGAAGGAAGGAGGGGGCTGCGCCCCCACCCCTTGTCCAATTCGGTTTGGGCAGGGGGAGGCGCCCACTACCTCATGGCCCTTCTCCCCTCTCTCGACTAAAGCCCACTAACTTCCCCGGGGGGTTCCGGTAACCTCCCGGTACTCCAGAAAAATGCTCGAACCACTCGGAACCATTCTGATGTCCAAATGCAACCTTCCAATATATGAATCTTTACCTCTGGACCATTTCAAGACTCCTCGTCATGTCCGTGATCTCATCCGGAACTCCGAACAAACTCCGGTTCGTCAAATCACATAACTCATAATACAAATCGTTATCAAACATTAAGTGTGCGGACACTACGGGTTCGAGAACTATGTAGACATGACCGAGACACATCTCCGGTCAATAACCAATAGCAAAACCTAGATGCTCATATTGGCTCCTACATATTCTATGAATATCTTTATCGGTCAAACCGCATAACAACATACGTTATTCCCTTTGTCATCGGTATGTTACTTTCCTGAGATTCGATCGTCGGTATCAACATACCTAGTTCAATCTCATTACCGGCAAGTCTCTTTACTCGTTCCGTAATGCATCGTCCTGTAACTAACTCATTAGTCACATTGCTTGCAAGGCTTATAGTGATGTGCATTACCGAGAGGGCCCAGAGATACCTCTCCGATACACGGAGTAACAAATCCTAATCTTGATCTATGTCAACTCAAAAAACACACCTTCGGAGACACCTGTAGAGCATCTTTATAATCACCCAGTTACGTTGTGTTCCTCCGGTATTCGGGAGTTGCACAATCTCATAGTCAGAGGAATATGTATAAGTCATGAGGAAAGCAATAGCAATAAAACTAAACGATCATTATGCTAAGCTAACGGATGGGTCTTGTCCATCACATCATTCTCTAATGATGTGATCTCATTCATCAAATGACAACACATGTCCATGGTTAGGAAACTTAACCATCTTTGATTAACGAGCTAGTAAAGTAGACGCATACTAGGGACACTCTGTTTGTCTATGTATTCACACATGTACCAAGTTTCCGGTTAATACAATTCTAGCACGAATAATAAACATTTATCATGATATAAGGAAATATAAATAACAACTTTATTATTTCCTCTAAGGCATATTTCCTTTAGTCTCCCACTTGCACTAGAGTCAATAATCTAGAATACATAGTAATGATTCTAACACCCATGGAGTCTTGGTTCCGATCATATTTTGCTCGTGGAAGAGGCTTAGTCAACGGTTCTGCAACATTCAGATCTGTATGTATTTTGCAAATCTCTATGTCTCCCTCCTTGACTTGATCATGGATGGAATTGAAGCGTCTCTTGATGTGTTTGGTTCTCTTGTGAAATTTGGATTCCTTCACCAAGGCAATTGCTCCAGTATTGTCACCAAACATTTTCATTGGACCCGATGCACTAGGTCTTACACCTAGATCGGATATGAACTCCTTCATCCAGACTCCTTCATTAGCTGCTTCCGAAGCAGCTATGTACTCCGCTTCACACGTAGATCCCGCCACGACGCTCTTCTTGGAACTGCACCAACTGACAACTCGACCATTCAATATAAATACGTATCCGGTTTGCGACTTAGAGTCATCCGGATCAATGTCAAAGCTTGCATCGACATAACCATTTACGACAAGCTCTTTGTCACCTCCATAAAAGAGAAACATATCCTTAGTCCTTTTCAGGTATTTCAGGATGTTCTTGACCGCTGTCCGGTGATCCACTCCTGGATTACTTTGGTACCTCCCTGCTAAACTTATAGCAACGCACACATCAAATGTGGTACACAACATTGCATACATGATAGAACCTATGGCTGAGGCATAGGGAATGACTTTCATTTTATCTCTATCTTCTGCAGTGGTCGGGCATTGAGTCTGACTCAACTTCACGCCTTGTAACACAGGGAAGAACCCTTTCTTTGACTAATCCATTTTGAACTTCTTCAAAACTTTATCAAGGTATGTTCTTTTTGAAAGTCCAATTAAGCGTCTTAATCTATCTCTATAGATCTTAATGCCCAATATATAAGCAGCTTCACCGAGGTCTTTCATTGAAAAATTCTTATTCAAGTATCCTTTTATGCTATCCGAAAATTCTGTATTATTTCCAATCAATAATATGTCATCCACATATAATATTAGAAATGCTACAGAGCTCCCACTTACTTTCTTGTAAATACAGGCTTCTCCAAAAGTCTGTATAAATCCATATGCTTTGATCACACTATCAAAGCGTATATTCCAACTCCGAGATGCTTTCACCAGTCCATAAATGGGTCGTTGGAGCTTGCACACTTTGTTAGCACCTTTAGGATCGACAAAACCTTCTGGTTGCATCATATACAACTCTTCTTTAATATATCCATTAAGGAATTCAGTTTTGACATCCATTTGCCAAATTTCATAAATTATAATCATAAAATGCGACAATTGCTAACATGATTCAGACAGACTTAAGCACCACTATAGGTGAGAAGGTCTCATCATAGTCAACTCCTTGAACTTGTCGAAACCTTTCACAACAAGTCGAGCTTTGTAGACAGTAACATTACCGTCAGCGTCAGTCTTCTTCTTGAAGATCCATTTATTCTCTATGGCTTGCCGATCATCGGGCAAGTCAACGAAATTCCACACTTTTGTTCTCATACGTGGATCCCATCACAAATTTCATGGCTTCAAGACATTTCATGGAATCTGGGCTCATCATTGCTTCCTCATAGTTCGTAGGTTCGTCATGGTAAAGTAACATGACCTCCAGAACAGGATTACCATACCACTCTGGTGCGGATCGTACTCTGGTTGACCTACGAGGTTCAGTAGTAACTTGATCTGAAGTTTCAAGATCATCATCATTAGCTTCCTCACTAATTGGTGTAGGAATCACTGGAACTGATTTCTGTGATGAACTACCTTCCAATTCGGGAGAAAGTACAATTACCTCATCAAGTTCTACTTTCCTCCCACTCACTTCTTTCGAGAGAAATTCCTTCTCTAGAAAGGATCCATTCTTAGCAACGTATATCTTGCCTTCGGATCTGTGATAGAAGGTGTACCCAACAGTCTCCTTTGGGTATCCTATGAAGACACATTTCTCCAATTTGGGTTCAAGCTTAACAGCTTGAAGATTTTTCACATAAGCATCGCAGCCCCAAACTTTTAGAAATGACAACTTAGGTTTCTTGCCAAACCATAGTTCATATGGTGTCGTCTCAGTGGATTTAGATGGTTGTAATGCCACGAGACCGATGCGCCAGGTGTCTCCCGTTTATTCGCTGTCGTTGCCATGTCATTCGCTTGCGTGTCTCTCTTTGACATGTCATCATGTGCATTTCATCTACATGTTTTTCAAAACTTGCATCCGGTCATGTTCGTCATTTTTCTCCGTTGTCCGTTTCGGTATCCGACACTCTCACACGCACCCGTCGCACCTCCCAGATCTTGTTTCGTGAGCGGGAGAAAAACATTCTCGGAATGGGCCGAGATTTGTCAAGTGGCCTTCGTACATCACCGGTAGGCCGCCTGTCAAATGTCGTTCCATTTGGAGGTCGTTTGATGCCCCAACGGTTAACCACGTTAACCGAAGCCCTCTTTCTCTTTGCAGCCCACTAGCCCATCTAAACCCCCTCTATGCTCTTCGATGTTGGATCACGACCGTGCGGGCGAAAACCGCACCTCAATAGCCCTCTCCTACCTCCCTCTACCTATAAAAGGCATCTCCCCCTCCAATTTCGGGCAAAACCCTAGGTTTTCTCCTTCTCGCGCTGCTGGACACGTCCACCCCCGCCATCGGACATGTCCACTGCCACTCCTAGCCTACCTGGAGCCGCCACGTGCCCCCGCCGCCGTCTCCCACCGCTCCAGCTACCAAGGGCCCGCAGGGCCCAGGAAAGGCCCGCCGGGCCCGAACCGCCGCCGCCATCGCCCGCGCGAACCCGCGTCGCCCCGAACCACCGCCGCCATCGCCCGTGCAAACCCGCGTCGCCACGAACCGCTGCCCGCACCTCCCTCCGGCCCTGCGCCAATCAGCCACCGCCACCTGCCCCGAGCGCGCCGCCCCCGTGCCCACTTCGCCGCTGGCCCGCCGGGCCCGGATCGTGCCCGCGCAAGCCCATCCGGCGGGCCGCTCACCCCGAGCGCCCGAGCCCCGCTGCTCCTCCCGTGAAGGAAATATGCCCTAGAGGCAATAATATACTCCCTCCGTCCCATAATATAAGAGCGTTTTTGACACTGCACTATTGTCAAAAACGCTCTTATATTGTGGGACGTAGGGAGTAGTTGTTATTTATATTTTCTTATATCATGCTAGAATTGTATTAATCGGAAACTTAGTTAATGTGTGAATACATAGACAAAACTGAGTGTCCCTAGTATGCCTCTACTTCACTAGCTTGTTAATCAAAGATGGTTAAGTTTCCTAACCATAGACAAGTGTGGTCATTTGATGAATGGTATCACATCATTAGAGAACAATGTGATGGACAAGACCCATCCGTTAGCTTAGCATAATGATCATTTAGTTTTATTGCTATTGCTTTCTTCATGACTTATACATCTTCCTCTAACTATGAGATTATGCAACTCCCGAATACCGGAGGAACACCTTATGTACTATAAAACGTCACAACGTAACTGGGTGATTATAAAGATGCTCTACAAGTGTCTCTGAAGGTGCTTGTTGAGTTGGCATAGATCGAGATTAGGATTTGTCACTCCGTATATCGGAGAGGTATCTCTGGGCCCTCTCGGTAACGCACATCACTATGAGCCTTGCAAGCAATGTGACTAATGAGTTAGTTACCGGATGATGCATTACAGAACGAGTAAAGAGACTTGTCGGTAATGAGATTGAACTAGGTATGATGATACCGATGATTGAATCTCAGACAAGTAACATACTGATGACAAAGGGAACAACGTATGTTGTTAAGCGGTTTGACCGATAAAGATCTTCGTAGAATATGTAGGAGCCAATATGAGCATCCAGGTTCTGCTATTGGTTATTAACCAGAGATGTGTCTCGGTCATGTCTACATAGTTCTCGAACCCGTAGGGTCGCACGCTTAACGTTCGATGATGATTTGTATTATGAGTTATGTGATTTGATGTACCGAAGTTTGTTTGGAGTCCCAGATGAGATCACGGACATGACCAGGAGTATTGAAATGGTCGAGACATAAAGATTGATATATTGGAAGGTTATTATTGGACACCGGAATGGTTTCGGAAAGGTTTGGACATTTTCCGGAGTATTGGGGGTTACCGGAACCCCCCGAGAGTTAATGGGCCTTCATGGGCCCTAGTGGAGAGAGGAGGCGGTGGACAGGTGGTGGCGCGCGCCCCCAAGCGCAAACCGCAATGGACTAGGGTTGGGGGCCCCCCTTTCCTTCTCTCCTCCTCATCCTTCCCTCCTTCTCCTAGTGGGAATAGGAAAGGGGGTGGCAAATCCTACTTGGACCGGGAGTCCAAGTAGGACTCCCCCTCATGGCGTGTCTGTCGTTTCTATATCCATCGTATCTCATAGTAGGGGTCCTAAGCTAGGAGTCTTGGAGAGATGGTAACACGGACACGGGATTTTACCCAGGTTCGGGCCCTCTTGATGGTGGTAAAACCCTAGGTCCTGCTTTTGATTGTATTCATATGGGGTGTAGTACAGAGTACATGTATCTACCATGAGATTGTAGTAATGAATATGAGATGTCTATTGACTAGCCTGGCCCTGGTTTATATAACACACCAGAGGCCTAGGGTTTAGGAGAGTCTTTGTCTTGGGCGCCAAATCTTGTGGGATCTCCCTTGTATGTGGCATGGGCTGTCCGAACTGGCCCAATAGCGAACCGCCATGGGGGTCCTCGGCCCGACCCACTAGTCGCGAGACGACGTGGTGAGTACCCCCTGGTCCAGGACACCGTCAGTAGTCCCCTGAACCAGTCTTGAAGTTGGGGATGCTCCTCAATTCTTCCAAACTGTTCATCTTCGGTTGCCGGTCTTGAAAATTGGTTCAACAAATCTTTCCATCTTCGATCTTGAGGATCCCCGAAGTGAATCCGAAGAGTCTACACATTGGGTATTTGAGGATCCCCTTTAAGTTTTCGGTCTTTAGAAGTGCCTTGTTATTTTTACGCCACACCTCGGGTTTGAAGTTATTCCCGTGCGGCGGTGTCCTCTTGCGTCCGAGCTCCAAAGCCGGACTGCATCTTATATATCTTCTGCAGCCGAGCACCAACGCCGGACCGCTTTCGAGCTCCAACGCCGGAATGTATCCGAGCTCTAATCGCCGGAATGTATCCGAAGTGTCATAGATTACCTTGGTCTTGAAAAAGTTAAAAGGGTATAACTGAGCCTAATGCCGAAGATGCCCTCTATGCAGCCAGCCACTTACAACCGAGCTTTATGCCGGACTGGTTCCGAGGTATCTTTTGCAGTCGAGTACCAACGATGAACTGTATCCGGGCTCCAATGCCGAACTGTATCCGAGGTGCATTTTTTGCAGTCGAGCACCAACGCCGAACTGTATCCGGGCTCTAACGCCGGACTGTATCCGAAGTGTGCGATTTATTCTCTACCGAGATGTATAGTCAGTAACCCTCAAGGTGTGTGTCGGTCTAAAACCCGAGTTGCGCCTGATGGATGACATAAGACCGTTGATCCCAGTAGCCCCTGAGACACAGGTCAATTTGCAAAATCGGCTTGAGGATCAAATCCTATCTCTACAGCATACTTCAGAACACAAAAGCGGTGTGCATAGACCTCGAGACTCAGGTTGGGTGTGGCCGACCAACCCGAGGATCGTAATCTCCCCGAAAACTGTATTGCACTTAAATTTTATGCATTGAATTGTTAATGCAGTAGCCCCCGAGACTTGGGTTGGGCAACATGGCCAACCCTAGGATCGTATCTCCTCGGGAACTAGCTTCAACCGTTGTGTATGTTTTGACAACGCCGAACTATAGTTCGGAAAAGAGTTTCCGAGCAAGACCATCATGCCGAACACCTCAACCAAAAGGATGTCCAGCTTCCTGAAAGGAAAATATAAAATAGGTTAAAGATGTTCTATGCTCGAAGGACCAAAAAACTTATGTGAAAACTTTACGTCTCAATTGAACCAAGTTTTTTGGTGCCAATGCAAAATTGGTCTTAAACTTATGCTTTCGTCATGTTTTAACATGACACATCCGATCTCTAGACATCAAGTGGGTCAACTTTCAGCTTCAACCTCCCTATCCCGAAGGCGGAGTGTTTCTCAAGCCAGTTTAAGATGCTAAGCACGAGCGGCTTTAGAGAGAAACCAGGCAATCTGGCTGTTGACCATGCACTTGAGTCGAGAAAGGAGTGGTAGAAAAAGACTTTGCAACAACTAGCAAAGAAATATTTATTATAAAACGGCTCATATAAATTTAAGAGCCCCCAAGTGATTTAGGTAAAAGAATTTTATGTATAATGATTGTATCACCGAAGTACTTATATCATATTTGTGTTCACCCGAACTTTAAATGTTTCTTAACCGACCGTCGGCTTCTCCCTCTTCGGTCAAGGGCCGAAAAGTGTTATGTACTCCATCTGTCGAGAATATCGGCGGTGTTTCCGATAACTAGACAATCAGGCCATAAGGCTGTAACAGACAAAGTACGCTCAGTGAACTTATGCTATATTACCGATGAAGTGTAAGAAGCATCTTCGAAGAAAATAGTACCCCCACCGATACCTTTCTTTGGTTGCTTATTGTTACTATGAGACTTGTGCAATAGATTTTTTGTACTCATGAGTTCTGTTGTGTGCCGACCATGATTGAAAACAATAAGAGCGCTAGCTTTCGGCTTCACCCAGTCTGAGGTCCGAGCTCAGATGACCCGATCGTGACGATCGCAGAGGTGCTCCATTTACTCCCTAGCCGAACAATCTGGAACGTAGGGGTAAACACAGGAGCAAGGCAACCCAGCTTGCGGAACACTTAAGTCAACATGGTGCATATTGTGGCGTAATACATGAACAAGGAACAAAGCCATGCAAGTATAATCATATGCAAGAGGAAAAGGCTTCATAAAGGAAGCCCCCAAGTAAACGGGGTATTTGAATTTGTGTTCCACAAACAAAGTTTTGACAAGGAAGTTTTTCACAAACAACTCTTTGCCAAAAAAAGTATAATGCTTGGTCGAATGAACAAAATTTAAAACTAAATTTTTTTGAACATGAAAGCAACTTAGCTGGTTAATGTGCTCGATGTTGATGATGACACATGCCGAGCTTGCGGCGGGACGAGGACCCAGCCCCCAAGCTAGTCCCAAGGTGCCCGAGCAAAGAGCTCGGCCTGATGAAGTGATGGTACAATACTGCCGATGTGGCGAGGCAAAGCCCCCAGTCCAACCGAGGTGACGGAGCTAGTCGGCTGGTGACGCCGATGTCTCCGGAGTGGGTTAATGAAGCGATGGTGAAGCCCCCGGTCCAGCTGAGGTGACGGTGCAAGTTGATAATGTGACAACGGAGCTCCCATGTCAGCAAGGCGATGACAAAATTTGGTCGACACGGGCGAGACTATCACGTTGGTACAGCATGGTGATAGCATTGCCCGACCCAAATCATTTACCTGCACACATAAAATAGTGCGAGCTATAAGTAATAACAAAAAATAATAATGAGAAAAAACTTTGCACAATTAACTTGTGCAAATATATTATTTAAAGATATAAATGGTCTGGGTGGTGTCACGGTGCGGTTGATGTCGGCTTGCTGTACTGATGCAGGCAACGATGTCGTTGTTGGTCCGAATCCGAGGGGCGTCGGCTCAGGGAGCATGGAACAACGACGCGATAGACCATAGCGACGAACCACGAACTCGCCAAACGACATCACCGGGCCGTAAATTACCTATGTACAAAAGATAACACTGGCCGAAGTAATAATTCTCAAGATAGAAAAAAGGTATTAAAAATAATTCAGAGAGGTAACACCTAATGGTAATATGAGGTGGCTAAATTAAAGACAGCCACTGCAAAAATCTAACATAAAGGTTATCTGGGTAAAAAGTAGATGAAAAGCAAACTCCATGTATGCTACCATCATCCGAATTCTAGGCGGCCGCTGTGCGCTATTCCGCATGGGCTGTACTAGCGTTGTGCAGTCTCCTCACTGGATTACCACAAGTCGGATTTATTTTTCTGGCAGGTGAGTTCCTGTCCAGCCGGCATATGAGTCTGGCCCTGATCGGGTAGGCTCCACATGCGTCCCCAACGTTGGGACAAAGTTCGGTCGTCAGGCCTTGATAGCTTGTACGCATAGAGCTGAACCCAATCTGATTTGGCGTTTGTCAAAGATCCCATCGCACTATGATGACACTGAGCAAGACCATCATGTGGGTTGCCGCGCTAGCAATAGCACGTCGGATCGCCTTTAAACAGGGTCAGCGAAAGTAAAGCAAAACAAAGACAACAAAGAATATTATTTGAGGTATAAACTTGTTCATACGAAAAAAGTTAGAGTAGAGAGCACCTTGAAAGCCATGTAGCGCTACCTATAGCACTTTGACCTCCACGTGAGGCAAACCTCAGCCGAAGTAGTATCAGTATATCGTATATACTCCCGATCTGTGCAACAAAATGTATGAGCGCGTGGACTTGTACAAAGGGATGTCTCCACGTGTTGATGTGACCACCGCCTAGGACAGCTCTGTTTGACGCGACCCCGGCCTAGGACTGCTAGCGGCTCGTATTGGTGCTGCCAGCTTCACACCTCGTCCTGTTCCATTTTTTTTCTTGGACATAGATCCAGGTTAGCAAAAAAGGAAGAAAAAGAGAGACAGACGGACGCATCTATAGCTCGATGTCGCCACCTCTCCTCCCCCCTTTATATACATGGGAGGGGGCACCCCAAAGACACAACAAGCCATGTCTTAGCCGTGTGTGGTGCCCCCTCCACAATTACACACCTCGGTCATATCGTTGTAGTGCTTAGGCGAAGCCCTGCACCGATATCTTCATCATCACCTCAACACGCCGTCGTGCTGACGAAATTCTCCCTCGTCCTCAACTGGATCAAGAGCTCGAGGGACGTCATCGAGCTGAACATGTGCTGAAAACGGGGGTGTCGTACATTTGGTGTTCGGAACGGTTGGATTGCGAAGACATTCGACTACATTAACCGCGTTACTAAACGCTTCCACTTTCGGTCTACGAGGGTACGTGGACACACTCTCCCCTCTTGTTTCTTTGCATCTCCTAGATAGATCTTGCGTGATTGTAGGATTTTTTTTGAAATACTACGTTCCCCAACAGTGGCATCCGAGCCAGGTCTATGCGTAGATGTTATATGCACGAGTAGAACACAATGAGTAGTGGGCGATAATAGGCATACTACTTACCAGCAACGTCTTGCTTTGATTCGGCGGTATTGTTGGATGAAGCGGCCCGGACCGACATTACATGACCGCGTTTATGAGACTGATTCTACCGATGTGCTTTGCACACAGGTGGCTGGCGGGTGTCTGTTTCTCCAAATTTAGTTGAATCAGTTTGACTACGCCCGGTCCTTGTTGAAGGTTAAAACAACATACTTGACAAAAAATCGTTGTGGTTTTGATGCGTAGGTAAGAACGGTTCTTGCTAGAAACCCGTAGCGGTCACATAAAACTTGCAACAACAAAGTAGAGGACGCCTAACTTGTTTTTGCAGGGCTTGTTGTGATGTGATATGGTCAAGACGTGATGAGATATAAATTGTTGTATGAGATGATCATGTTTTTTAGAAGTTATCGGCAACTGGCAAGAGCGTTATGGATATCGCTTTATTGTATGAAATGCAATCACCATGTAATTGCTTTGCTTTATCACTAAGCGATAGCGATAGTCGTAGAAATAATTAGCGAGGCGACAATGATGCTACGATGGAGATCAAGGTGTTAAGCCGGTGACGATGGAGATCATGACGGTGCTTTGGAGATGGAGATCAAAGGCACAAGATGATGATGGCCATATCATGTCACATATTTTGATTGCATCTGATGTTTATCCTTTATGCATCTTATTTTGCTTAGTACGGCGGTAGCATTATAAGATGATCACTCATTAAAATTTCCAGGTATAAGTGTTCTCCCTGAGTATGTACCGTTGCTATAGTTCGTCGTGCCGAGACACCACGTGATGATCGGGTGTGATAAGCTCTACGTTCAAATACAATGGGTGCAAGCTAGTTTTGCATGCGTGGAATACTTAGGTTAAACTTGACGAGCCTAGCATATGCAGATATGGCCTCGGAACACTGAGACCGAAAGGTCGAACGTGAATCATATAGTAGATATGATCAACATAGAGATGTTCACCATTGAAAACTACTCCATCTCACGTGATGATTGGACACGGTTTAGTTGATATGGATCACGTGATCATTTAGATGACTAGAGGGATGTCTATCTAAGTGGGAGTTCTTAAGTAATATGATTATTTGAACTTTAATTTACCATGAACTTAGTCCTGATAGTATTTGCATATCTATGTTGTAGATCAATATCTCGTGTTATAGCTCCCCGTTTATTTTTGATATGTTCCTAGAGAAAATAAGCTGAAATATGATAGTAGCAAAGATGCGGACTGGATCCGTGATCTAAGGAATATCCTCATTGCTGCACAGAAGAATTATGTCCTTGATGCACCGCTAGGTGACAGACCTTTTGCAGGAGTAGATGCAGGCATTGTGAACATTTGACAAGCTCAGTATGATGAGTACTTCATAGTTTAGCGTGCCATGCTTTACGGCTTAGAACCTGGACTTCAGAAACATTTTGAACGCCACGGATCATATAAGATGTTCCAAGAGCTGAAATTGGTATTTCAGACTCATGCCTGAGTCGAGAGGTAGGAGACCTCTGGCAAGTATTTTGCCTACAAGATGGAGGAGAATAGCTCAACCAGTGAGCATGTGCTCAGAATGTCTGAATTTTACAATCGCTTGAATCAAGTGGGTGTTAATCTTCCAGATAAGATAGTGATTGACAGAGTTCTGTAGTCACTATCACCAAGTTACTGGAAGTGCGTGATGAACTATAATATGCAAGGGATGACGAAAACGATTCCCCGAGCTCTTCGCGATGCTGAAATCAGCGAAGGTAGAAATCAAGAAAAGCATCAAGTGTTGATGGTTAAGACCACTAGTTACAAGTAAAAGGGCAAGGAAAAGAAAGGGAACTTCAAGAAAAATGGCAAGCAAGTTGCCACTCCCATGAATAAGCCCAAAGCTAGACCCAAGCCTGAAACTGAGTGCTTCTACTGCAAAGAAAATGGTCACTGGAAGCGGAACTGCCCGAAATACTTGACGGATAAGAAGGATGGCAAAGTGAACAAAATTATATATGATATACATGTTATTGATGTGTACTTTACTAGTGTTCATAGTATCCCCTGGGTATTTGATACTAGTTCAGTTGCTAAGATTAGTAACTTGAATCAAGAGTTACAAAATGAACAGAGACTAGTTGAGGGCGAGGTGACGATGTGTGTTGCAAGTGATTCCAAGGTTGATAAGATCACCATCGCACACTCCCATTACCATCGTTATTAGTGTTGAACCTAACATAAATGTTATTCGGTATTTGCGTTGAGCATAATATGATTGGATCATGTTTATTGCAATACGGTTATTCATTTAAGTCAAAGAATAATTGTTATTATGTTTACATGAATAAAACCTTCTATGGTCATACACCCAAGGTGAATGATTTATTGAATCTTGATTGTAGTGATACACATATTCATAATATTGATGCCAAAAGATGCAAAATTCATAATGATAGTGCAATGTACTAGTGGCACTGCAGTTTAGGTCATATAGGTGTAAAGCACATGAAGAAACTCCATGTGGATGGAATTTTGGAATCACTTGATTATGAACCATTTGATGCTTGCGAACCATGCGTCATGGGCAAAATGACTAAGACTCTGTTCTCCGGAACAATGGAACGGGCCATTGACTTATTGGGAATAATACATACCGATGTATGCGGTCCGATGAGTGTTGAGGCTCGCGACAGGTATCATTATTTTCTGACTTCACAGATGATTTGAGCAGATATGGGTATATCTACTTAATAAAACATAAGTTTGAAACGTTTGAAAAGTTCAAAGAATTTCAGAGTGAAGTGGAAAATCATCGTAACAACAAAATAAAGCTTCTACGATCTGGTCGCGGAGGCAAATATTTGAGTTACGAGTTTGTTCTTCATTTGAAACAATGTGGAATAGTTTCGCAACTCACGCCACCTAGAACACCACAGCGTAATGGTGTGTCTGAACGTCGTGACTGTACTTTATTAGATATGGTGCGATCTATGACGTCTCTTACCGATTTACCACTATCGTTTTGGGGTTATGCATTAGAGACAGGTGCATTCACGTTAAATAGGGCACCATCTAAATCCGTTGAGATGACACCATATGAACTGTGGTTTGGCAAGAAACCTAAGCTGTCGTTTCTTAAAGTTTAGGGCTGCGATGCTTATGTGGAAAAGCTTCAACCTGATAAGCTCGAACCCAAATCGAAGAAATGTGTCTTCAAAGGATACCCAAAGGAAACTGTTGGGTACACCTTCTATCACAGATCCGAAGGCAAGATCTTTGTTGCTAAGAATGGATCCTTTCTAGAGAAGGAGTTTCTCTTGAAAGAAGTGAGTGGGATGAAAGTAGAAACTTGATGAGGTAATTGTACCTTCTCCCAAATTAGGAAGTAGTTCATCACATAAATCAGTTCCAATGATGCCTACACCAATTAGTGAGGAAGTTAATGATGATGATCATGAAACTTCATATTAAGTTACTACCAAACCTCGTAGGTCAACCAGATTATGTTCCGCACCAGAGTGGTACGGACGTACGGTGATCCTGTTCTGGAAGTCATGTTACTAGACCATGACGAACCTACGAACTATGAGGAAGCGATGATGAGCCCAGATTCCGAGAAATGGATTGAGGCCATGAAATCTGAGATGGGATCCATGTATGAGAACAAAGTGTGGACTTTGGTTGACTTGCCCGATGATCGGCGAGCCATAGAGAATAAATCGATCTTCAAGAGGAAGATGGACGCTGATGGTAGTGTTACTATCTACAAAGCTCGACGTGTCGCAAAAGATTTTCGACAAGTTCAAGGTGTTGACTACAATGAGATTTTTCTCACTCATAGCGATGCTTAAGTCTGTCCGAATCATGTTAGCAATTACCTCATTTTATGAAATCTGGCAAATGGATGTCAAAACTGCATTCCTTAATGGATTTCTTAAAGAACAATTGTATATGATGCAACCAAAAGGTTTTGTTGATCCTAAAGGTGGTAACAAAGTGTGAAAACTCCAACGATCCATCTATGGACTGGTGCAAGCATCTCGGAGTTGAAATATACGCTTTGATAAGGTGATCAAAGCATATGGTTTTATACAGACTTATTGTGAAGCCTGTATTTACAAGAAAGTGAGTGGGAGCACTACAACCTTTCTGATAAGTATATGTGAATGACATATTGTTGATCGAAAATGATGTAGAATTTTCTAGAAAGCATAAAGGAGTGTTTCAAAGGAGTTTTTCAAAGAAATACCTTGGTGAAGCTACTTACATGTTGGGCATCAAGATCTATAAAGATAGATCAGGACGCTTGATAAGACTTTCGATGAGTACATACCTTGATAAGATTTTGAAGGAGTTCAAAATGGATCAGTCAAAGAAGGAGTTCTTGCCTAAGTTGTAAGGTATGAAGTTGAGTAAGACTCAAAACATGACCATGGCAGAAAATAGAAAGAGAATGAAAGTCATTCCTTATGCCTCAGCCATAGGTTATGTAAAGTATGCTATGTTGTGTACCAAACCTATTGTGTACCTTGCCATGAGTTTGGCAAGGGGGTACGATATTGACCCAGGAGTGGATCACTGGACATCGGTCAAAATTATCCAAGACTAAGGAGGTATTTCTTGGTTATGGAGGTGATAAAGAGTTACATCGATGAAAGCTTTTACACCGATCCGGATGACTCTGAGTGTCAATCTGGATACATATTGAAAGTGGGAGCAATTAGCTAGAGTAGCTCCATGCCGAGCATTGTAGACATAGAAAATTTGCAAAATGCATACGGCTCTGAATGTGGTAGACCCATTGACTAAACTTCTCTCACAAGCAAAACATGATCACACCTTAGTACTCTTTGGGTGTTAATCACGTAGCAATGTGAACTAGATTATTGACTCTAGTAAAACCCTTTGGGTATTAGTCACACGGCGATGTGAACTAATCACATAAAGATGTGAACTATTGGTCTTAAATCACATCACGATGTGAACTAGATTATTGACGCTAGTGCAAGTGGGAGACTGAAGGAAATATGCCCTAGAGGCAATAATAAAGTTGTTATTTATATTTCCTTATATCATGATAAATGTTTATTATTCATGCTAGAATTGTATTAACCAGAAACTTAGTACATGTGTGAATACATAGACAAAACTAAGTGTCCCTAGTATGCCCTCTACTTGACTAGCTCGTTAATAAAAGATGGTTAAGTTTCCTAACCATAGATAAGTGTTTTCATGATTATTTAGTTTTATTGCTATTGCTTTCTTCATGACTTATACATGTTCCTCTAACTATGAGATTATGCAACTCCAGAATATCGGACACCTTGTGTTCTATCAAACGTCACAATGTAACTGGGTGATTATAAAGATGCTCTAAAGGTGTCTCCAAAGGTGTTTGTTGAGTTGTCATAGACCGAGATTAGGATTTGTCACTCTGTGTATCGGAGAGGTATCTCTGGGCCTTCTCGGTAATGCACATCACTATGAGCCTTGCAAGCAATGTAACTAATGAGTTAGTTACGGGATGATGCATTATAGAAAGAGTAAAGAGACTTGCCGATAACAAGATTGAACTAGGTATGATGATACCGACGATTGAATCTCGGACAAGTAACATACCGATGACAAAGGGAACACCGTATGTTGTTAAGCGGTTTGACCGATAAAGATTTTCATAGAATATGTAGGATCCAATATGAGCATCCAGGTTCCACTATTGGTTATTAACTGGAGATGTGTTTCGGTCATGTCTACATAGTTCTCGAACCCGTAGGGTCCGCATGCTTAACGTTCAATGACAATTTGTATTATGATTTATGTGATTTGATGTACCGAAGTTTGTTCGGAGTCCCGGATGAGATCACGGACATGACGAGGAGTCTCCAAATGGTCGAGACATAAATATTGATATATTGGACGGTTATGTTTGGATACCGGAATGGTTTCAGAAAGGTTCGGACATTTTCTGCAGTACTGGGGGTTACCGGAACCCCCTCGGGAGTTAATGGGCCTTCATGGGCTCTAGTGGAGAGAGGAGGTGGTGGCACGCTCCCCAAGCACAAACCGCATTGGACTAGGGTTGGGGGGCCTTTCCTTCTCTCTCTCCTCCTCCTTTCCTCCTTCTCCTAGTGGGAATAGGAAAGGGGTGAGTCCTACTTGGACCGGCAGTCCAAGTAGGACTCGCCCCCATGGCGCGCCCCTTGGGCCAGCCACCTGTCCTACCCCCCTTTATATACGTGGGAGGGGGTGCACCCCAAAGACACACCAAGTCTTCTCTTAGTCGTGTGCGGTGCCCCCTCCATAGTTACACACCTCGGTCATATCATTGTTGTGCTTAGGCGAAGCCCTGCACCAGTATCTTCATCATCACCGTCAACACACCGTCGTACTGAAGAAACTCTCCCTCGTACTCAACTGGATCAAGAGCTTGAGGGACGTCATCGAGCTGAACGTGTGCTAAACACGGAGGTGTCATACGTTCGGTGCTTGGATCTGTTGGATCGCGAAGACGTTCGACTACATCAACCATGTTACTAATTGCTTCTGCTTTCGGTCTACGAGGGTACGTGGACACACTCTCCTCTCTCGTTTCTATGCATCTCCTAGATAGATCTTGCGTGATTGTAGGAATTTTTTTGAAA
Source organism: Triticum dicoccoides (assembly GCF_002162155.2). NCBI lineage: Eukaryota > Viridiplantae > Streptophyta > Magnoliopsida > Poales > Poaceae > Triticum > Triticum dicoccoides. Next base: position 408,946,572 of record NC_041390.1, on the reverse strand, counting down.
TACTGCGTTCCCCAACAGTGGCATCCGAGTCAGGTCTATGCGTACATGTTATATGCACAAGTAGAACACAATGAGTTGTGGGCGATAATAGTCATATTGCTTACCAGCAACGTCTTACTTTGATTCGGCGGTATTATTGGATGAAGCGGCCCAGACCGACATTACATGACCGTGTTCATGAGACTGGTTCTACTGACGTGCTTTGCACACAGGTGGCTGGTGGGTGTCTATTTCTCCAACTTTAGTTAAAACATCACACTTGACGAAAAATCATTGTGGTTTTGATGCATAGGTAAGACCGGTTCTTGCTAGAAGCACGTAGCAGCCACATAAAACTTGCAACAACAAAGTAGAGGACATCTAACTTGTTTTTGAAGGGCTTGTTGTGATGTGATATGGTCAAGACTTGATGAGATATAAATTGTTGTATGAGATGATCATGTTTTGTAAAAGTTATCGGCAACCGGCAGGAGCCTTATGGTTGTCGCTTTATTGTATGAAATTCAATCGCCATGTAATTGCTTTACTTTATCACTAAGCGGTAGTGATATTCGTAGAAGCAATAATTAGCGAGACGACAATGATGCTATGATGGAGATCAAGGTGTCAAGCCGGTGACGATGGAGATCATGACGGTGCTTTGGAGATGGAGATGAAAGGCACAAGATGATGATGGCCATATCATGTCACATATTTTGATTGCATCTGATGTTTATCCTTTATGCATCTTATTTTGCTTAGTACGATAGTAGCGTTATAAGATGATCCCTCACTAAAAGTACTCCATCTCACGTGATGATTGGGCATGGTTTAGTTGATATGGATCACGTGATCATTTAGATGACTAGAGGGATGTCTATCTAAGTGGGAGTTCTTAAGTAATATGATTATTTGAACTTTAATTTATCATGAACTTAGTCCTGATACTATTTGCATATCTAAGTTGTAGATCAATAGCTCGCGTTATAGCTCCTTGTTTATTTTTGATATGTTCCTAGAGAAAATAAGTTGAAATATGATAGTAGCAAAGATGTGGAATGGATCCGTGATCTGTGGAATATCCTCATTGCTGCATAGAAGAATTATGTCCTTGATGCACCGCTAGGTGACGGACCTTTCACAGGAGAAGATGCAGATGTTATGAACGTTTGGCAAGCTCAGTATGATGACTACTTGATAGTTTAGTGCACCATGCTTTACGTCTTAGAATCGGGACTTCAAAATGTTTTGAACGCCACGGAGCATATAAGATGTTCCAAGAGCTAAAATTGGTATTTCAGACTCATGCCCGAGTTGAGAGGTATGAGACCTCTGACAAGTATTTTGCCTACAAGATGGAGGAGAATAGCTCAACCAGTGAGCATGTGCTCAGAATGTCTGAGTACTACAATCACTTGAATCAAGTGGGAGTTAATCTTCCAGATAAGATAGTGATTGACAAAATTCTCTAGTCATTATCACCAAGTTACTGGAACTTCGTGATGAACTATAATATGCAGGGGATGACGAAAAGGATTCCCTGAGCTCTTCGTGATGGTGAAATCGGCGAAGGTAGAAATCAAGAAAAGCATCAAGTGTTGATGGTTGACAAGACTACTAGTTACAAGTAAAAGCGCAAGGAAAAGAAAGGGAACTTCAAAAAGAATGGAAAGCAAGTTTCCACTCCTATGAAGAAGCCCAAAGCTAGACCCAAGCCTGAAACTAAGTGCTTCTACTACAAAGGAAATGGTCACTGGAAGCGGAACTGCCCGAAATACTTGACGGATAAGAAGGATGGCAAAGTGAACAAAAGTATATATGATATACATGTTACTGACGTGTACTTTACTAGTGTTTATAGTAGCCCCTGGGTATTTGATACAAGTTCAGTTGCTATGATTAGTAACTTGAAACAAGAGTTACAAAATGAACAGGGACTAGTTGAGGGTGAGGTGATGATGTGTATTGGAAGTGATTCCAAGGTTGATAAGATCACCATCACACACTCCCTTTACCTTCAGGATTAGTGTTGAACCTAAAATAAATGTTATTTGGTGTTTGCGTTGAGCATAATATGATTGGATCATGTTTATTGTAATACGGTTATTCATTTAAGTCAAAGAATAATTGTTATTCTGTTTAAATGAATAAAACCTTCTATGGTCATACACCCAAGGTGAATGATTTATTGAATCTCGATCGTATTGATACACATATTCATAATATTGATGCCAAAAGATGCAAAGTTGATAATGATAGTGCAACATACTAGTGGCACTGCCATTTAGGTCATATTGGTGTAAAGCGCATGAAGAAACTCCATGCGGATGGACTTTTGGAATCTCTTGATTATGAATCATTTGATGCTAGCGAACCATGCCTCATGGGCAAAATGACTAAGACTCCGTTCTCCGGAACAATGGAGCGGGCCACTAACTTATTGGAAATAATACATACCGATGTATGCGGTCCGATGAGTGTTGAGGCTCGCGGCATGTATCATTATTTTATGACCTTCACAGATGATTTGAGTAGATATGGGTACATCTACTTAATAAAACATAAGTCTGAAACGCTTGAAAAGGTCAAAGAATTTTATAGTGAAGTGGAAAATCATCGTAACAAGAAAATAAAGTTTCTACAATCTGATCACGGTGGCAAATATTTGAGCTACGAGTTTGGTCTTCATTTGAAACAATGTGGAATAGTTTCACAACTCACGCCACCTGGAACACCACAGCGTAATGGTGTGTCCGAATATCGTGACCGTACTTTATTGGATATGGTGCGATCTATGATGTTTCTTACCGATTTACCACTATCCTTTTGGGGTTATGCATTAGAGACAGGTGCATTCACGTTAAATAGGGCACCATCTAAATCCGTGGAGACGACACCATATGAACTGTGGTTTGCCAAGAAACCTAAGTTGTCGTTTCTTAAAGTTTGGGGCTGCGATGCTTATGTGAAAAAGCTTCAACCTGATAAGCTCGAACCCAAATCGGAGAAATGTGTCTTCATAGGATACCCAAAGGAAACTATTGGGTACACCTTATGTCACAGATTCGAAGGCAAGATCTTTGTTGCTATGAATGGATCCTTTCTAGAGAAGGAGTTTCTCTTGAAAGAAGTGAGTGGGAGAAAAGTAGAAACTTGATGAGGTAATTGTACCTTCTCCCGAATTAGAAAGTAGTTCATCACAGAAATCAGTTCCAGTGATGCCTACACCAATTAGTGAGGAAGTTAATGAAGGAAATATGCCCTAGAGGCAATAATAAAGTTGTTATCTATATTTCCTTATACCATGATAAATGTTTATTATTCATGCTAGAATTGTATTAACCAGAAACTTAGTACATGTGTTAATACATAGACAAACAAAGTGAACCTAGTATGCCTCTACTTGACTAGCTCGTTAATCAAAGATGGTTAAGTTTCCTAGCCATAGACATGTGTTGTCATTTGATGAACGGGATCACATGATTAGAGAATGATGTGATGTACAAGACCCATCCGTTAGCTCAGCACTATGATCGTTTAGTTTATTGTTATTGCTTTCTTCATGACTTTTACATGTTCCTATGACAATAAGATTATGCAACTCCCGAATACCAGAGTAACACTTAGTGTGCTATCAAACATCACAACGTAACTGTGTGATTATAAAGATGCTCTACAGGTGTCTCCGATGGTGTTTGTTGAGTTGGCATAGATCGAGATTAGGATTTGTCATTCCGATTGTCGGAGAGGTATCTCTAGGCCCTCTCGGTAATGCACATCACTATAAGCCTTGCAAGTCATGTGACTAATGAGTTAGTTGCGGGATGACGCATTACAGAACGAGTAAAGAGACTTGCCGATAACGATATCGAACTAGGTATGATGATACCGACGATCGAATCTCGGGCAAGTAACATACCGATGACAAAGGGAACAATGTATATTGTTGTGCAGTTTGACCGATAAAGATATTCGTAGAATATGTAGGAGCCAATATGAGCATCCAGGTTCCGCTATTGGTTATTGACCGGAGATGTGTCTCGGTCATGTCTACATAGTTCTCGAACCCGTAGGGTCCGCACGCTTAAAGTTCGATGACGATTTGTATTATGAGTTATGTGATTTGATGACCGAAGTTTGTTCGGAGTCTCGGATGAGATCACGGACATGGCGAGGAGTCTTGAAACTGTTGAGACATAAAGATCGATATATTGGAAGGCTATATTTGGACATCGGAAAGGTTTTGAGTGGTTCGGGTATTTTTCGGAGTACCTGAGAGTTATGGGAATTCGCCGGGGGAAGTATTGGGCCTTCATGGGCCTTAGTGGAAAGGAGAGAAGGGCCACAAGGGGAGGCCGCGTGCCCCCCATGAGTTGGTCCGAATTGGACTAGGCAGGGGGCGGCGCCCCCATCTTTCCTTCTCCCTCTCCTCTCCTTCCTTCTTCTCCTACTTGGAGTAGGAAAGGGGGAAACCTACTCCTACTAGGAGTAGGAATCCCCCCTTTGGGCGTGCCCCTTGTGGCCGGCCCCCCTCCTCCTCCCCTCCTTTATATACGGGGGAGGGAGGCACCCCATAGACACACGAGTTGATTATTTAGCCGTGTGCGGTGCCCCCCTCCACAAATTTCCACCTCGGTCATATCGTTGTAGTGCTTAGGCGAAGCCCTGCGTCGGTAACTTCATCATCACCGTCATCACGCCGTTGTGCTGATGAAACTCTCCCTCGGCCTCAACTGGATCAAGAGTACGGGGGACGTCACTGAGATGAACGTGTGCAGATCGCGGAGGTGCCGTGCGTTTGATACATGATCGGTTGGATCGCGAAGACGTTCGACTACATCAACCGCGTTTCATAAAGCTTCCTCTTTCGGTTTACGAGGGTACGTAGACATACTCTCCCCCTCTCTTTGCTATGCATCACCTAGATGGATCTTGCGTGTGTGTAGGAATTTTTTTGAAATTACTGCGTTCCCCAAGAGTGGCATCAGAGCCAGGTCTATGCATAGATGTTATATGCACGAGTAGAACACAAAGGAGTTGTGGGCGTGGGTATATACATATTGCTTGCCTTCACTAGTTGCTTCTTGATTCAGCGGTATTGTTGGATGAAGCGGCTCAGACCGACATTACGCATACACTTATGAGAGACTGGTTCTACCAATGTGCTTCGCACATAGGTGGCTAGTGGGTGTATGTTTCTCCAACTTTAGTTGAATCGGTTTCAATGAACAGGGTTCTTTCTGAAGATCAAAAAGCAATCACTATACCACGTTGTGGTTTTGATGCGTAGGTAAGAATGGTTCTTGCTAAGCCCGTAACAGCCACGTAAAACCTGCAACAACAAAGTAGAGGACGTCTAACTTGTTTTTGTAGGGCATGATGTGATGTGATATGGTCAAGACATGATGAGATATAAATTTTTGTATGAGGTGATCATGTTTTTGTTAAAGTTATCGGCAATTGGCAGAAGCCTTATGATTGTCGCTTTATTGCATAAGATGCAAGCGCCATATAATTGCTTTACTTTATCGCTATCCCATAGCAATAGATGCAAAATCAATAGTTGGCGAGACGACCATGTGATGACACATTGATAGAGATCAAGATGATGGAGATCATGGTGTCATGCCGGTGACGATGGAGATCATGACGGTACCTTGGAGATGGAGATCAAATGCACAAGATGATGATGGCCATATCATGTCACATATTTTTATTGCATGTGATGTTTATCCTTTATGCATCTTATTTTGCTTAGTACGACGATAGCATTATGAGATGATCCGTTACTAAATTTTAAGGTATAAGTGTTCTCCCTGAGTATGCACCATTGCGATAGTTCGTCGTGCCGAGACACCACATAATGATCGGGTGTGATAAGCTCTACGTTCACATACAACGGGTGCAAGCCAGTTTTGCACACGAGGAATACTCAGGTTAAACTTGATGAGTCTAGCATATGCAGATATGGCCTCGGAACACTGAGACCGAAAGGTAGAGTTTGAATCATATAGTAGATATGATCAACATACTGATGTTCACCATTGAAAACTTCTCCATCTCACGTGATGATCAGACATGGTTTAGTTGATATGGATCACGTGATCACTTAGATGATTAGAAGGATGGCTATCTAAGTGGGAGTTCCTAAGTAATATGATTAATTGAACTTAAATTTATCATGAACTTAGTCCTAATAGTATTTGCATATCTATGTTGTAGATCAATTGCTCGCGTATACCTTCCCCGTTTTATTTATGATATGTTCCTAGAGAAAACTATGTTGAAAGATGTTAGTAGCAATGATGCGGACTAGCTTCGTGATCTGGGGATTATCCTCATTGCTGCAAAGAAGAATTATGTCCTTGATGCACCGCTAGGTGACAGACCTATTGCAGGAGTAGAAGCAGACGTTATGAACATTTGGCAAGCTCAATATGATGACTACTTGATAGTTTAGTGCACCATGCTTTACGGCTTAGAACCGGGACTTAAAAAACATTTTGAACGCCACGAAACATATAAGATGTTCCAAGAGCTGAAATTTGTATTTCAGACTCATGCCCGAGTCGAGAGGTATGAGACCTCTGACAAATACTTTGCCTACAAGATGGTGGAGGATAGCTCAACCAGTGAGCATGTGCTCAGAATGTCCGAGCACTACCATCGCTTGAATCAAATGGGAGTTAATCTTCCAGAAAAGATAGTGATTGATAGAGTTCTCTAGTCACTGTCACCAAGTCACTGGAACTTTGTGATGAACTATAATATGCATGGGATGACAAAAATGATTCCCCGAGCTCTTCGCGATGCTGAAATCGGCGAAGGTAGAAATCAAGAAAAGCATCAAGTATTGATGGTTGACAAGACCACTAGTTTCAAGTAAAATGGCAAGGGAAAGAAAGGGAACTTCAAGAAGAATGGCAAGCGAGTTACCACTCTCGTGAAGAAGCCCAAAGCATGACCTAAGCCTAAAACTGAGTGCTTCTACTGCAAAGGGAATGGTCATTGGAAGCGGAACTACCCCCAAATAGTTGGCGGATAAGAAGGATGGCAAAGTGAAAAAAAGTATATTTTATATACATGTTATTAATGTGTACTTTAGTAGTGTTCATAGTAACCCCAGGGTATTTGATACCGGCCCAGTTGCTAAAATTAGTAACTCCAAACAGGAATTGCAAAATGAACAGAGACTAGTTGAGGGCGAAGTGACGATGTGTGTTGGAAGTGATTCCAAGGTTGATAAGATCACCCTCGCACAGTCCCGTTACCTTCAGGATTAGTGTTGAACCTAAAATAAATGTTATTTGGTGTTTGCGTTGAGCATAATATGATTGGATCATGTTTATTGCAATACGGTTATTCATTTAAGTCAAAGAATAATTGTTATTCTGTTTACATGAATAATAACTTCTGAGGTCATACACCCAAGGTGAATGGTTTACTGAATCTCGATCGTAGTGATACACATATTCACAATATTGATGCCAAAAGATGCAAAGTTGATAATGATAGTGCAACATATTTGTGGCACTGCCGTTTAGGTCATATTGGTGTAAAGCGCATGAAGAAACTCCATGCTAATGGGCTTTTGGAATCACTTGATTATGAATCACTTGATGATTGCGAACCATGCCTCATGGGCAAGATGACTAAGACTCCGTTCTCCTAAACAATGGAGCGAGCAACTAACTTATTGGAAATAATACATACTGATGTATGCGATCCGATGATTGTTTAGGCTCGTGGCAGGTATCGTTATTTTCTGACCTTCACAGATGATTTGAACAGATATGAGTGTATCTACTTAATGAAATACAAGTCTGAAACGTTTGAAAAGTTCAAAGAATTTTAGAGTGAAGTGGAGTATCATCGTAACAAGAAAATAAAATTTCTACGATCCGATCGCGGAGACGAAATATTTGAGTTATGAGTTTGGCCTTCAGTTGAAACAATGTCGAATAGTTTCGCAACTCACGCCACCTGAAACACCACAGCGTAATGGTGTGTCCAAACATCTTAACCATACTTTATTAGATATGGTGCAATCTATGATGTCTCTTACCGATTTACCACTATCGTTTTGGGGTTATGCATTAGAGACAGCCACATTCACGTTAAATAAGGCACGGTCTAAAAATCCGTTGAGATGACACTATATGAACTGTGGTTTAGCAAGAAACCTAAACTGTCGTTTCTTAAAGTTTGGGGTGATGACACTACTAGGAAAAGGGCTATAGATGAAATTGACACTAATGGCGCCCCAGAAAAGTGGTGCGCCACTACTATATACTAATGGCGCACCATGTGCTGATGCGCCATTAGTGTGGAAGACACTAATGGCGCACCAGACACACGGTGCGCCACTAGTAACATTTTTTTTTCATTTTTCCAAACATACTAATGGCGCATCTAGGCAAAGTGCGCCATTACTAGTTCTAACTAGTAATGGCGCACCAGCCACACAGTGCGCCACTACTGTATTTTTTATTCTTTTTTTTGCAAAACTACTAATGGCGCACCGTGGCATAGTGTGCCATTACTAGTTTAAACTAGTAATGAAGCACTACGCAATGGTGTGCCATTAGTATATATATATATATATATATATATATATATATATATATATATATATATATATGTATATATATATATATGTATATATATATATATTGTTTTTTATTTTTTTGCAAAACTATTGATGGCGCACGGCCAGCAGGTGCGCCATTAGTATGTTGGGTTACTAATGGCGCATGGGTGGGTGGTGCGCCATTAGTAACCTGGGACCAGCTAGATATTTTGGACAGCCACACCTACACACTCACTTTCCCCACTTTATTCCCTCCACCTCCTTCTCCAAGCTTGTCGGCTGCCTCCTCCTCCTCACCTCATTTGCACCATAGATTCATCAAAATTAAGTGGTTAAATTACCTTTATTTTGATAGGTAAGTAAGGGGAAAGCTATCTTTATGTTGTAGATCTACTTTTTTTCTCCCTAACTCGCTCCAACAACGTGCACATGCACTTTTTGTGGCCTAGCTAGATCTATGTATGTTTGTGGTGTTGCATATATGTTTGTGTTTGCAGGTACCGGTATTTGAAATGCGATAGTTGCCAATATTTTGCCGGAATGTTGATTCATTTCCGTTTCGGCGAGAATTTTGGCACTATGCATTCTTTTTGGTCCTATTTTTAGGGAAAGTCATGCCAAATTTTTTCTTGGTTCTAAAATATCGTTTTGCTCTACCCCGCAGGCGACCATGGTCCGCACGATGACCGAAGGCATCGTGAATAGGTTTTTGAGCTCCGTGAAGGCCAAGATGCTTCAAAAGAACAAGACGGAGATAAGATGTCCGTGTCGAAGATGCAAGCTGAAGAGCCTTATTGCGGGCCCGGATTCCGGGTAGGTGCGGGACCACCTGCTCTTGCGTGGTTTCATGGATGGCTATCGGTGGCAAGGTGATGAAGATGACTATGAAGTCGTCCATGGGGGCCGGGCAAGAAATGAGGAAGGGCAGCAAGACAACCACCGCGGCTCGGGCGGGCAAGAAGACAAAGAATCTCCAGGACATGATCACGACGGTGATGCTATACACAGTCATCATGTAGAAGATGTCGGACATGATGGTGAGGACGATGCCGGAGCAGACGAAGGGCATGATCATGAAGATGAAGATGTCAGCGGAGCAGACGACGATGCACCATCGATGGGCTGGGTGCAGGACCCTCATATTCAAGAGCTGCTTCTCAAGCAGACGGATAATGCAAGAGCTGCCGCCCGAGAGAAAGCCAAGCTGGATCAACTGGAGATAGATGTGGTTACTCCATTGTATCAAGGATGCAGGCCCGAGGATACCCGCCTGAAAGTAACGCTCACAGCTCTGGAGATGAAGGTAAAACACAAAATGACCGACGCATGCTTCGACGAGAACATGTCATTCTGGCACGAACGTCTTCCCAAGGGGAACAAGTGCCCTACCAGTTTCAAGGAGGCGAAGAAAATCACGTGTCCTCTGGATTTACCGCACGTGAAATACCATGTGTGCATGAACAACTGCATCATTTATCGGGACGAGCACGCGGAGTCTACCATATGTCCGGTGTGCGGCGTCACTCGATACAAGAAGACGAAGAAAGCTCCTCGAAAAGTGGTGTGGTACTTTCTGATCACTCCTCGTCTGCAGCGGTATTTCATGGACCCTAAGGTAGCAAAGCTCCTGCGTTGGCACACAGATAGGGAGGAGAAGAAGCGAGAAGATGACGCAAATGATCTGTAGATAAATAAAAAAGACAAGATGATGAGTCACCCTAAGGATGGGAGCCAGTGGCAAGCGTTGAAATTTGAACACCCAGAATTTGGGAAGCATCCAAGGAACATCGTGCTGGGCGCGAGCACCGATGGAGTCAATCCGTTTGGCAGCCAGAGAAGCACACATAGCACCTGGCCTATGTTTGTGTGGATGTACAACCTTCCCCCTGGTTGTGCATGAAGAGGAAGTACATTCACATGAGTATGCTAATTGAAGGGCCAAAAAAACCAAGGAACGACATCAGTCTGTATCTGGGGCTGCTGAAAAAGGAGCTAGACATGCTGTGGAAAACGCCAGCCAATACGTGGGACACCGCAGAGAAAGAATCTTTCCCTATGAGAGCCGCACTGCTCACGATGGTGCACGACTATCTCGGTTACGGATATCTCACGGGGCAGGTGGTCCATGGATTTTCTGGATGCGTCAGGTGCATGGATGACACAACATATCGCCAGCTAGATAGAGATCTTGGGGTCTTTGAAAACCGTGTTCATGGGACATCGAAGGTGGCTTCACGATGATGACCCGTGGAGGAAACGCAAGGATCTGTTCGATGGTGAAACCGAACCCCGAAGACACCTGCATACGAGGAGTGACGAGGAAATAGACGAGTTGTTGAAAAATTGGAAAGATTGCCCACTGTCGGGAAAGAAGCAAAAGGCGCCAGAGCCGGGAAAGAAGCGAAAGGCGCCAGAGCCTTGTAACGCCCTCGATGCGGCTATATCTCCCACGTGTCGAAGCACGACTTAGAGGCATAACCGCATTGAAAGCAATGTCGCAAGTGAGGTAATCTTCACACAACCCATGTAATACATAAGGGAAAGAGATACATAGTTGGCTTACAATCGCCACTTCACACAATACATGAATAAAGCATTACATCATCCAGTTACACACAAGGTCCGACTACGGAACCAAAATAAAAGAACACTACCCCAAATGCTACACAGATCCCCGATCGTCCTGACTAGGCTCCACTGCTGCTCAACTAGAACGAAACAACACAAAGGACAAGATCTTCATCGAGCTCCTCCTGAGCTTGGTTGCGTCACCTGCTCGGTAACATCGGCACCTGCAAACTAGTTTTGAAAGTATCTGTGAGCCACGGGGACTCAGCAATCTCACACCCTCGCGATCAAGACTATTTAAGCTTATAGGGAGGGTAAAAGGTATGAGGTGGAGCTGCAGCAAGCGACTAGCATATATGGTGGCTAACCTATTCGCAAAAGAGAGCGAGAAGAGAAGGCAAAGCACAATCGATGAACTATGATCAAGAAATGATCCTAAAACAACCTACGTCAAGCATAACTCCAACACCATGTTCACTTCCCGGACTCCGCCGGAAAGATACCATCATGGTTACACACGCGGTTGATGTATTTTAATTAGGATCAACTTCAGGTTTTCTACAACCGGACATTAACAAATTCCCATCTGCCCATAACCGCGGGCACGACTTTCGAAAGTTCAAATCCCTGCAAGGGTGTCCCAACTTAGCCCATCACAAGCTCTCACGATCAACGAAGGATATTCCTTCTAGCGGGAAGGCCCGATCAGACTCGGAATCCCGGTTACAAGACATCCTCGACAATGGTAAAACAAGTCCAGCAAAGCCACCCGATGTGCCGACATCCTAATTGGAGCTGCACATATCTCGTTCTCAGGGCAACACCGGATAGGTCAAGCTATGAGTAAAACCAGCCCTCAAGTTTCCTCGAGGTGGCCCCGCAGGCTGCCCATTTCGAACCAACACTTAGACAAGCACTGGCCCGGGGGGGTTAAAATAAAGATGACCCTTGGGCTGGCCTAACCCAAGGGAAAAAGAGACTAGGTGGCGAATGGTAAAACCAAGGTTGAGCCTTGCTGGAGGAGTTTTATTCAAAGTGAACTGTCAAGGGGTTCCCATTATAACCCAACCGCGTAAGGAACGCAAAATCCGGGAACATAACACCGATATGACAGAAACTAGGGCGGCAAGAGTGGAACAAAACACCGGGCATAAGGTCGAGCCTTCCACCCTTTACCAAGTATATAGATGCATTAATTAAATAAGAGATATTGCGATATTCCAACAAAACATCCATGTTCCAAACATGGAACAAGCTTCAATCTTCACCTGCAACTAACAACGCTATAAGAGGGGCTGAGCAAAGCGGTAACATAGCCAAACAACGGTTTGCTAGGACAAGGTGGGTTAGAGGCTTGGTTCAACAATATGGGAGGCATGATAAGCAAGTGGTAGGTATCATAGCATAGGCATAGCAAAAGAGCGAGCATCTAGCAAGCAAAGATAGAAGTGATTTCGAGGGTATGGTCATCTTGCCTGAAATCCCGCAAGGAAGAAGAACGAGTCCATGAAGAAGACAAACGGATGTAGTCGAACGGGTCCTCACAATCACGACGTTACCGGAACCAACCCGAAGAAGCAACACCGGAAAGAAGCACACAACATAGTAAACAACCAACACATAAACATGGCATGATGCACAATCACGTATGATGCATGTCCGGTTTAATGAAGCATGGCATGGCAAAGTGCACAAGCAACCCTACAAATTAAGTGGAGCACAATATGCAACGGAGTTGCATATTGAAGAAAACACCGCATGACTTATTTAGTTCGATCTCGTTTATGTACCCAACAATATTAAATGTTGTTAAACATGGTAAGAGGTGAAGCATAACAAAACTATACCATTTAAACCATTTAAATGGGGCCGGATATAGCAAACAACGAATCCGGTAAATCCCCATATGCATTAGCAATTTAAATGCAAACAACAATTTAAGCATTTTAATTGTTGTTAACATGATGCGGATGGCATGTTCAAGTTATGCAAGTTTTAAGAAAATGTTAACAAGAGCATATTATGAGGCATTTGTCACCATGGTGGAAAGAAAAAGGGGTGCCACGACAACGATAACGAAAACGGTGCCACTGCAACGTTCCGGTTCCGGTAACTCGATTGAGATACCGATGCAAAGGAGAAGTATGCGGATGCGTGCAAAAGATGGTGGGGCGCTCCCGGATTCCGGGTGTCCCATGATTTGGGGACGAGGAAACGAGCGACAATTTGGGCACGGGGCAAACACGAGCATCTCAAACATCGCAAGCATTCGTTCTCGGACGGTCATCTCAGGGTTATACCTTCGAAGCGTGCATTACCGGAACGGATCAAATTCGGCGGTGGGGGTACACGTCGATGGTCGTCGTGGTACTTGGTGTTTCGCACTTGCCGATCTCGTCAACCCGAAGGGGTACTTGGTACAATCCGCATAGTCATGCACTTGTCGTCGAGGGACTTGACAAATCCGAGGCTTCCGGAGGTGACGGTAGTGGGACTTGGTGAAACCGAGTTCTTCGGAGGTCGTCATGGTACTTGTTCACGTTGTAGTCGTACACGGCGCGTTGTGGACGTAGTTGTACTCGCGGCCTTCGGTAATGGAACTTGGGCATAGTGGTACACATTGTCGGGGTACTCGTCCCATCACCGGGTGTAGTCGTTCACGTTCGGAGGGGAACTTGGCGTCTTGGTGATTCCGAAGAAGGCGGTAGATGTACTCGGTGAATCCACAAGGCGTGCACGGGTCGTAGTGGAACTCTGACAAAATCCACGGGGCTGTCTTGGCATGCAACGAGCACGGCACGATGGGCATGAAGGGCGGCGCTGGTTCTCTGCTCCAACGAAGCAGAACGACGGGCGAGCGGGCGGCCGACCTGGTGTCTTAGAGCAGCGGGGAAAGGCGGTGGTGAGCGGCCGGATCGGAGGCAGAGGAGGTCACGGGAAGCTGGTCCGGCGGGATCCGGGCGAAGGAGGGCCGTCCTGGGCGCAGGTCGCCGGATCAGGAGGCGATGGGACTAGGCAGACTAGAGTAGAGCCGGGAGTAGGAGGTCGCGGGCGACGAACCAAGGAGGTGGCGTGGCTCCACTTGGCATCGGGAACGAGGTCACAGGAGGGGAAGCATGCCAGTGGTGGTCGAATCCGGTGGGATCGAGGGAGGAGCGGGCGGCGGTTGGAGGAGCTTGGCGGTGCTGCGGTCGGACGAAGCAGGGAGGCGCACGAGGACTCAAGCGCGGCAAGGCACCGGTGCTGGCGACAGGGAGGTCTCGCGCGCGGGTGAGGGCGCCATGGGAGGCTGCTGGAGGTGCGAAAGGTGGTGCACGACGGCGGGGTTGCGTCACAAGGCACGAGAGGGAGATGGGAGGTTCGGGCGTGGGAGATCGAGCGAGAGAGAAAGGATCACGACGAGAGGAGGGGGTCGAGCGTGGGTCTCCTGGTGACGGCGCTAGGAGGGAGAGAGGGATCGAGAGGGATATGGTTTCGGTCAGTGCTAGGGTTACAAGTGTTAGGTGGGCTTGGGGCAAATGGGCCTTAGAGGCCGGCCCAATGTTGCTGCTGGTTGGAGACCCCAGATGGGCTGGTTTGGCTCTCCCTCTCTCTTTTTAACTATTTCAAAGAAACCCAAACTTGAAAGAAAAGCCTAGAGGGATAGCAGTGGAGTTTGAACATGACGTAAATTTTCTCATAGTCACAAAAATGAGCCTGATCCACGAAAAATGGGAATGATCACGTGGGTGAAGTTTGAAACGAAATCATTTGGATATAATTCAAATGGTTTTGCATAGGAAGTAGGTGATAGGGAGGTCCAAAAATGTTCGGATTTTTGGTGGAGCTCCAAAAAATGATGAAAGAAATATAAGGCAAGGTTAGAGAGTCAACACTTGAAGAAGAAAAAGGCCAAGGGATTTAATATGCAAGTGTGTTAAGGTGAATTCCAAAACAATGGAATGGTTTTATATAGCTCCCTAAATATTGGGAGGATATGTTATAAAGAGAATCACCATGTGAATTCCCTCGGTTTAAATGGATAAAAGATCCATGGAATTTATTTAGTTGAGTTAAGAAAAGAAAAGATATGATGCAATGCACATGATGCAATGATGAATGCAAAGAACCAAACAAATCACACGACGAAACCCGGAAAACCTGGAAGGCATCGGAAGCTCCGGTCTTGGGGCGTCACAAGCCACTGCTGAAGGTATGGAAAACGAGGTCTGTTTTCTGGGACTTGCCGTACTGGAAGATCCACCGTGTGCCTCACAGCCTTGATGTCATGCATATCACGAAGAACGTGTGCGAGAGTCTGCTTGGTACCCTGCTCAACATGCCAGAGAGGACCAAAGATGGGCTGAAAGCAAGGGTAGAGTTGAAATCAATGGGCATCAGGAAGGAGCTTCACGCTAATGATGATGATGAGGCGAAGCAGGACACAGAAAGTCGTCGCAAAGGCAAAAAGGCCAAGAAGACCGGAAATGACTACCCTCCCGCGTGCTTCACTCTAAGTCAGGAGGAGATTGAGCAGTTTTTCACCTGCCTCGTAGGAGTAAAACTTCCTTACGGTTACGCGGGGAAGATAAGCAGATACCTAGACCCATCGAAGCAGAAGTTCAGTGGGATGAAGTCTCACGACTATCACGTGCTGATGACACAGATACTTCCAGTTGCAAACCGTGGGATCATGGACGCGCACGTCTGTGAAACGCTATTTGGCCTATGCAAATTTTTCGACGTCATCTCTCGGAAGTCGGTTGGCGTGAGGCAACTCAGAAGGCTACAGGAAGAGATCGTGGTGATACTATGCGAGCTTGAGATGTACTTCCCGCCTGCATTCTTCGACGTTATGGTGCATCTGCTGGTCCATATCGTGGAGGATATCATCCAACTCGGGCCGACGTTCCTGCACAGCATCATGCCGTTCGAAAGGATGAATAGTGTCATCAAAGGATACGTTCGCAACATGTCACGTCCAGAGCGAAGTATAGCCAGGGGCTTTCTGACCGAAGAGTGCATCTCCTACTGCACGAATTATCTAGGCATCGAGAACCCCGTTGGTCTGCCCGTCAACAGGCACCTCGGCAGGCTCGCTGGATGGGGTGTTCGTGAGGGTCACCGCGAAATGCATGTCGACTTCGAGGGTCGACTCGCCGACTTTGAAAGAGCAAACCTAGTCGCGCTACAACACATAGATGTGGTCAATCCTTGGGTGGTAGAGCACAAAACCTTTATTGAGAAGATGTACAATGACCGAGGCCAACAGAGGACGAACGGAGATATAATCAAAGAGCACAACTCATGTTTCACGCGTTGGTTCAAACAGAAGCTTCTGTCGTACCCTTTACATGAGGATTATTCCACGGAAGAACAACTCATATTCGCCTTGTCACAGGGCGCCGAGCACAACCTGATGACCTATGAGGCGTACGATATCAACGGCTACACATTCTACACCGAGGACAAGCACATGAAGAGCGATGGTTATCAGAACTCTGGGGTAACGATGGAATCCTACACCGGTAACGACAAGGACAGATACTACGGAAGGATCGAGGAGATCTTGGAGCTGAGCTACGCTGGAGAGAAGGTCCCGATGTTCCGTGTCAGATGGGCCAAGAGCGTCCTAAAAGAAGACCGGTATTTCACCACCATGGTTATACCCGAAGCCAAATCCAAGACTGCAGGCACAAACGTCACCGCGAAAAATGAGCCATGGGTACTGGCTTCCCAAGTGGACCAATGCTTCTTCATTACCGACCCTTCAAAGCCCAGTCGTGTTGTCATGAGGAGAGGCAAAAGGAAGATCATCGAAATGGATGGAGTAGCCAATGAGCAAGACTTCAACAAGTACGGCGACCCGAAGATCGAACATGACGACGACGATGAAGTAGCAGGATACACCACAAGAAGAAGCAGGACCACCCTACCTAAAGGACATCTGTTCCATATAAGAACTCCATTTGCGAAAAAGAAGGGCAAGAAGATTGTGAACAGATAGCTAGGTAGCTAAAATCGATTGTATTTAAATTGTAGTCTTTATTTTTCGATTGTATTTCATGGGCACTTTTTGAACTATCATGAATATTTTTAAATTTCATGGGCACTTTTTGAATTCATGAAAAAATATTGAATATTCATGAGGACACTCGATCTCGATCCCCCTCCATCTCGATCGCTATCCCCCCTCGCCAGATCCCCCTCGCCGCCGAGCACCCCCCGCACCCTCCCCCGCTCCACCCTCGCACCCTCCCCCGCTCCACCGTCACAAATGAATGCGACTAAAAATCCAGAAAAAACAAATTTGATTATATTTTCAAAAAAAAAATTGATTATATTTTCAAATAACAAATTTGATGATATTTTTTTATATTCATAAATATTTTCAAATAACAAATCTGATGATATTTTTTAAAAAATTATTACTGTTTTTATAAAAATTTATTACTATTTCATATTCATATTCATTTTCTAAAAAAATATTAGATGCAACAAAATAATAATAAAAAAATTTACTTATGGCGCATGGCTGGCTAGTGCGCCATTGCTATCTAAAAAAAGAATACTTATGGCACACGGTCCCGCTGGTGCGCCATTGCTATGAAAAAAACATTCTAGTGGCGCACCGCCAGGGGGTGCGCCATTAGTAATCTTCCCCCATCCATACATTTCGTCCCTCCCTCGTCCCTCCCTCTCTCCAGACACTTCATCCCTCTCCCTCCACCGCGACGCTCCCTCCCTCGTCCCTCCCTCCACCGCGCCGCCGCCGCCGCTGCCCCGACCCACTGCGCCGCAGCCGCCCACGCGCCCCCACCTCCTCCCTCTCCCCATCCTCCCCCTCGAGCGCT
>NC_041390.1:408907639-408928432 GCF_002162155.2 Triticum dicoccoides | reverse complement strand
GCAGCCTCCCTCGCCTCCCTCGAAACCCTAGAAACCCGCCGGAGATTTGGAGCCTCGGAGCCGTCGAAGACTTGGAGCCTCGGAGCCGCCCCACGTCCACCAGGAGAGGAGGCCCACCGGAGATTTCGAGCCTCGGAGCCACCGGAGACTTGGAGCCTCGGAGCCGCCCCACGTCCACCAGGAGAGGAGGCCCGCGACCTCCCCGCCGTCTATCCCCGCCTCCCCCAGGCTCGCCGTCTCCATCCTCCGTTGTCTCCCCTCCGGCCACCACCTCATTATGGTCAGGTAACCCTCCTCCCTCTGCCTCTCTTCTCCTCTCTTCCTCCTCTCCTCCCTCCCGACCATGCCCTCTTCTTCTCTCTTTTGCTAGGTTTAGGTCAAATCATTGCCTCTACCTCACTGGCTAACACTTCCATGGTGCTATATCCTCTGTTGCTTTAATTGTACAACATTAGATATAGACATTTGAATCAAATTTGTGATCATCAAACATCAAAATTGCAGGGGAGAGGTTGGTGCCTGGATTGCATTCGTTGTAGTCATCCTGCGGCTCTTCTTCCCGCGTCACTTCCCTGGTATCATTTCCTACCTAATCTTTTACCTATCCTTGCTGCCCCTAGCAAATTATCACTATGTGTTGCATTTCTCATCTTTGGTGTGCCTTGTAAAGAGAATTTTCTGCTTATATAGCACTACCAAAAAACATGTCCTTATTTTTCATCTACATAGTAAGCCGCTAAACTGTTACATAAATCACGCAATGAGTACTTGGTGCCTAGCAAACATGTATTTGTCCATGGTTTATAGATGAAAAAATGCACTGGACACACTGAAGAAAAATGCACTATATCATGTATTTGTCCATGGTTTATAGATGAAAATGAGTTATTCTGGACATTAACCATTGCAAGCAGTGTGCTGCTACCATTGTCCTGCAAGGTAAGAGACATGTAGGACTGAAACTAGATCCAGTCCTATTTGCAACTAGATACAGACTAATTGCAAACTGTGCTCTTTATTATATCCCAGTAAAATAAAATATAGGATAAAGTATGTAGTGCTGGCTCCTGAGAATGAGTAGAGCTATCTAGTCTCTGCAAGCAACTTAAAGCCCTAGTATTCAGTTGCTTGTCTGTTTGGTGTGATACATAACACAAGATGGGTTTGGTGTGGTTCTAGTCAAGAGATATGGACTCTTAATTACAAGTAAATATAGGGTTCAAGATGAGTATGTTGATTATCCAGGGCTGAATCATAATTACAAGAAAATATAGGGTTTAATTTGTGTTTGGGGTTGGAGGTGGGAAAGAGAGATAGAGGGATAGGAGGGGGAGGGGAAAGAGAAATGTTTATTTTAGGGTTTAATTAGGGCAGTGACATGGTGCCCAGCCCAGGTGATATGACTGTCAATGCATGTTCATGTTCATGTTGAGAACCTGTCACAATGCTTGACTTGAGTATGTTTAATCCTCATTTTCTATGCATGCAGAACATCTTATTTCAGTAGTAGTGCTCTTTTGCCAGGTAAAGGTATCTTTTCTGTGAAGTCATGCAGATTCGATGAATCTTCTCATATGTGCTTCTATATGAATTTTTTTCTTTTTTCTCCTGGTGTTCTGCTAATAACCAGATCTGATACCAGTGAGTTAGATGCCCATGCATGCATGAGCTAGCTGACAGACAAAGAAAAGTAAGCCAGGCCTCAAGACAATGCAGCTTAATCAAATTAAACTCAAGATTCTGGTGTTTAACCCTGTTGTGTTGCTTCTAGAAATAATATAAAAGCTGTGAAAAAGAAATCTGTGGAGTTGGCACTTTACATAAGGTTGTAGGTCATTGTAGTGTCCTAATGTCTAAGACTGTTGCATTGGAGGTTCATCTTGCAAACATATCAGAACTTGCAAACATTTTATTACTTGTTGCATTGGAGGTTCATCTTGTCTTGAGGCAAACAAATCAGCATTGGAGGCTCATCTTTATTACATATCAGAACTTGCAAACAAATCTGTGAAAGACTTGTAAAGTTGCTGGGTTTTGTCTCCGACCATTGTGTCGTGATGAATTTGCAGGTACCCCGAGAGGCCCTTGAGTTTGCCAGAATGTCGATTAACTTCCGTTCCGGCAAATTCGGGTACTCCATATGTGCTATTTTCAGCAAAGTTCATGCTGAAATTTTCCATGAATTTTAGCATGAGTTTGCTAAAAATAGGACATATGGGGTACTTGCGACTAATGCATGGGCTGGGGTATCTTAGTACTTAGTTAAGTAGGATCAACTGCCCCGCCATTCTTGTTGCATTAAACCATAGGTGGCAATAGAGCCAAGTGATTAGGCCCAACTTAGAATTCTCCTTAGCATCGATAAACCCTAGATGATAAACCCAACATAGGTGGCAATAGAGCCAAGTGATTAGTGCCAAGTGATTAGGCCCAACCTAGGGTGCCTCGGCATCGATAAACCCTAAATGATGAAAACTTAACTTGGCTTCTATATGGTGCCTCGGTGTCGATGAGAACCTAAATGATGTACGCTTAGGCTTTTAGGGTGCCTTGGCGTCGACAAACCCTAAATGATAAAAGCTTAGCTTTTAGGATGCCTCGATGTCGAAAAACCCTAAATGATGAGAACATGATCTTGTTCCTTGACAATAACCAACTTTTTGACCAAACTTTTTTCCTATTTAGAGAGAAACATGGCCCACAACGATGAGGCCGGCGGTTCGGGCGGCAAGCAATTCTGGGAGCTGTCCCAAGAGTTGGAGGAAGAACCTCACCGCTATGAGGACGCCGCGGAAGACACCGATCCTGACTACACAACCCCTAGTGGTGTCGGGGATGACACCACTGATGATGGCGCCACGGATGCCACCACTGATGATGGCGGCGCACGCACAGATGGCAGCCAACCGAAGAGGCAACAGAAGGATCGGCGCCCGAGCGTGCTCGGCACCGTCAGGGAGGAATTTACTGAAATGAACTCCGAAGGGCATCCGAGGGCGCCCAAAGAAGTAGTCAAGGGGTACTCGGTTTAGCTAGGGTGCATTCTCCGGAGCACCGCCTCGATCAACACCGAGAACCTAAGGCATAAGGACCAAGGGAATTTGCGCAACCTCCTCTTCACGAAGCTGCACGAACGATACAAGTTCCCCGCTGAGTTTGCAAACACAAGCCTCTCAGGGAATAAAGTGAGCGGTGCCGCCCCCACGAGGATGAGCACGGCCTTGTCTACTTGGAAAAGCACGATGAAGGCAATGATTGAAAAAGGTGATAGTTATGAGAAGATCAAGGCGAAATATCCTTTGATGAGCGAAGATGACTACAAGGAGTTCAAGATCAAGTGCGAGAGAGCGCAATCTCCGAATCAAGTCAGTGGGGGAAAGAAATGCGGAAGTTGAACTTAGGGGTCCACCAACTCGGTCCCGGCGGTTACAGAGTGGCGGAGCCTATATGGGACAAGGAGGACGCGGAGCGTGCCGAGCAAGGCCTACCGCCCCGCTTCGAGAAATACCGTGACAAGCAGACCAGGAACTTTCTCAGGGCCCGGTACAAGGAGGACCCGGTAACAAAGGAGCTTACCACGGATCCGAAGACCAGGGCGCTTGAGCTTGTTCTGGTAAGGAATACATTCCCCACGTAATTAGCTCCATATGGTTGCATTCTAATTAATCCCCAATATTTCTAAATGGTTCACGTTCCTTCCGCAAGACAATGAAAGCAGTAGCGCGGGGTCGTCTCAGAGCTCCCCTTTCGACACCCCTTTAAATAGGGCGTTGCATAATGAAAAACAAGGATAAGCTTAGTAAGCCGACGTCAGCTGGTCGTGTGGCCGGCAAAGGCTTGTCCACAAAATGGTCGTCATACTATACCGCTCGTGGGCGAAAGGAGAAAAAGACCAGCTCGGAAAGCCAGTCGCGCGAGGTTGAAGCACTCAAGGCACAAGTGGCGCGGATTCCGGAGATTGTCCAAGAGCAAGTGCAACAACAACTGGGAACGACGCTCAACGCCATGGTGCCTACATTGATTCATTGGTGCTGACGACGTGGATTGCGGGCGGCCAACAGGGGCCTCCCCCGGTTCCCAGCTTCACGGCCAGCAACTCGCACAATGCGCAGGCGACGCCATTGGTGTCTCCGGTGGATGCGGTATTCGTGTCTCCGGCGCCGGCATGGGCATTGGAGCTTAATGCACCCGGGTGTACGCCAGCCAGCACCTCGCCAGCAAGCGGCCCCTCCGTCAGTTGCACGCCCGCCGTTGGCGGTGCCTCGACATTAGCCGAGCTCGATGGCATCACGGTAACTAAGCCTCTCGGCCGATGACTTCATCTCCTTGCCTTTGACTGGGCATCCTTGATGCCCTACATGTTTTCGCAGGGCGCCGCCGATGTTCCTTGCACTCTCCTGCACTTCGTGGGCGGCGAGTTGGTCGATGTCGCCAAGGGCAGAATCGTTCAACCGGGCAACCCCGTGTTCCACAGTAATCCGATGCCACCCACAGTGTATAGGGTTGAAGTGGTTCGGGTGCTGCCAGGCTGCAATGAGCTGTTACCTCCGATTCGACCCGCTGGGGCCGACGAAGAAGATGAGATGACCCTCAGCGTCTGCGTAAGCTGGCCCCTGCTTTGGCCGAAGAGCCAGATTCGTTTGGGGGCGGGGGACACCACTCCACAGACAAGACCGCCAGTCGTGCCGGCGCCAAGCCATGGCAAGAACGCCGCAACGCTACCGGACATGCCGGACATCCCTATGGCACAGGATCCGGACATGCATATGGCACATGATCCGGATGATGACGACAACGACGACGGTACATTTACCAACGTCAATAAGTACTTTGCCGAACATGGGTATGGTGACGAGTTCTGCGGGCCTCCTTCTCAAGAACCCAACCAAGACGACCGCGATCTAGCTGGTACGGTGGAGAAACCCAATTGCAACAGGCGTCGTTTGGAGTTCAGTTCTCAGGAGACGCCTCCAGCTGCCGCCTTCACCGAGCCTCAGATAGCTAAGGTGCAAAATATTATCAGCCCCAACACACTCAAGAAGGCGGTCTGTGAGCAGAACTCGGTCCCATTACAGCAAATCAAGAAGAAGGGACGGAAACGAAAGGCTAAAAAGGGCGCCGGTGCGAGCCAGCCGGCACTGAGTACGATCTGTGCTCAGGACGGGCCACCTTCACCTAAGGATATCTCGAGGAGGGTGCATGTGGTGGGTAGGGCGATGCTACCGACAAATATGCTCAATGCTGCAACCGGTGCTATGCGGAGTCTGCATGACAGTGTTCTTTCTTTGGAGAAGCGGCGTCTCAAAGAGAATGATGTACTCAGTGCTGCTAACTGACTAGCAGTTATACTCTCACGAACAGGTAAGAAATGGGCTACCTTGGAAAGACAATCGACCACGACGAAGATAGCATTATTCCCTCTCTTGGTCCTGGGAAAACCGGTAATGAAATCCATACCAATTTTATCCCATTTCCATTCAGGAATAGCTAGGGGTTGAAGGGTGCCAGCAGGCCGTTGATGCTCTGCTTTTACACGACGGCAGACGTCGCAATTAGCAATATACTGAGCAATTTCTCTCTTCATCCTAGTCCACCAGAACCTCTGGCGTAGGTCCTGATACATCTTGGTACTACCGGGATGAATGGTGAGAGGAGATTCATGAGCCTCCTTAAGGATCAACTGCCGTAGATGCTGGTTCTTGGGAACCACTAAACGGTTCTCAAAGTACACAACACCATGATCATTTGTGGAGAAACAACTAGCACCTCCGCTAGCAATGTTCTCCTTGATTTTAGATATTCCCTTATCTCGCTTTTGGGCAGCGATAATTTGATCCTTAAGAGTAGGTTTCGCCACCAAGGTGGAAGAAATCCTTGAGGAACAATGTGAAGGTTAAGCTTCCGAAATTCCTCATGGAGAAGCGGTTGACTTTGTTGTAACATCAGGTTGTTACAATAAGATTTACGACTTAGCGCATCAGCCATGATGTTGGCTTTCCCTGGGGTGTAAGTTATTCCTAAGTCGAAATCTGTGATCAACTCGACCCAACGTCTTTGCCTGAGATTCAAATCCGGTTGGGTGAAGATGTACTTCAGACTTTGGTGATCAGTGAATATTTCCTCTCCGCTCGCCTCCCCATGCACCGCGGCCCTCGCCGGCACTTGGCCGTGCTCCGGCCGCCGCCGCGAGCCTCGTTCCGGTGAGCTCCGGCCACCCCTCCTCCTCCTATCTATCCCACTAGATGCGGGAGAGCACGGGCTACACCCCGGTGCTCTCCGCCGTCCTTTTGGTCACCGGAATGGAGATCCCGAGCCCTCCGCCGCGTTCGGCCTCGCCGGCGGCTAAACGCCGATAAGGTTGACCGGTCTAACCCCCCAGTTGACCTAGGGTTTGACCACCCAGGGTCATTGACAAGTGGGCCAGGCCCCTGCTAATTTTAGTTACATGTTAATTAAACTTAATTAGCTGATGACACTGACAGTGGGCCCCTGCGCCACTAATTCTATAATTAGGATAAAATAACCCCCTGTTAACTAACCGGTCACTGACGTGTGGCCCCCACACGTCAGGTTTGACTCGGTCAGCTCCTTTGACCTGCTGACGCAATGCTGCTGTCATGCTAATGCAATATATCATTTTCTGGTTTAAAATTAATCAGGAAATTCCAGAAAATATTCAAAACTTCAAAAATTCATAGAAATTCAACCGTAGCTGTCAGGACCCCGACTCGATGCCACATAGGTCTAGCATGTAACACCTCATATCACTTTGCGGCCTCACGCACGGTATTCCCACGGGTGTCGTCTTACCTTTGCCCGGGACCGTTTGCGCCTTTTGGCACACGTATATGATAGTGTCGCTAGCATCCATATGATAAGGAGCCCGGGCTGACATGGCTAGTCGTAAACCCAAAGTGGCACAGACTTACAGGGACAGGCATCCATGACCCAGCATCGAACGTGTCGGTCATCAGCAAGTGGGTCCGGGCTGTAGCACTGGGCTAGCAGGACTCCGGTAAACCGGGCTGTAGCGGGCTAACAGGACTCCGGTACTCAATGCGTGACATTTCCCCGAAGGGACAGACACAGGAACGAAGAAGGACACATGCCGGCCAGCCTAAGTGTTCCAGAGCAGTAGCAAGCTACCATGGCTCAGTGGTAACACTAGGAGACATTTCCCGGTAAGAGAGGCTACTAAAGATAAACAACTAGATAGTCAGATCCCACACATACCAAGCATTTCAATCATACACACAATATGCTCGATATGTGCAAATACAACAAGGCATCACAACATGACTCTACGACACAAGTACTTTATTTAAGGCCCAGAGAGCCATACATAACATACACATAGGTACGGGTCACACGACCCAGCATTCAAGTCATACAGTCATACAAACCAGCAGCGGAAGTAACTTGTCTGAGTATAGACAACTAGTAAAATAAAAGAGGCTTGGGAAGCCTAGCTATACTACGTGGTCCTTCACAAGCTCAGGATCACCACCTGGGCCTTAGCCTACTCATTGATGTCAACGTCTATGAAGAACCCATCAGAAGGGGTTGCAGCATCTTCTGTAAAATGTAAATTATAGCAACATGAGTACAAAGGTACTCAGCAAGACTTACATCAGATCCTACATACATGCACATTATCAAGAAGGGTTGGTGGAGTTGTTGCAGCAAGCCAGCTTTGACTCTTGGCTAGGCTATCCTACGAGACTCCAACTTGAAATGGTTTTGCGCACACGAGTCCACTACTCACCACTTCAATACACTACCGAGGATCCACCTTCGTCTTCCTACGGAAGAGCCATCCTCGGCACTCACACTTATCTTGAGGCTTTTAGTAGTTTCCATTTACTTGTCTATGAACTGTATAGGCAACCAAGTAGTCCTTTACCGCGGACGCGGCTATTCGAATAGATCATGTTAACCCTGCAGGGGTGTACTTCTTCATACATGTTTCCACCACTTAGCGTCTGCACACGACATGTGCTCGGCAGACTTCAAGCGAAAGCCGACGTGGGTGTAGACCACGACCTACCTAAACACCTAAGTCTCCAATCCAGGTTTATCGCCTATCCAGGTTCCATCCGCAGGGAGTCCGGCCGAGGTTTCCCATACGGCCCCGAACGATGTGTACAGGGTTCCGTGACACCTAACGGGTGCCCGGTATTCCCGGCCACGTACCTACTGCATCACAGCCCACCCCTACGGTCAGCGCTGTCCACGGCCTCCAGTAGGCTACAAACACCAGAAACTACTTGCAACTCCTGGACAGAGAACTAGGGTGAATAAGAAGTCGAGCAGGGTCATATTTCAAGGCCCAATGCATGGTAGTAGCTGTATCTTAAATCACACATACAGATCTCAGTGCTTAAGGTCGGCTTCAATGAAACAACCCACCATGTACTCCTACATGGCCTCTCATCGATACCTTTACCAAATCGTGTTCACCACACCACTCTCATTACCGACATAATCATTTCACTCTAGCCCATCACCCAGATGAACCAGACCTGACACGACTCTGAGCATAGCAGGCATAGCAAGGTAGGAACAACACATACATATGGCTCAATCAACTCCTACACATGCTAGTGGGTTTCATCTAGTTACTGTGGCAATGACAGGTCATGCAGAGGAAGTGGGTTCAACTACCGTAGCACACAGCAGTTTGGAACGCGTTGTCTTAATGCAGTAAAAGAGAGCAGGGGCGAGAACATGGGATTGTATCGATATGATCAAATGGTTGGTTGCTTGCCTGATGGTTCGATGCACTGATACGGTTCTTCGTTAGGGTAATCACGGTACTCCTCGGAGGCAGAACCTGCCGCAAAGAACACCGATACACAACCATCACCAAACAATGTGCGACAATATGATGCATGCATGAAACATGGCAATATGAATGTGTTGGGCTAATGCAACTAAGACCAGAAGGGTTTGAACCAATTTGAACCAAAGATTCAATTTTCAAACTCATACATGGCCCTTTAAAGTGTTTTATCTTGTTCTGCATTAAACATCAAGTTAACTTGTTTAATCATGCATGAAAATAGTATAGATGGATAGATTGGATTTTTCTGATCATTTTTCATATATAACTTGTCTGATTTGGAGTTACAGATTAAAAGTTATGAATTTTTGAAGTTTAAACTATATTCTGGAATTTCCTATATTAGAATAAATCCAGAAAATCATTTACTGCATCAGCCTGACGTCAGTGTGACATCAGCGGGTCAACGGGACACGGTCCGGGTCAAACCTGACAGTGGGTCCCGTGTGTCAGTGTGATTAGTTAAACTAAAATTAACTTAAACTAATCCTAAATAGTTAACAGGGCTGGGCCCCATCTGTCATTGACTCAGGAGAGTCAACCAGGGCCCACCCGTGGTCAAACCCAGGTCGGCTGCACCGGCGTTTAGCCGCCGGCGAGCCCGACGCGGCGGCGGAAGTAGTTTTGGCCGTTCCGGCCACCAAATGGGTCGCGGAGGCCATC
Source organism: Triticum dicoccoides (assembly GCF_002162155.2). Taxonomy (NCBI): domain Eukaryota; kingdom Viridiplantae; phylum Streptophyta; class Magnoliopsida; order Poales; family Poaceae; genus Triticum; species Triticum dicoccoides. The sequence continues at coordinate 408,918,927 of NC_041390.1, read as the reverse complement.
GGAGTGGAGTTGAGGACAAGCCGCAGCTCTTGGTGGAGTCCGTTGGGGTCGGGGTGGCCGGAGTTGGTGCCGGAGACGACTTTGGCGGCCACCGGAGTTTGGCCGAAGACGAACTTGACGCTAGAGGGGTCGGTGAGGTGCGGGGAGTAGCTGGTTAGGTGCTACGTGACATGGTGAACATGATGGACACCAGTTTGTGGCCGGAGGGTGACCGGGAGCACGTCGGCGACGAGCTCTGCGGCGGTGGGTGCGGTTGAGCTCCGGGAGGTCACTACACAGCTCGGGAGCAAGAAAGGAAGGGAGGGGAAGATGGCTAAGCTCACGGGGAGTTCGACGAAGCACTTGGTGCGGCCGGGGACGGGCCAGAGCGACGTCGGCGTTGAAGGGGATCTCCGGCGACGGCGGTTCGGTCGAGGTCGATACGGTGGGCTCGGGCCTTGCGAGCGCTTGGGGCTCGGCTTGCTCGAAGGAGAGGAGGGTAACGGAGCTCTTGGACACGGCGGCACGGCGTGGGGTTGACGGAGGGCGTGGCTACGGCGAGGGGGTGGCGGCGATGGCGTCGGCCATGGCGGGGGGGGAGCGCGAGAGAGAGGAGTTGGGGGAGAATGGAGGTGTCCTGGAGGTTCACGGCGCGGCGTGGAGCTCATCCATCCAGCCCCGAGGCGAGGAGGTGAAGCAGGGCGACGGCCAGCTGTGTGGCGCGCGCTGCGGTCGCCGTCGGGCACCTGCCTGCCTGCCTGGCCGGCAAGCAGCTCGCTGGAGCGGCGCTGGGCTGGGCCGGCAGGTGGGCCGGGTGCTGGGCGCCAGGTAAGTTTTTGCCATTTCTCCTATTTCCTGTTTTTTTAATACTTCTGCAACTTTGTTGACTTATTAAAAATACTTAGGCAACTCCTAAAATCACCAAACTACTCCTGGTCCATAGTTGGATTATTTCCAACATGAAACATTTTAGTTTGGAGATATTTGAGCATCTGAATATTTTATATAATTTTAAATGCCCAAATTCAAATATCTATGATTTAATTCAAAGACCCTAAGATGACCTAGGAAAATGTGCATCACTTTTGGCAGAGGTTCTGAACCAAGACAAAAATGATGGGCATTTTAGAAGGGCATCAGGTTCATTGAAAAAGTTTTTAGTAAACCCTAGTTGGTTTCAGAGGGGGCTGGGGGTTCTGTCATCCCCATTTCAGGTTTCTGATGAAAGAATAAACATGATGCAACACTCTAATGCATGAACTAGCTAGGGTGTGACACCTAGGGGGTTCCAGTAACCCCTCGGTCCTTCGGAAAAATGCCCGAACCACTCGGAACCATTCCGATGTCCAAATGCAACCTTTCAATAAATGAATCTTTACCTCTAGACCATTTCAAGACACCTTGCCATGTTCTTGATCTCATCCGGGACTCCGAACAAACTTCGGTTCATCGAATCACATAACTCATAATACAAATCGTCATCGAACGTTAAGCATGCGGACCCTACGGGTTCGAGAACTATGTAGACATGACCGAGACACATCTCCGGTTAATAACCAATAGCGTAACCTGGATGCTCATATTGGCTCCTACATATTCTATGAAGACTTTATCGGTCAAAACGCATAACAACATACGTTATTCCCTTTGTCATCGGTATGTTAGTTGCCCGAGATTCGGTCGTCAGTATCATCATACCTAGTTCAATCTCGTTACCGGCAAGTCTCTTTACTCGTTCCTTAATGCATCATCCCATAACTAACTCATTAGTCACATTGCTTGCAAGGCTTATAGTGATGTGCATTACCGAGAGGGCCCAGAGATACCTCTTCGATACATGGAGTGACAAATCCTAATCTTGATATATGCCAACTCAATAAACACCTTCGGAGACACTTGATAGCACACAAAGTGTTCCTCCGGTATTCGGGAGTTACATAATCTCATAGTCAGAGGAATATGTATAAGTCATGAAGAAAGTAATAGCAATAAAACTAAATGATCATTATGCTAAGCTAACGGATGGGTCTTGTCCATCACATCATTCTCTAATGATGTGATCCCGTTCATCGAATGACAACACACGTCCATGGTTAGGAAACTTAACCATCTTTTAATGAGCTAGTCATGTAGAGGCATACTAGGGACACTCTGTTTGTCTATGTATTCACACATGTACCAAGTTTCTGGTTAATACAATTCTAGCATGAATAATAAACATTTATCATGATCTAAGAAAATATATAACAACTTTATTATTGCCTCTAGGGCATATTTCCTTCACTCATGCCCCGAGGGCACCCCTGTTGAGGTTAGGCAAACGAGTGCGGAGGAAGCCCCTCGGCCATATTGTCTTTTGGCACATCTGGACAGTAGAATCGACTTGGTTTACATTTCTTGACCATTAGTTTAGCCGTTGTTGGGGTGTTATCTATGGCCAGTTATGATGCCCTTCGGAGGGTCGGCTCTCATTTTTTCCATGCGGGTGGTGTTTGCTTCGTCCGGTCTAGATCTACGACGATTTCGAGAGTGAGGAGGTCGTGGCGTCCATGTCCTTCGAGAACCCAAACTTCATCGAGGAGCAATGAATGCTCTACGAGGCCACGCGTAACGCTTGCGCGACAGCGTCAGACACATGAGTGGTTGATACATGTCCATTGTATCTACTTTTCTAAACACTTTTGCTCTTATTTTGCCACCCAATTTGCATGATTTAAGTGAAACTAACTAGGGCTGGCCTTGTTTTTAGTAGAACTACCTTGGTGTTGTTTTCTGTGCAATTTTTTTCTCAGAGTTGGACGACACTTTGCAGAGAATTATTTTTCAATAAATAAAAAATACTGTAGGCAGAAGCCACTAGAGAATGACCGGGGGTGGCCACATGGGTTGGTGGCGCGGCCACCACCCAGGCCGCGCCACTTGGCCACGCGGGCCCCTTGAACCTCCGTATGGCCTAATATCATCACTATATATTCACTTCCCCAAGGAAAAAGTTAGAGAGAAAGTTTTATCGCGGTTTACAATGTGAAGCCGCTGTCACATCCTATTGTTCGTCGGTAGCCCTAATTTGCAGTCCGTTCGTGGCTCCGGAGAGAGGGAATCACCGTTTTCGTCATCACCAACCCTTCTCCATCAAAAATTTCATGTTGCTCACAATCATGTGTGGGTAATCTCCTTGTATGCATATTTGAGGCAGATGGTAGGTGGACAAAATTTCATATGTAATCATGTCAATTTGTTAGGACTTGATCCCTAGTATCCACTATGTTCTGAGATTGATGTTGTATGACTTTACTATGCTTAATGCTTGTCACTTGGGTACAAGTTGCTGGGGAACGCAGTAATTTCAAAAAAATTCCAACGCACACGCACGATCATGGTGACGCATAGCAATGAGAGGGGAGATTATCATGTATGTACCCTCGTAGACCGTAAGCGGAAGCGTTATGACAACGACGTTGATGTAGTCGTACGTCTTCATGATCGACCAATCTAGCACCGAAGGTACGACACCTTCGCGATCTGCACACGTTTGGCTCGGTGACGTCCCGTGAACTCAGATCTAGTAGAGCTTCGAGGGAGAGTTTCGTTAGCATGACGGCGTGATGACGGTGATGATGATGCTACCGGAATAGGGCTTCGCCTAAGCACCGCTACGAGATAACTGAGGTGGATTATGGTGGAGGGGGCACCGCACATGGCTAAAAGACCAATGATCAACTTGTGTGTCTATGGGGTGCCCCCCTCCACCGTATATAAAGGGGTGGAGGAGGGGGAGGGGCGGCCTCTCCAGGCGCGCCCAAGGGAGTCCTAGTCCCACCGGGAGTAGGATTCTTCCCTTCCCTTGTTTAGTTTTAGGAGAGAAGGAAGGAGGAGGAAGAAGGAAGGAAAGGGGGGCCGGCTCTCTTCCCAATTCGGATTGGGCTTGGGGGGCACACACCCTCCTTTGCTTCTTCTCCCTCTCTTCCACTAAGGCCCAATAAGGCCCATTCACCTCCCAGGGGGTTCCGGTAACCTCCCGATGCTCCGGTATACTCCCGATTTCACCCGGAACCATTCCGATGTCCAAACATAGCCTTCCAATATATCGATCATTACGCCTCGACCATTTCGAGACTCCTCGTCATGTCCATGATCAAATCCGAACCTCCGAACTATCTTCGGTACATCAAAACACATAAACTCGTAATACTGATCGTCACCAAATGTTAAGCGTGCGGACCCTACGGGTTCGAGAACTATGTAGACATGACCGAGACATGTCTCCGGTCAACAACCAATAGCGGAACCTGGATGCTCATATGGGTTCCTACATATTCTACGAAGATCTTTATCGGTCAAACCGCATAACGTTATACGTTGTTCCCTTTGTCATTGGTATGCTACTTGCCCGAGATTCGATCGTCGGTATCCCAATACCTAGTTCAATCTCATTACCGACAAGTCTCTTTACACGTTCTGTAATGCTACATCCCATAACTAACTCATTAGTTACATTGCTTGCAAGGCTTATAGTGATGTACATTACCGAGAGGGCCCAGAGATACCTCTCTGACAATCGGAGTGACAAATCCTAATCTTGATCCATGCCAACTCAACAAACACCATCGGAGACACCTGTAGAGCACCTTTATAATCACCCAGTTACGTTGTGAAGTTTGGTAGCACACAAAATGTTCCTCCGGTATTTGGGAGTTGCATGATCTCATAGTCATAGGAACATGCATAGTTATGGAGAAAGCAATAGCAACAAACTAAATGATCATCGTGCTAAGCTAACGGATGGATCAAGTCAATCACATCATTCTCAAATTATGTGATCTCGTTAATCAAATGACAACTCATGTCTATGGTTAGGAAACATAACCATCATTGATTCAACGAGCTAGTCAAGTAGAGGCAAACTAGTGACACTCTGTTTGTCTATGTATTCACACATGTACTAAGTTTTCGGTTAATACAATTCTAGCATGAATAATAAACATTTATCATGATATAAGAAAATATAAATAACAACTTTATTATTGCCTCTAGGGCATACTTCCTTTAGTCTCCCACTTGCACTAGAGTCAATAATCTAGATTACATTGTAATGATTCTAACACCTATGGAGTCTTGGTGTTGATCATGTTTTGCTCGTGAGAGAGGCTTAGTCAACGGGTCTGCAACATTCAGATATGTATGTATGTTGCTAATATCTGCCTCCATCCTTGACTTGATCGCGGATGGAATTGAAGCGTCTGTTGATGTGCTTGGTTCTCTTGTGAAATCTGGATTCCTTTGCCAAGGCAATTTCTCTAGTATTGTCACAAAAGATTTTCATTGGACCTGATGCACTAGGTATGACACCTAGATCGGAAATGAACTCCTTCATCCAGACTCCTTCATTTGCTGCTTCTGAAGTAGCTATGTATTCTGTTTCACACGTAGGTCCCGCCACGACGCTTTGCTTGGAACTGCACCAACTGACAGCTCCACCATTTAATAAAAACATGTATCTGGTTTGTGACTTAGAGTCATCTGGATCACTGTCAAAGCTTGCATCGACGTAACCGTTTACGACGAGCTCTTTGTCACCTCCATATACAAGAAACATATCCTTAGTCCTTTCAGGTATTTCAGGATGTTCTTGACCGCTGTCCAGTGATCCACTCCTGGATTACTTTGGTACCTCCGTGCTAAACTTATAGCAAGGCACACATCAGGTCTGGTACACAACATTGCATACATGATAGAGCTTATAGCTGAAGCATAGGGAACACCTTTCATTTTCTCTCTATCTTCTGCAGTGGTCGGGCATTGAGTCTGACTCAACTTCACACCTTCTAATACAGGCAAGAACCCTTTCTTTGCCTGATCCATTTTGAATTTCTTCAAAACTTTAGCAAGGTATGTGCTTTGTGAAAGTCCAATTAAGAATCTTGATCTATCTCTATAGATCTTGATGCCCAATATATAAGAAGCTTCACCGAGGTCTTCCATTGAAAAATTCTTATTCAAGTATCCTTTTATGCTATTCAAAATTCAGTATCATTTCCGATCAACAATATGTCATCTACACATAATATCAAAAATGCTACGGAGCTCCCACTCAGTTTCCTATAAATACATGCTTCTCCAAAAGTCTGTATAAAACCATATGCTTTGATCACACTATCAAAGCGTATATTCAACTCCGAGAGGCTTGCACCAGTCCATAAATGGATCGCTGGAGCTTGCACACTTTGTTAGCACCTTTTGGATCGACAAAACCTTCTGGTTGCATCATATACAACTCTTCTTTAAGATATCCATTAAGGAATGCAGTTTTGACATCCATTTGCCAAATTTCATAATCATAAAATGTGGCAATTGCTAACATGATTCGGACGGACTTAAGCATCGCTACGGGTGAGAAGGTCTCATGGTAGTCAACTCCTTGAACTTGTCGAAAACCTTTCGCAACAAGTCGACCTTTGTAGACAGTAACATTACCGTCAGCGTCAGTTTTCTTCTTGAAGATCCATTTATTTTCTATGGCCTGCCGATCATCGGGCAAGTCAACCAAAGTCCATACTTTGTTCTCATACATGGATCCCATCTCAGATTTCATGGCTTCAAGCCATTTTGCGGAATCTGGGCTCATCATCGCCTCCTCATAGTTCGTAGGTTTGTCATGGTCAAGTAACATGACTTCCAGAACAGGATTACCGTACCACTCTGGTGCGGATCTTACTCTGGTTGACCTACGAGGTTCGGTAGTAACTTGATCAGAAGTTTCATGATCATCATCATTAGCTTCCTCACTTACTGGTGTAGGAATCACTGGAACTGATTTCAGCGATGAACTACTTTCCAATGAGGGAGAAGGTACAATTACCTCGTCAAGTTCTACTTTCCTCCCACTCACTTCTTTCGAGAGAAACTCCTTTTCTAGAAAGGATCCATTCTTAGCAATGAATATCTTGCCTTCGGATCTGTGATAGAAGGTGTACCCAACAGTCTCCTTTGGGTATCCTATGAAGATACATTTCTCCGATTTGGGTTCGAGCTAATCAGGCTGAAGCTTTTTCACATAAGCATCGTTGCCCCAAACTTTAAGAAAAGACAACTTGGGTTTCTTTCCAAACCGCAGTCCCTAAGGTGTCATCTTGACGGATTTAGATGGTGCCCTATTTAACGTGAATGCAGCTGTCTCTAAAGCGTAACCCCAAAACGATAGCAGTAAATCAGTGAGAGACATCATAGATCGCACCATATCTAGTGAAGTATGATTACGATGTTCAGACACACCATTATGCTGTGGTGTTCCAGGTGGCGTGAGTTGTGAAACTATTCCACATTGTTTCAAATGAAGTCCAAACTCATAACTCAAATATTCACCTCCACGATCAGATCGTAGAAACTTGGTTTTCTTGTTATGATGATTTTCCACTTCACTCTGAAATTCTTTGAACTTTTCAAATGTTTCAGACTTATGTTTCATCAAGTAGATATACCCATATCTTCTCAAATCATCTCTGAAGGTGAGAAAATAACGATATCCACCGCGAGCTTCAATGTTCATTGGACCACACACATCAGTATGTATGATTTCCAATAACTCTGTTGCTCGCTCCATTCTTCCGGAGAATGGAGTTTTAGTCATCTTGCCCATGAGGCATGGTTCGCATGTACCAAGTGATTCCAGAAGTCCATCAGAATGGAGTTTCTTCATGCGCTTTACACCAATATGACCTAAACGGCAGTGCCACAAATAAGTTTCACTATCATTATCAACGCTGCATCTTTTGGCCTTAATACTATGAACAGGTGTATCACTACTATCCAGATTTAGTAAAAACAGACCACTCATCAAGGGTGCATGACCATAAAAGATATTACTCATATAAACAGAACAACCATTATTCTTTGATTTAAATGAATAACCGTCTCGCATCAAACAAGATCCAGATATAATATTCATGCTCAACGCTGGCACCAAAAAACAATTATTTAGGTCTAATACTAATCCCGAAGGTAGATGTAGAGGTAGCGTGGCGACGGCGATCACATCGACTTTGGAAGCATTTCCCACGTGCATCGTCACCTTGTCCTTAGCCAATCTTTGCTTAATCCATAGCCCCTGTTTTGAGTTGCAAATGTTAGCAACTGAACCAGTATCAAATACCCAGGCACTACTGTGAGCATTAGTAAGGTAGACATCAATAACATGTATATAAAATATACCTTTCACTTTGCCATCCTTCTTCTCTGCCAAATACTTGGGGCAGTTCCGCTTCCAGTGGCCAGTTCCTTTGCAGTAGAAGCACTCAGTCTCAGGCTTAGGTCCAGACTTGGGTTTCTTCACTTGAGCAGCAAATGGCTTGCTGTTCTTCTTGAAGTTGCCCTTCTTCCCTTTACCCTTTTTCTTGAAACTGGTGGTCTTGTTGACCATCAACACTTGATGCTCCTTCTTGATTTCTACCTCCGCAGCCTTTAGCATTGCGAAGAGCTCAGGAATCGTCTTATCCATCCCTTGCATATTATATTTCATCACGAAGCTCTTTTAGCTTGGTGGAAGTGATTGAAAAACTCTGTCGATGACACTATCATCAGGAAGATTAACTCCTAGTTGAGTCAAGTGGTTGTGGTACCCAGACATTCTGAGTATATGTTCACTGACAGAACTATTCTCCTCCATCTTGCAGCTGTAGAACTTATTGGAGACCTCATATCTCTCAATCTGGGCATTTTCTTGAAATATTAACTTCAACTCCTGGAACATCTCATATGGTCCATGACGTTCAAAACATTGCTGAAGTCTCGGTTCTAAGCCGTAAAGCATGGCACACTGAACTATCGAGTAGTCATCAGCTTTGCTCTTCCAGGTGTTCATAACATCTGGCGTTGCTCCTGCAGTGGGTTTGTCACCTAGCGGTGCTTCCAGGATGTAATTCTTCTGTGCAGCAATGAGGACAATCCTCAAGTTACGGACCCAGACCGTGTAATTGCTACCATCATCTTTCAACTTAGCTTTCTCTAGGAACGCATTAAAATTCAACGGAACAATAGCACGGGCCATCTATCTACAACAACATAGACATGCAAAATACTGTCACGTACTAAGTTCATGATAAATTAAAGTTCAATTAATCAAATTACTTAAGAAGTCCCACTTAGATACACATATATCTAATCATCTAAGTGATCACGTGATCCATATCAACTAAACCATGTCTGATCATCACGTGAGATGGAGTAGTTTTCAATGGTGAACATCACTATGTTGATCATATCTACTATATTATTCACGCTCGACCTTTCGGTCTCCAGTGTTCCGAGGCCATATCTGTGTGTGCCAAACTGGCTTGCACCTGTTTTATGTGAACGTAGAGCTTATCACACCCGATCATCATGTGGTGTCTCGGCACAACGAACTGTAGCAATAGTGCATACTCAGGGAGAACACTTATACCTTGAAATTTAGTGAGAGATCATCTTATAATGCTACCGCCGAATTAAGCAAAATAAGATGCATAAAGGATAAACATCACATGCAATCAATAAGTGATATGATATGGCCATCATCATCTTGTTCCTTTGATCTCCATCTCCAAAGCATCGTCATGATCACCATAGTCACCGGCTTGACACCTTGATCTCCATCGAAGCATCATTGTCGTCTGGCCAACTATTGCTTCTACGACTATCACTACCGCTTAGTGATAAAGTAAAGTAATTAGATGGCGATTGCATTTCATACAATAAAGTGACAACCATATGGCTCCTGCCAGTTGCCGATAACAGTGTTACAAAACATGATCGTCTCATACAATAAAATTTAGCATCATGTCTTGACCATATCACATCACAACATGCCCTGCAAAAACAAGTTAGACGCCCTCTACTTTATTGTTGCAAGTTTTACGTGGCTGCTACGGGCTGAGCAAGAACCGTTCTTACCTACGAATCAAAAACCACAACGCGATATATGATTGCTTTTTGATCTTCAGAAAGAACCATGCTCATTGAATCCGGTTCAACTAAAGCTGGAGAAACAGACACCCACTAGCCACCTATGTGTGAAGCATGTCAGTAGAACCAGTCTTGCGTAAGCGTACGCATAATGTCGGTCTGGGCCGCTTCATCCAACAATGCCGCTGAATCAAGAATCAACTAGTGACGGCAAGCAATATGTATATACCCACACCCACAACTCCTTTGTGTTCTACTCGTGCATATAACATCTACGCATAAACCTGGCTCGGATGCCACTGTTGGGGAACGCGGTACTTTCAAAAAAATCCTACGCACACGCAAGATCATGGTGATGCATAGCAAAGAGAGGGGAGAGTATCGTCTACGTACCCTCGTAGACCGTAAGCGGAAGCGTTATGACAACGCGGTTGATGTAGTCGCACGTCTTCGCGATTGATCGATCTAGCACCGAAGGTACGACACCTCCGCGATCCACACATGCTCGGTTCGGTGACGTCCCGCAAACTCACGATCCAGTAGAGCTTCGAGGGAGAGTTCCGTCAGCACGATGACGTGATGACGGTGATGATGATGCTACTAGAACAGGGCTTCACCTAAGCACCGCTACGATATAACCGATGTGGATTATGGTGGAGGGGGCACCGCACACGGCTAAAAGATCAATGATCAACTTGTGTGTCTATGGGGTGCCCCCTCCCCCGTATATAAAGGAGTGGAGGAGGGGGAGGGGTCAGCCTCTCTAGGCGCGCCCAAGGGAGTCCTACTCCCACCGGGAGTAGGATCCCCCTTCCCTTGTTTGGTTTTAGGAGAGAAGGAAGGAGGAGGAAGAAGGAAGAATGAGGGCGGCCCCTTCCCAATTCGGATTGGGATTGGGGGGGCCACGTGTGACGCCCCGAGACCGTTGCGCCAGGTGTCTTCCAGTTATTCGATGTTGTTGCCTTGTCATTTGTTTGCGTGTCATGCATTTCATATCATGTCATCATGTGCATCGCATTTGCATACGTGTTCGTCTCATGCATCCAAGTATTTTCCCTGTTGTCCGTTTCTCGATCCGACACTCCTATGTCCTCCGACGACCCCTTTTGCCTCTTTTCATGAGCGGGTGTTAAACATTCTCGGAATGGACCGAGATTTGCCAAGCGGCCTTGGTACATCACCGGTAGACCGCCTCTCAAGTTTCGTGCCATTTGGAGTCCGTTTGATACTCCAACGGTTAACCGAGGAACCGTAAAGGCCTCATGTGTGTTGCAGCCCAACACCCCTTCAAAGTGGCCCAAAACCCATCCAAAACCCCTCCATCCTCTCGTCCCTTCGATCACGATCGCGTGGCCGAAAACCGCACCTCATTT
>NC_041390.1:408898813-408907131 GCF_002162155.2 Triticum dicoccoides | reverse complement strand
CGCTTCGGCCAATCCCATCTCGCCACGTCACCTCAGCCGCTGGCCACAGCCAATCGGGCCGCGCCGCGTCGCCCTCAGCTCCCCTCCATCGTGCCTTCTTTCTCTTCCCCGCCGCCGGGCCTGCGGGGCTCATCGCCGGCCCGCCCCCGGGCCGCGCCCCGCGTTGCAGCCCGAGTTCCTTCGCCGCCGCGATCCTTGCCCCGCCGCCTCACGCCGGCCATCGCGCGCCGCTCCGCCGCTCCCCGCCGCTGCTACGGTCACCGCCACCTGTGAGTGTCGCCCCCCCTCCATCATCGTCTGCCGCGCGCCTCGACCGACGCGCGCCGAACTTCCTCCAGCGCCGCCTCGCGCCCTTCTCCGGCCGCCGTCTTCCTCCACTCCGGTTGGAACTCCGGCGATATCCCGGAGGGTGGATGAGATCCACCACGCCCTCCATCCAAACGCGCGCCCCCATCCCGGGTCCCTCCGTCCCAGGTCGAGCCCGTCCCGCATTGACTTTTCGCGAAGGTGAAATTTCCACAAAGTCCCCAGATTTATGATATTTTCAGGCCATGTTCATTGCATCATAACTTCATCATCGTAGCTCAGTTTCATGCATATGATATATCAAAATGTTCGTTAGGATGTCCTCTTCATTTTGTTCCATTGCACCATGTTTGTTTGAGTCCATCTTGATGCCCTAATTACTGTTGCAAGAGTGCTTCATAATGTTAGTTCCTGATTCTTATCAGTTTATGAGCATTTGTCATTTTTGCCACGATTATTGTGTGCTGCATATGGGCATGAGCTCTACATGTGTTTCGGGCTATCCATGCCATCTTTACAGGGGTGTATGCCATGCATTTTTGTGATCAATGTGGTGACTAGCACAAGCATGCAAAGTAGCTCTCGTGATGTTGCTGATTTCAGAGACTTAGAATTTCACTAAGTCTTTGTCTGCTGTTATTTTTATGCCATGTATTCATGTTGCTACAGAGAGATCCATGCCTCTTTTGAGTATGTTCAGTAAGGATGATTTGGGCATATGGTTGTGCTCTATCCATCCATGTCTTTGTTTGCACTTATGGAGTGCCCTATCATGACTCAATCTTGCTCTACTTTTGCTATAAAATGTTCTTGGCAGATTGTTTACGTGTTAATCAATTTTGCCAAGGTTGTTGTAGTTGATCCATGCATGCTATGAGATTGTTCTTGCCATGTTTAGCTTCTTGATCATGTCTTCTTGCTGGGAGTATGCTTAGTTTGTCATGCAATGACTTGTGTTGAGTGCATCGAGCTCACAAACATGCCTTCATAATTCTGTTTATGCCATGTCTAGTTTTCTGCTAAGTCTGAATCTGTTAACGAAACTTACTATGTTTACATGGGTGCCATCATATCTTCTGATCCTTTTTGACTTATGGTCAGTAAGGGACTTTTGTTATATGCTTTGAGTAGATTCATGCCATGCCTTGTATTGCTATGATATGTTCCTATAGCATGTTGTTATATTGCTCTAAACATTACTTCCTGATGTTAAATCTTGACATGTTGTTATTTTCACTAAGTTTGTGATGCTGTTATCTTTTGCACTTTTGACATGCTTGTTTGAACCTGCTCTTGTGTGATTTAGCCGTAGCTCAGTGTTCATCTTTTGTCAAGCATCTTGAGTAGATCACTTCCATGTGCTTTGTTGCTATGTTGGAGTGCATTAGCTTAGCTTTTTTGTTGCATTCTAGATGGCATCGTGCTGTTAATCGCAGAGTTGTGCCATTATTGTTTTGCTTGCCATTTGCAAACCGTGCATCCGATTCCGGTGATCTTTATATCGATTTCGACCGAAATCAACTCATCCTTCCAGCGGCGCACTTGGTTTGCCAATTTGAGGCCTGATTCAATCTTTTCCTTCCGGAGCACGCATATGCATTGCATATCACATCCCGCATATCATGCCATGTTTTGCATCATGTTGCTTGCGCATTGCACCGTGGTTGATTGTGGTTTCCTTTGCTTGTGTTTTTGTTGTGGGTAGACCCGGGAGACGATTTCATGCTCGAGGAACCGTTGAGTACGCTTACGAGGATCAGGCTTTCGTCAACTCAGAGAACTTTGCAGGCAAGATGATCATACCCTCGAAATCACTTCTATCTTTGCTTGCTAGTTGCTCGCTCTATTGCTATGTCGCGATACCTACCACTTGCTTTATCATGCCTCCCATATTGCCATGTCAAGCCTCTAACCCACCTTGTCCTAGCAAACCGTTGTTTGGCTATGTTACCGCTTTGCTCATCCCCTCTTATAGCGTTGTTAGTTGCAGGTGAAGATGGAATTTGTTCCTTGTTGAAACATGATTATTGTTGGGATATAACAATATATCTTATTTAATTAATGCATCTATATATTTGGTAAAGGGTGTAAGGCTCGGCCTTATGCCTGGTGTTTTGTTCCACTCTTGCCGCCCTAGTTTCCGTCATACCGGTGTTATGTTCCTTGATTTTGCCTTCCTTACGCGGTTGGGTTATAATGGGAACCCCTTGACAGTTCGCCTTGAATAAAACTCCTCCAGCAAGGCCCAACCTTGGTTTTACATTTGCACTAACAACCTAGCCTTTTTCCCTTGGGTTTCCGGAGCCCGAGGGTCATCTTTATTTTAACCACCCCGGGCCAGTGCTCCTCTGAGTGTTGGTCCAAACTACAGTCCTTTGCAGCGCCCCCTCGGGGAAACTCGAGGTATGGTTTTAGCTGTACGGAGCACTCATCCAGTGTGCCCTGAGAACGAGATATGTGCAGCTCCTATCGGGATTTGTCAGCACATCCGGGCGGCTTTGCTGTTCTTGTTTTACCATTGTCGAAATATCTTGTAACCGGGATTCCGAGTCTGATCGGGTCTTCCTGGGAGAAGGAATATCCACTTACTTGTGGCACTGCCATGTAAGTCATAATGGTATAAAACGCCTGAAGAAGCTCCATGTTGATGGATCTTTGGACTCACTCATTTTTGAAAAGTTTGAGACATGCGAACCATGTCTATTGGTGTATATGCATGAAGAAACTCCATGCAAATGGACCGTTTGAACTCACTTGATTTTGAATCACTTGAGACATGCAAATCATACCACATGGGCAAGATGACCGAAAGCCTCGTTTTAGTAAGACGAAACAAGATAGCAACTCGTTGGAAGTAACACATTTTGATGTGTGCAGTCCAATGAGTGCTGAGGCATGCAGTGAATATCGTTATGTTCTTACTTCACAGATGATTCGAGTAGATGTTGAGAATATTTTCTTGATGAAACACAAGTCTGAATTATTGAATGGTTCAAGTAATTTCAGAGTGAAGTAGAAGATCATTGTGACAAGAGGATAAAATGTCTATGATATGATCATAGAGATGAATATCCGAGTTACGAGTTTTGGCACGCAATTAAGACATTGTGGAAATTGTCTTACAATTAATACCGCCTGGAACACCATAGTGTGATGGTGTGTCCGAACGTCATAGTTGCACCCTATTGGATATGGTGGGTACCATGATGTCTCTTATCAAATTACCACTGTCATTCATGGGTTAGGCATTAGAGACAACCACATTCACTTTAAATAGGGCACCACGTAGTTCCGTTGAGATGACACCATATGAACTATGGTTTAGAGAAACCTAAGCTGTCATTTCTTAAAGGTTTGGGGCTGCGACGCTTATGTGAAAAAGTTTCAGGTTGATAAGCTCGAACCCAAAGCGGATAAAATGCATCTTCATAGGACTCCCAAAACAGTTGGGTATACCTCCTAATTCAGATCCGAAAGCAATAAGGATTGTTTCTTGTACCGGGTCCTTTCTCGAGAAAAGGTTTGTCTCGAAAAGTTGAGTGGGAGGATGGTGGAGACTTGATATGGTTATTGAACCATCACTTCAACCAGTGTGTATCAGGGCACAGGAAGTTGTTCCCGTGGCACCTACACCAATTGAAGTAGAAGCTTATGATAGTGATCATGAAGTTTCGGATCAAGTCACTGCCGTACCTCGTAGGGTGACAAGGATACGTCCTACTTCAGAGTGGTACAGTAATCCTGTCTTGAAGGTCATGTTGCTAGAAAACAATGAACCTATGAGCTATGGAGAAGTGATGGTGGGCCCAAATTCCGACAAATGGTTAGAAGCCATGAAATCCGAGATAGGATCCATGTATCAGAACAAAGCATGGACTTTGGTGGACTTGCCCAAAGATCGGCAAGCCATTGAGATAAATGGATCTTTAAGAAGAAGATGGACGTGGATGGTAACGTCACCATCTATGAAGCTCGACTTGTGGCGAAGAGTTTTTCACAAGTTCAAGGAGTTGACTGCGATGAGATTTTCTCATCCGTAGCGATGCTTAAGTCCGTCGGATTCATGTTAGCATTAGCTGCATTTATGAAATCTGGCAGATGGATGACAAAACGAGTTTCCTTACCAGTCTTCGTATGGAAAGGTTGTATGTGATACAAATCAGAAAGTTTTTGTCGATCCTAAGGATGCTAAAAGGTATGCTTGCTCCAGCGATCCTTCCATGGACTGGAGTAAGCATCTCGGAGTTGGAATGTGCACTTTGATAAGATGATCAAAGATTTTGGGTTCATACAAAGTTTATGAGAAACTTGTATTTCCAAAGAAGTGAGTGGGAGCACTATAGAATTTCTGATGAGTATATGTTGTTGACATATTGATGATCAGAAATGATGTAGAATTTCTAGAAAGCATATAGGGTTATTTGAAAACTGTTTTTCAATGGAAAACCTGGATTAGGCTACTTGAACAATAAGCATCAAGATCTATAAGATAGATCAAAATGCTTAATAGTACTTTCAAATGAGCACGTACCTTGACATGATCTTGAAGGTGTTCAAGATGGATTAGTCAAAGAAGGAATTCTTGCCTGAGATGTAAGGTATGAAGTTAAGACTTAAAATCTCGACCACGGCAGAATAGAGAGAAAGGACGAAGGTCGTCCCCTATGCTTTTATCATAGGCTCTCTACAGTATGCTATGCTGTGTACCGCACATGTAGTGTGCCTTGCCATGAGTCAGTCAAGGGGTACAAGAGTGATCCAAGAATGGATCACAGGACAGCGGTCAAAGTTATCCTTAGTAACTAGTGGACTAAGGAATTTTCTCGATTATGGAGGTGATAAAGAGTTCGACGTAAAGAGTTATGTCGATGCAAGCTTAACACCTATCCGGATAGCTCTGAGTAGAAATACCGGATACGTATAATGGAGCAACTTTTAGTATAGCTCCAAGTAGAACAGTTATTTGGAATAGCTCCAAATTGTAACGCCCTCGATGCGGCTATAGCTCCCATGTGTCGAGGCACGACTTAGAGGCATAACCGCATTGAAAGCAATGTCGCAAGTCAGGCAATCATTACAACATCCCATGTAATATATAATAAAAGGGGGAGATAACATAGTTGGCTTACACTCGCCACGTCACATCAGAGTACACAAATAACATCCATCATACAAATCACTCATGGCCCGACTACGGTGCCAAAATAGAAAAGACCCCCAACATGCGACAAGGCCCTGAATCGATTACCCCAACTAGGCACCACTACTGATCATCCGGAAAAGACACGTAGTATCGCTGAGAGTCCTCGTCGAACTCCCACTTGAGCTCGTAATCGTCAACTGGAGCAGAAACACCTGGACCTGCATCTGGAGTTGTAGTATCTGTGAGCCACTGGGACTCAGCAATCTCACACCCACGCGATCAAGACTATTTAAGCTTATAGGACAGGTACGGCAATATAAGTGGAGCTGCAGCAAGCGACTAGCATATATGGTGGCTAACTTATACGCAAAAGAGAGCGAGAAGAGAAGGCGAAGCACGAGCGAGAAGCTAAAGGAACATCCTGCGCAAACATAACTCCAACACCGTGTCCACTTCCCGGACTCCGCCGAGAAGGGGCCATCACGGTAACACACACGGTTGATTCATTTTAATTAAGTTTAGTTCAAGTAATCTACAACCGGACATTAACAAATTCCCATCTGCCCATAACCGCAAGCACGGCTTTCGAAAGATCAATCCCTGCAGGGGGGTCCCAACTTAGCCCATAACAAGCTCTCACGGTCAACGAAGGAATAGACCTCCACCCAAGACACACCGATCAGACTCGGTATCTCGGTACAACAAGATGATTCGACAGGTTAAAACAAGTCCAGCAACACCGCCCGAATGTGCCGACAAATCCCGATAGGAGCTGCACATATCTCTTTCTCAGGGCACACTCAGATGAGCAATCCGTACAACTAAAACCAACCCTTGAGTTTCCCCGAGGTGGCGCTGCACAGGGCTCTAGTTCGGACCAACACTCAGAGGAGCACTGGCCCGTGGGGGGCTAAAATAAAGATGACCTTCGGGCTCCGGAAACCCAAGGGAAAAAGAGGCTAGGTGGCAAATGGTAAAACCAATGTTGGGCATTGCTGGAAAAGCTTTAATCAAGGCGAACTATCAAGGGGTTCCCATTATAGCCCAACCGCGTAAGGGACGCACAATCCGGGAACATAACACCGATATGACGGAAACTAGGGCGGCAAGAGTGGAACAAAACACTAGGCGAGAGGCCGAGCCTTCCACCCTTTACCAAGTATATAGATGCATTAAGATAACATAGCAATATAATGATATCCCAACAAGTAAATAAATGTTCCAACAAGGAACGGCTCCAATCTTCACCTGTAGCTAACAACGCTATAAGAAGGGCTGAGCAAAGCGGTAACATAGCCAATCAACGGTTTGCTAGGACAATGGTGGGTTAGAGGTTCAACATGGCAATTGGGAGGCTGACAAGCAAAAGGTAGGCATCGTAGCAGTGGCAAAGCAAAAGAGCGAGCAAACTAGCATAGCAAAGATAGTAGTGATTTCGAGGGTATGATCATCTTGCCTGCACAGTTGTCAGAGTTGACTGGATCCTCACAAGCAAACTCAACGGGCTCCTCGGTAGCGAACTCGTCTCCCGGCTCTACCCAACAAGACAAACAAGCAACAAGGATACAATCAACCACGGGCAAGACCAAGCAATATGATGAAATGACGATATGCTATGCGGGATGCGATGCGGGATGCAAAATGCAAGATATGACAGGAAATGCATGAACCTGGCATCAACTTGGAAAACCAAGTGTGCCACTGGATAGAGGGGATGAAATCGCTTGGAAACGATATAAAGATCATTGGAATCGGAGTTACGGTTTGGAAATGGCGAGCGTTTTAAGATATGACACCGGTCTGCAATTTACAGCAAGTAGGCATCTAAATGCAACGAAATGAACATGCTACAACCACCAAACATGAAAACAAAATACATGGCAGTGATGTACACAAGATGGTTGACAAAACACTAGCACTGAGCCATAGGCAAATTCATCCCTTAAGAGGTTCAAACAAGCATGGCTAAAACGCAAATGCAAAACAGATTCCAGACTTAGTGAAATTAACACTAGTCTGAAATTTCAGATCACGATGCTCTTTTCGGAGCAGCAAAACAACATGATAGAAAACCTGAACATGACAAGTAAGAGCATGGCATGGAGCTACTCAACAATCTTAACAAAACACCCAAAGTGACCTGGGGCCAAAAGGGTTCACAAAATACTCTACCGAGCTCACGAACATCGCTCGAACACAATCAGTTTTCAGACTTAGTGAAAACTGGGACACGCTGAAATATAACTCACGAAGGCATGTAAACGAGCTCGATGCACTCACTACGGTGCAAGTCATGGCAAGGAAAGCATATAACTAGCAAGAAGGCACAATGTGCTAGCTACACATGGCAAGAACAAAGGCATAACATGCATGGAACACTAACGGTAGCATCGGCAAAATCGCAAACAAATTGACGATCTGCCCAGATTAACAACGAAGCAAAAGTTGAGCTTGATTGAGTCAACCTAGAGCACTCCACATATGTAAACAAAGACATGTATGGATAGAGCATAACATAAATATCAAAACTACCTTACTGATCATCCTCAAAAGAGGCACGGATCATTAGGAAACAAGCTGGACATATAGCATTATGAACTAAAATATCCCAGACTTAGTGAAAATCACTGTCCCTGAAATCAGCAATCTCAGGTACCTCTCTTCGCAAGCTTGCACAAGACAACACACACATCCTAAAAATGCATGGGTGACACCTCTGGAAAGAATACAAAATGCTTAACAATACATCCTAAAGGGGCACACGCATATCATGCACGAATTAAACAAGGCAAAAATGACAAAAGTGCATGATGAACTAACGGATCTGCAATTTAACTCACGAAGCCTCCTTCTAACAGTATTTTGGGCA
>NC_041390.1:408895472-408897833 GCF_002162155.2 Triticum dicoccoides | reverse complement strand
GACCGAGACGATGGAGCAGAGTTTGGTGGGTTTTGGGCCAAATTTGGGGGGTGTTGGGCTGCAACACACACGAGGCCTTTTCGGTCCCTCGGTTAACCGTTGGAGCATCAAACGAAGTCCAAATGATACGAAACTTGACAGGCGGTCTACCGGTAGTAAACCAAGGCCGCTTGGCAAGTCTCGGTCCAATCCGGAAATGTTTAATTCCCAAACACAAAAGAAAGCTAGAAATGACCACCGGAGGAGAACAAAGCGCCGGAATGCAAAACGGACAACGGGGAAAATGCTCGAATGCATGAGATGAACACGTATGCAAATGCAAGGCACGTGATGACATGGTATGAGATGCATGAAAACGAAAACAACACACGGAGACAAGGACCCGAACCCGAGAAATAAATATAACTTAGCGCCGGAGACGGCAAGAGTTGGAGTACAAATGGGGAAAGTTACATCTGGGGCGTTACAACACTCCACCACTACGAAAAGATCTCGTCCCGAGATCTAGGACTGAAAGAACTCTGGGTACTCCGAACGGAGGTGATCCTCGCGTTCCCAGGTAGCTTCACGGTCGGAATGGTGTGACCACTTGACTTTGAGAAATTTGATTGACTTGTTGCGAGTCTTGCGTTCAGTCTCTTCAAGAATAGCAACTGGGTGCTCACGATAAGAGAGATCTTCTTGGAGCTCAATGTCCTCGAAGTTGACGGTGCGGTCAGGAGTCTTGAAGCACTTACGAAGCTGAGAGACGTGGAACACATCATGAACATTTGCAAAGTTTGAAGGAAGCTCAAGTTGATAGGCGAGGTCGCCTCTCTTGCTGACAATCTTGAAAGGTCACACGTATCTAGGGGCAAGCTTCCCTTTGATACCGAAGCAACGAGTACCTTTCATAGGAGAGACGCGGAGGTAAACGTGATCTCTGATCTCGAAAGCCAGATCACGGTGCTTACTATCATAGTAGCTCTTCTGGCGGGACTGGGCTGCTTTGAGGTTATCACGAATGACTTTGCACATTTCTTCTGCCTCTGTGATTAGGTCATTGCCCAGCAGCTGACGTTCACCGGTTTCAGACCAGTTGAGAGGGGTACGGCACTTCCTGCCATACAGAATTTCAAAGGGGGCCTTGCCCGAACTTGCTTGAAGCTGTTGTTGTATGAGAATTCAGCATAAGGAAGACAGTCCTCCCACTTCATGCCGAAAGAAATCACACAAGCCCTGAGCATGTCTTCGAGAATCTGGTTGACACGCTCGACTTGACCGCTCGTTTGAGGATGGAAAGCTGTGCTGAAGCGGATGTTGGTGCCCATGGCCTTCTGAAAAGAATCCCAAAACTTGGAGGTAAAGATGTTGCCACGGTCTGAAGATATCACTTGAGGAATACCGTGCAGAGAGACAATGCGAGAGGTATAGAGTTCCGCCAATTGGGCTGCAGTGATTGACTCTTTGATAGGCAGAAAGTGAGCCACTTTGGAGAGCTTGTCGATGATGACGAATATAGCATCATTGCCACGCTTGGACTTTGGAAACCCAGTCACGAAGTCCATTTCAATGTGGTCAAACTTCCATTCTGGAATGGCAAGAGGTTGGAGGAGACCAGCTGGCCTTTGGTGTTTTGCCTTCACTCTTCTGCAGACATCACACTCGTTCACGAATTGAGCGATCTCGCGCTTCATTCGAGTCCACCAATAAGCTTGCTTGAGGTCCTGATACATCTTCGTACTCCCAGGGTGGATGGAGAGGAGAGAGTTGTGAGCCTCATCCATGATCACCTTACGAAGTTCACCTTTGGGCACAACAATTCGATCCTCGAAGAAGAGAGTGTCCTTGTCATCAAGTCGGTAGCACTTGTACTTGGACTGACTCTTTGCAATACCAATCTTCACCTTCTTCATCATATCATCAAGAAGTTGGGCTTGGCGAATCTGGTCTTCTAAGGTAGGAGAGACTTGAAGGTTGGCGAGGAAACCTTGAGGAACAATTTGCAGATTAAGTTTGCGGAAAGCTTCACAAAGCTCGGGTTGATAAGGCTTGAGAATCAGACTGTTGCAATATGCTTTCCTGCTCAAAGCGTCAGCAATCACATTGGCCTTGCCTGGAGTATACTCAATACTCGGATTGTACTCTTGAATCATCTCGACCCATCGAGTCTGCCTGAGGTTGAGATTAGGCTGGGTGAAGATGTACTTGAGACTCTTGTGATCAGTGAAAATGTCCACTTTTCTTCCCAATAGAAGATGTCTCCAAGTCAACAAAGCGTGCACAACTGCCGCCAACTCGAGATCATGAGTGGGGTAGTTCTTCTCATTAGGCTTCAACTGGCGAGAGGTATAAGCAACAACTTTCTTCTCTTGCATCAGT
>NC_041390.1:408866839-408868123 GCF_002162155.2 Triticum dicoccoides | reverse complement strand
GGGGTGTATATATAGGCATAGAGGGAGCTAGGAGAGTCCAAATGAGGTGCGGTTTTCGCCCACACGATCGTGATCGAACGACCGAGACGATGGAGCAGAGTTTGGTGGGTTTTGGGCCAAATTTGGGGGGTGTTGGGCTGCAACACACACGAGGCCTTTTCGGTCCCTCGGTTAACCGTTGGAGCATCAAACGAAGTCCAAATGATACGAAACTTGACAGGCAGTCTACCGGTAGTAAACCAAGGCCGCTTGGCAAGTCTCGGTCCAATCCGGAAATGTTTAATTCCCAAACACAAAAGAAAGCTAGAAATGACCACCGGAGGAGAACAAAGCGCCGGAATGCAAAACGGACAACGGGGAAAATGCTCGAATGCATGAGATGAACACGTATGCAAATGCAAGGCACGTGATGACATGGTATGAGATGCATGAAAACGAAAACAACACACGGAGACAAGGACCCGAACCCGAGAAATAAATATAACTTAGCGCCGGAGACGGCAAGAGTTGGAGTACAAATGGGGAAAGTTACATCTGGGGCGTTACACAAGTAGAGCATGGTAGCTACATCTAGGAGATGACATAGAGATTTGTAAAGCACACACGGATCTAAAAGGTTCAGACCCGTTGACTATAACCTCTCTCACAAGCATAACATGATCAAACCCAGAACTCATCGAGTGTTAATCACATGGTAAATGTGAACTAGATTATTGACTCTAGTAAACTCTTTGGGTGTAAGTCACATGGGGATGTGACCTTGAGTGTTAATCACATATCGATGTGAACTAGATTATTGACTCTAGTGCAAGTGGGAGACTGTTGAAAATATGCCCTAGAGGCAATAATAAAAGTATTATTATATTTCCTTGTTCATGATAATTGTCTTTTATTCATGCTATAACTGTATTATCCGGAAATCGTAATACACGTGTGAATACATAGACCACAATATGTCCCTAGTGAGCCTCTAGTTGACTAGCTCGTTGTGATCAACAGATAGTCATGGTTTCCTGGCTATGGACATTGGATGTCGTTGATAACGGGATCACATCATTAGGAGAATGATGTGATGGACAAGACCCAATCCTAAGCCTAGCACAAAGATCGTGTAGTTCGTTTGCTAGAGCTTTGCCAATGTCAAGTATCTCTTCCTTTGACCATGAGAGCGTGTAACTCCTGGATACCGTAGGAGTGCTTTGGGTGTATCAAACGTCACAACGTAACTGGGTGACTATAAAGGTGCACTACAGGTATCTCCGAAAGTATCTATTGTTTTATGCG
>NC_041390.1:408864993-408866682 GCF_002162155.2 Triticum dicoccoides | reverse complement strand
ACGATATGCTATGCGGGATGCGATGCGGGATGCAAAATGCAAGATATGACAGGAAATGCATGAACCTGGCATCAACTTGGAAAACCAAGTGTGCCACTGGATAGAGGGGATGAAATCGCTTGGAAACGATATAAAGATCATTGGAATCGGAGTTACGGTTTGGAAATGGCGAGCGTTTTAAGATATGACACCGGTCTGCGATTTACAGCAAGTAGGCATCTAAATGCAACGAAATGAACATGCTACAACCACCAAACATGAAAACAAAATACATGGCAGTGATGTACACAAGATGGTTGACAAAACACTAGCACTGAGCCATAGGCAAATTCATCCCTTAAGAGGTTCAAACAAGCATGGCTAAAACGCAAATGCAAAACAGATTCCAGACTTAGTGAAATTAACACTAGTCTGAAATTTCAGATCACGATGCTCTCTTCGGAGCAGCAAAACAACATGATAGAACACCTGAACATGACAAGTAAGAGCATGGCATGGAGCTACTCAACAAGCTTAACAAAACACCTAAAGTGACCTGGGGCCAAAAGGGTTCACAAAATACTCTACCGAGCTCACGAACATCGCTCGAACACAATCAGTTTTCAGACTTAGTGAAAACTGGGACACGCTGAAATATAACTCACGAAGGCATGTAAACGAGCTCGATGCACTCACTACGGTGCAAGTCATGGCAAGGAAAGCATATAACTAGCAAGAAGGCACAATGTGCTAGCTACACATGGCAAGAACAAAGGCATAGCATGCATGGAACACTAACGGTAGCATCGGCAAAATCGCAAACAAGTTGACGATCTGCCCAGATTAACAACGAAGCAAAAGTTGAGCTTGATTGAGTCACCCTAGAGCACTCCACATATGTAAACAAAGACATGGATGGATAGAGCATAACATAAGTATCAAAACTCCGTTACTGCTCATCCTCAAAAGAGGCATGGATCATTAGGAAACAAGCTGGACATATAGCATCATGAACTAAAATATCCCAGACTTAGTGAAAATCACTAAGTCCCTGAAATCAGCAATCTCAGGTACCTCTCTTCGCAAGCTTGCACAAGACAACACACACATCCTAAAAATGCATGGGTGACACCTCTGGAAAGAAGACAAAATGCTTAACAATACATCCTAAAGGGGCACAGGCATATCATGCACGAATTAAACAAGGCAAAAATGACAAAAGTGCATGATGAACTAACGGATCTGCAATTTAACTCACGAAGCCTCCTTCTAACAGTATTTTGGGCATCAAGATGACCTCAAATGCAAATTATGCAATGGAATGAAATGATGTACATATCGAGGCGAAGATTTTGATATATCATATGCACAAAACGGAGCTACGGTTGCGGAGATACAAGCAGTCAAAGATAGCAAAAAAAATAAGGGGGAAGAGGGAAAGTCAACCCCTAGGGTTTCAAAATTCCAGATCTGAGATCCAGATCGAGGCACGGGAACCGAGGCGGCCGGGGTACTGTAGCTCGCCGGAGTCGGAGCTCGCCGGAGACGCGGGCCGTCGGTCGGGGAGGAGGTTGCCGGGGCGACGCCGGCGTGGAGGCGGTCGGCGCGGCGCGGCGCCGGGGACGGCGAGGCGGCGGCGGCCGGCTCGGACGGGGAGGCGTGCGCCGGCGGCGGAGTTGCGGCGTGGCGGCGGCGGCTGCTCCGGCCGCC
>NC_041390.1:408833579-408863831 GCF_002162155.2 Triticum dicoccoides | reverse complement strand
TACATAGACCACAATATGTCCCTAGTGAGCCTCTAGTTGACTAGCTCGTTGTGATCAACAGATAGTCATGGTTTCCTGGCTATGGACATTGGATGT
The DNA here is from genome assembly GCF_002162155.2 of Triticum dicoccoides. Lineage (NCBI taxonomy): Eukaryota > Viridiplantae > Streptophyta > Magnoliopsida > Poales > Poaceae > Triticum > Triticum dicoccoides. The sequence goes on along the minus strand of NC_041390.1, from coordinate 408,863,735 downwards.
CGTTGATAACGGGATCACATCATTAGGAGAATGATGTGATGGACAAGACCCAATCCTAAGCCTAGCACAAAGATCGTGTAGTTCGTTTGCTAGAGCTTTGCCAATGTCAAGTATCTCTTCCTTTGACCATGAGAGCGTGTAACTCCTGGATACCGTAGGAGTGCTTTGGGTGTATCAAACGTCACAACGTAACTGGGTGACTATAAAGGTGCACTACAGGTATCTCCGAAAGTATCTATTGTTTTATGCGGATCGAGACTGGGATTTGTCACTCCGTGTAAACGGAGAGGTATCTCTGGGCCCACTCGGTAGGACATCATCATATGAGCAATGTGACCAAGGAGTTGATCACGGGATGATGTGTTACGGAACGAGTAAAGTGACTTGCCGGTAACGAGATTGAACAAGGTATTGGATACCGACGATCGAATCTCGGGCAAGTAACATACCGCTAGACAAAGGGAATTGTATACGGGATCGACTGAGTCCTTGACATCGTGGTTCATCCGATGAGATCATCGTGGAACATGTGGGAGCCAACATGGGTATCCAGATCCCGCTGTTGGTTATTGACCGGAGAACGTCTCGGTCATGTCTACATGTCTCCCGAACCCGTAGGGTCTACACACTTAAGGTTCGATGACGCTAGGGTTATAAAGGAAGTTTGTATGTGGTTACCGAATGTTGTTCGGAGTCCCGGATGAGATCCCGGACGTCACGAGGAGTTCCAGAATGGTCCGGAGGTAAAGATTTATATATGGGAAGTCCTATTTTGGCCACCGGAAAATGTTCAGGTTTTTTCGGTATTGTACCGGGAAGGTTCTAGAAGGTTCCGGAGTGGGGCCCACCTGCATGGGGGGACCCACATGAACGTGGGTAGTGGGGGCATGGCCCCACACCCCTGGTCAAGGCGCAACAAGATCCCCCCTTAGAAGGAATAAGATCATATCCCGAAGGGATAAGATCAAGATCCCTAAAAATGGGGGATAACAATCGGTAGGGAAGGAAATGATGGGATTTCTTTCCTCCCACCTTGGCCAACGCCCCAATGGACTTGGAGGGCAAGAAACCAGCCCCTCCACCCCTATATATAGTGGGGAGGCGCATGGGAGCTTTAGACGAAGTTCTGGTGCAGCCCTCCCCCTCTCACAAGTACTCCTCCTCTCCCGCGGTGCTTGGCGAAGCCCTGCAGGATTGCCACGCTCCTCCACCACCACCACGCCGTTGTGCTGCTGCTGGATGGAGTCTTCCTCAACCTCTCCCTCTCTCCTTGCTGGATCAAGGCTTGGGAGACGTCACCGGGCTGTATGTGTGTTGAACGCGGAGGTGCCGTGCGTTCGGCACTTGATCATCGGTGATTTGAATCACGACGAGTACGACTCCATCAACCCCGTTCACTTGAACGCTTCCGCTTAGCGATCTACAAGGGTATGTAGATGCACTCTCCTTCCCCTCGTTGCTAGTCTCTCCATAGATAGATCTTGGTGACACGTAGGAAAATTTTGAATTTCTGCTACGTTCCCCAACAGTGGCATCATGAGCTAGGTCTATTGCGTAGATTATTTGCACGAGTAGAACACAAAATAGTTGTGGGCGTTGATTTTGTTCAATATGCTTACCGTTACTAGTCCAATCTTGTTTCGACGGTATTGTGGGATGAAGCGGCCCGGACCGACCTTACACGTACTCTTACGTGAGACAGGTTTCACCGATTGACATGCACTTGGTGCATAAGGTGGCTAGCGGGTGCCAGTCTCTCCCACTTTAGTCGGAACGGATTCGATGAAAAGGGTCCTTATGAAGGGTAAATAGCAATTGGCATATCACGTTGTGGTTTTGCGTAGGTAAGAAACGTTCTTGCTAGAAACCCATAGCAGCCACGTAAAACATGCAAACAACAATTAGAGGACGTCTAACTTGTTTTTGCAGGGTATGCTATGTGATGTGATATGGCCAAGAAGAATGTGAAGAATGATATGTGATGTATGAGATTGATCATGTTCTTGTAATAGGATTCACGACTTGCATGTCGATGAGAATGACAACCGGCAGGAGCCATAGGAGTTGTCTTTATTTATTGTATGACCTACTTGTCATTGAACAACGCCATGTAACTTACTTTACTTTATTGCTAAACGTGTTAGCCATAGAAGTAGAAGTAGTCGTTGGCGTGACAACTTCATGAAGACACGATGATGGAGATCATGATGATGGAGATCATGGTGTCAAGCCGGTGACAGATGATCATGGAGCCCTGAAGATGGAGATCAATGGAGCTATATGATATTGGCCATATCATGTCACAACTATATAATTGCATGTGATGTTTATTATGATTATGCATCTTGTTTACTTAGGACGATGGTAGTAAATAAGATGATCCCTTACAAAATTTCAAGAAGTGTTCTCCCCTAACTGTGCACCGTTGCTACAGTTCGTCGCTTCTAAGCACCACATGATGATCGGGTGTGATGGATTCTTACGTTCACATACAACGGGTGTAAGACAGTTTTACATAGCGAAAACACTTAGGGTTAACTTGACGAGCCTAGCATGTACAGACATGGCCTCGGAACACGGAGACCGAAAGGTCGAGCATGAGTCGTATAGTAGATACGATCAACATGAAGATGTTCACCGATGATGACTAGTCCGTCTCACGTGATGATCGGACACGGCCTAGTTGACTCGGATCATGTAATCACTTAGATGACCAGAGGGATGTCTATCTGAGTGGGAGTTCATAAGATGAACTTAATTATCCTGAACATAGTCAAAAGACCTTTTTGCAAGTTATGTCGTAGCTCGCGCTATAGTTCTACTGTTTAGATATGTTCCTAGAGAAAATTATAGTTGAAAGTTGATAGTAGTGATTATGCAATCAGTAGAAAGCTTATGTCCTTAATGCACCGCTCAGTGTGCTGAACCCCAAACGTCGTCTGTGGATGTTGCGAACATCGGACATACACGTTTTGATAACTACGTGATAGTTCAGTTAAATGGCTTAAGTAGAGGCACCAAAGATGTTTTTCGAAACATCGCGGAACATATGAGATGTTTCGAGGGCTGAAATTAGGATTTCAGGCTCGTGCCCACGTCAAGAGGTATGAGAACTCCGACGATTTTCTTAGCCTGCAAACTAAGGGAGAAAAGCTCAATCGTTGAGCTTGTGCTCAGATTTTCTGAGTGCAACAATCACTTGAATCGAGTGGCAGTTGATCTTCCAGATGAGATAGTGATGTTTCCCCAAAGTCATTGCCACCAAGCTGCTAGAGCTTCGCGATGAACTATAACATATCAGGGATAGATATGATGATCCTTGAAATATTGGTGATGTTTGACACCGCGAAAGTAGAAATCAAGAAGGAGCATCAATTGTTGATGGTTGGTGAAACCACTAGTTTCAAGAAGGGCAAGGGAACAAAGGGATACTTCATGAAACGGCAATTCAGCTGCTGCTCTAGTGAAGAAACCCAAGGTTGAACCCAAACCCGAGACTAAGTGCTTCTGTAATAAAGGGAACAACCACTGGAGCAGAATTACCCTAGATACTTGGTAGATGAGAAGGCTGGCAAGGTCGATAGAAGTATATTGGATATACATTGTGTTGATGTGTACTTTACTAGTACTCCTAGTAGCACCAGGGTATTAGATACCGGTTCGGTTGCTAAGTGTTAGTAACTCGAAATATAAAAGTTACGGAATGAACGGAGACTAGCTAAAGGTGAGCTGACGATATGTGTTGGAAATGTTTCCAGTGTTGATATGATCAAGCATCGCACGCTCCCTCTACCATCGAGATTGGTGTTAAAACCTGAATAATTGTTATTTGGTGTTTGCGTTGAGCATAGACATGATTGGATTATGACTATCGCAATACGGTTATTCATTTAAAGAGAATAATGGTTACTCTATTTATTTGAATAATACCTTCAATGGTCTTGCACCTAAAATGAATGGTTCATTGAAATCTCGATCGTAGTGATACACATGTTCATGCCAAAAGATAGTAATGATAGTACCACTTACTTGTGGCACTGCCATGTAAGTCATAATGGTATAAAACGCATGAAGAAGCTCCATGTTGATGGATCTTTGGACTCACTCATTTTTGAAAAGTTTGAGACATGCGAACCATGTCTATTGGTGTATATGCATGAAGCAACTCCATGCAAATGGACCGTTTGAACTCACTTGATTTTGAATCACTTGAGACATGCAAATCATACCACATGGGCAAGATGACTGAAAGCCTCGTTTTAGTAAGACGGAACAAGATAGCAACTCGTTGGAAGTAACACATTTTGATGTGTGCAGTCCAATGAGTGTTGAGGCATGCAGTGAATATCGTTATGTTCTTACTTCACAGATGATTCGAGTAGATGTTGAGAATATTTTCTTGATGAAACACAAGTCTGAATTATTGAATGGTTCAAGTAATTTCAGAGTGAAGTAGAAGATCATTGTGACAAGAGGATAAAATGTCTATGATATGATCATAGAGATGAATATCTGAGTTACGAGTTTCGGCACGCAATTAAGACATTGTGGAAATTGTTTTACAATTAATACTGCCTGGAACACCATAGTGTGATGGTGTGTCCGAACGTCATAGTTGCACCCTATTGGATATGGTGGGTACCATGATGTCTCTTATCAAATTACCACTGTCATTCATGGGTTAGGCATTAGAGACAACCACATTCACTTTAAATAGGGCACCACGTAATTCCGTTGAGATGACACCATATGAACTATGGTTTAGAGAAACCTAAGTTGTCATTTCTTAAAGGTTTGGGGCTGCGACGCTTATGTGAAAAAGTTTCAGGTTGATAAGCTCGAACCCAAAGCGGATAAAATGCATCTCCATAGGACTCCCAAAACAGTTGGGTATACCTCCTAATTCGGATCCGAAAGCAATAAGGATTGTTTCTTGTACCGGGTCCTTTCTCGAGAAAAGGTTTGTCTCGAAAAGTTGAGTGGGAGGATGGTGGAGACTTGATATGGTTATTGAACCATCACTTCAACCAGTGTGTATCAGGGCACAGGAAGTTGTTCCCGTGGCACCTACACCAATTGAAGTAGAAGCTTATGATAGTGATCATGAAGTTTCGGATCAAGTCACTTCCGTACCTCGTAGGGTGACAAGGATACGTGCTACTTCAGAGTGGTACAGTAATCCTGTCTTGAAGGTCATGTTGCTAGACAACAATGAACCTATGAGCTATGGAGAAGTGATGGTGGGCCCAAATTCCGACAAATGGTTAGAAGCCATGAAATCTGAGATAGGATCCATGTATCAGAACAAAGCATGGACTTTGGTGGACTTGCCCAAAGATCGGCAAGCCATTGAAATAAATGGATCTTTAAGAAGAAGATGGATGTGGATGGTAATGTCACCATCTATGAAGCTCGACTTGTGGCGAAGAGTTTTTCACAAGTTCAAGGAGTTGACTGCGATGAGATTTTCTCATCCGTAGCGATGCTTAAGTCCGTCAGATTCATGTTAGCATTAGCTGCATTTATGAAATCTGGCAGATGGATGACAAAACGAGTTTCCTTACCAGTCTTCGTATGGAAAGGTTGTATGTGATACAAATCAGAAAGTTTTTGTCGATCCTAAGGATGCTAAAAGGTATGCTAGCTCCAGCGATCCTTCCATGGACTGGAGTAAGCATCTCGGAGTTGGAATGTGCGCTTTGATAAGATGATCAAAGATTTTGGGTTTATACAAAGTTTATGAGAAACTTGTATTTCCAAAGAAGTGAGTGGGAGCACTATAGAATTTCTGATGAGTATATGTTGTTGACATATTGATGATCAGAAATGATGTAGAATTTCTAGAAAGCATATAGGGTTATTTGAAAACTGTTTTTCAATGGAAAACCTGGATTAAGCTACTTGAACAATAAGCATCAAGATCTATAAGATAGATCAAAATGCTTAATAGTACTTTCAAATGAGCACGTACCTTGACATGATCTTGAAGGTGTTCAAGATGGATCAGTCAAAGAAGGAATTCTTGCCTGAGATGTAAGGTATGAAGTTAAGACTTAAAATCTCGACCACGGCAGAATAGAGAGAAAGGACGAAGGTCGTCCCCTATGATTTTATCATAGGCTCTCTACAGTATGCTATGCTGTGTACCGCGCCTGTAGTGTGCCTTGCCATGAGTCAGTCAAGGGGTACAAGAGTGATCCAAGAATGGATCACAGGACAGCGGTCAAAGTTATCCTTAGTAACTAGTGGACTAAGGAATTTTCTCGATTATGGAGGTGATAAAGAGTTCGACGTAAAGAGTTATGTCGATGCAAGCTTAACACCTATCCGGATAGCTCTGAGTAGAAATACCGGATACGTATAATGGAGCAACTTTTAGTATAGCTCCAAGTAGAACAGTTATTTGGAATAGCTCCAAATAGAGCGTGGTAGCTACATCTAGGAGATGACATAGAGATTTGTAAAGCACACACGGATCTAAAAGGTTCAGACCCGTTGACTATAACCTCTCTCACAAGCATAACATGATCAAACCCAGAACTCATCGAGTGTTAATCACATGGTAAATGTGAACTAGATTATTGACTCTAGTAAATTCTTTGGGTGTAAGTCACATGGGGATGTGACCTTGAGTGTTAATCACATATCGATGTGAACTAGATTATTGACTCTAGTGCAAGTGGGAGACTGTTGGAAATATGCCCTAGAGGCAATAATAAAAGTATTATTATATTTCCTTGTTCATGATAATTGTCTTTTATTCATGCTATAACTGTATTATCCGGAAATCGTAATACACGTGTGAATACATAGACCATAATATGTCCCTAGTGAGCCTCTAGTTGACTAGCTCGTTGTGATCAACAGATAGTCATGGTTTCCTGGCTATGGACATTGGATGTCGTTGATAACGGGATCACATCATTAGGAGAATGATGTGATGGACAAGACCCAATCCTAAGCCTAGCACAAAGATCGTGTAGTTCGTTTGCTAGAGCTTTGCCAATGTCAAGTATCTCTTCCTTTGACCATGAGAGCGTGTAACTCCTGGATACCGTAGGAGTGCTTTGGGTGTATCAAACGTCACAACGTAACTGGGTGACTATAAAGGTGCACAACAGGTATCTCCGAAAGTATCTATTGTTTTATGCGGATCGAGACTGGGATTTGTCACTCCGTGTAAACGGAGAGGTATCTCTGGGCCCACTCGGTAGGACATCATCATATGCGCAATGTGACCAAGGAGTTGATCACGGGATGATGTGTTACGGAACGAGTAAAGTGACTTGCCGGTAACGAGATTGAACAAGGTATTGGATACCGACGATCGAATCTCGGGCAAGTAACATACCGCTAGACAAAGGGAATTGTATACGGGATCGACTGAGTCCTTGACATCGTGGTTCATCCGATGAGATCATCGTGGAACATGTGGGAGCCAACATGGGTATCCAGATCCCGCTGTTGGTTATTGACCAGAGAACGTCTCGGTCATGTCTACATGTCTCCCGAACCCGTAGGGTCTACACACTTAAGGTTCGATGACGCTAGGGTTATAAAGGAAGTTTGTATGTGGTTACCGAATGTTGTTCGGAGTCCCGGATGAGATCCCGGACGTCACGAGGAGTTCCGGAATGGTCCGGAGGTAAAGATTTATATATGGGAAGTCCTATTTTGGCCACCGGAAAATGTTCAGGTTTTTTCGGTATTGTACCGGGAAGGTTCTAGAAGGTTCCGGAGTGGGGCCCACCTGCATGGGGGGACCCACATGAACGTGGGTAGTGGGGGCAAGGCCCCACACCCCTGGTCAAGGCGCAACAAGATCCCCCCTTAGAAGGAATAAGATCATATCCCGAAGGGATAAGATCAAGATCCCTAAAAAGGGGGGATAACAATCGGTAGGGAAGGAAATGATGGGATTTCTTTCCTCCCACCTTGGCCAACGCCCCAATGGACTTGGAGGGCAAGAAACCAGCCCCTCCACCCCTATATATAGTCGGGAGGCGCATGGGAGCTTTAGACGAAGTTCTGGTGCAGCCCTCCCCCTCTCACAAGTACTCCTCCTCTCCCGCGGTGCTTGGTGAAGCCCTGCAGGATTGCCACGCTCCTCCACCACCACCACGCCGTTGTGCTGCTGCTGGATGGAGTCTTCCTCAACCTCTCCCTCTCTCCTTGCTGGATCAAGGCTTGGGAGACGTCACCGGGCTGTATGTGTGTTGAACGCGGAGGTGCCGTGCGTTCGGCACTTGATCATCGGTGATTTGAATCACGACGAGTACGACTCCATCAACCCCGTTCACTTGAACGCTTCCGCTTAGCGATCTACAAGGGTATGTAGATGCACTCTCCTTCCCCTCGTTGCTAGTCTCTCCATAGATAGATCTTGGTGACACGTAGGAAAATTTTGAATTTCTGCTACGTTCCCCAACAATTACAATTATAGCCAGAATACATATTGAGAAAAAAGTTATTCAGATTGTTTACTATCTAGTCATTTGTTTCCGTAGATTTTAATTTTACTTAGGTCACCACTACACAACATATTATGTACCATTCAAATTATAGGAAATCGTTACAGACGATATGGATATCTTCAGGAAAAGTATCTGGAATTCGATGGGAGTACCTCTTTTCATTGAGTGTACATATTAGTTAGCTTATAAGGCATGTTTCTTCATGCACAAAGCTACATTTTCTTGATTTTTATCTTCCACTTCTCTACATTTGTTAGTGTCTAGCTTCAAACAATAGTTTGCAGAGAAAATTTACATCGAGAATAACATCGAAACTTTGATACTTTGTAGATTCAAAGGTCTAAGACAATGTATGATTCACCATGCACACAATTAGAGTATCATAATGTTTTCTATTTTTCTCTTCTAAATCTCTGAATCCATTGGTGTCTATATTTCTATCAACGCCCTCTTTAGAAATTTAACGCTAACAACGATATCCAAACATTGATCAAAGTCTTTTTTATTTTCTCCTTCTTTGTGCTCCATATTTGTTTTATTGCAGTTGCTAATCTTGATTTGTGAATACTCTTGCCTCAAAATGCTTCCACGTATGTTGATTTTTTTTGTGAGAGATGCGCGTCTTGATTTTATCTATCATCATTTATATTTCTTGGCCATCTAAGGCATTATAATTTTATCTATCATCAGTTATATTTATTGTCCATCTAAGGCATTCACCAAAATAGCTAAATATTCTCACACATTCCATCTCACTAATTTCTTGCTAATTGTGCTTAATTATCTGGGAATATACCCAGATTAAAATATTTATCAGGCTTGCCATGCTCTGTTGCTTCCAATTTATTCCTGCACCCGCTTCATCATTTTGATTTGTGTGATAAGTTTACTGATGAAGCAATGACATCATGTAGCTATTCTTATGATTGTACTTGTAGTAATTTGGAATTCACTCAATTTCTCATAGTAATATTTCCGACTTGTACTAAATGTACTGATGGATTTATATGCTTCTTTCAAAAATAAATATTTAAGATATAATAGAGAAGATTTGTCTTGGAAATAAAACTGTTATTCTTCGTCATACATACTTGATATATTCAAGTAGGGTTATTTCATAGGTATTATGCTTCTATTTTTGGACTATATGTAGACTGTATATCATAACTGGATTATTATTATTATTATTATTTGTTATTATCGAATTTAACGGTTTAAATAATATAGTTATAATGTCTTACTTTACGCTAATACAACTGCTATAGACTCTCTTGAACCTTTAGAGAAGGTGTGAGGGTGCCAAATTCCTTACCTTGTACGTAAAAATTTGTAATTATTTCTAGGGACAGTATTGTGCTAGCTCGTGTGCATGCATGTGATATAGTAGTAGTTAAATCTTTTTGAAAAAAAAAGTAGTAGTTAAATCAATCAGGCCACGCAAATCAATGGAAAACTGATGTTGTGTGCTTCCGTGTGTCTCTGGAAACTCAGGCTGTATTTTTCCTTACTGTGCATGCACGCGGCCGACTTGGATACACCAGTTTAGGCCCGTTTAATTTATTTATTTTTGAAATTCAAAAGGCAGGTTCAATTCTAGTGCGCAGGTTGTTTTTCCGTGCATGTACCATTGATGATATGCATAGACGTGACAACTCCTTTTGGTATGAGCAAAAAATACCAAAAAAAAGTGCGTGGAACGCTATTTGGAAATACTAAAATTTGTCTTTTTGGCGGAGCCAAAATAAAAATTATTTACTCACAAAACATTGGGCGGCGCACATATTTTGCGCAGATGTACGCATGATATTTTTTAAAAAAAATTGTTGGCATTTTGAAACCCATTTTAGAAAAGTGGGTGTAGATATACCCAGGTTCAGGTCGTCCTGACTCATGTTTCCCAGCTATGTAGTTCGTATGGAAACATTTTTTTTCAAAAGTACACTTTAGCTATGTGTAAAAAATCATAATTTTCTTGATCCACCTAATAATAGTTTTATGCATAACTTATTTTGTATTTAGCAATTTAAGTTATACGTGGTGTTTGCACTAACTTTTTCATTTGTTATACTTATTTCTTATTACTGTATACCAACATACAGACATATAGTTGATTTCTATAAATCAAAAGCTAATTTATTTATAAAGATATTTTTAGTTGAGGCCAATCAGTTTACCAAGTAGATGCTTTATGTATTTGTTATTTTAGGAAACTTACGGATATATATACATGCTGATATCAACGTGACACCTGTGCATCCACTTCCAACATTATGGGCCCACACACTGGCCCGACCTCGAGCATGTATTTTGACTATAAATCTTATGTATGCGTATGTTTGTAGAAAAATTGGAATTTCTTTTGTAGATAGAAAAATATTTGGTGTAAGATATACCAATTGTTATAAAAAAAATTATCTTAGTACAATCTCTCTAACTTAGTATGAGACATTTTTTGACACTGTCATGGACTCGGAAAACATCTTATAAAAAGTTACAGAGAGAATACTAAGCAATTATTCCAATATTTTCTTAATCTATATGTATCATTATTTGTCTATTCCTGTCGTAGTGAACAAATTTCCTAATTTGGTTTCGACATAATAGTTGGACATAACGATGTTATTAAAAAACACAAATAGCTGTTTCTGTATATTTTTATATTTTTCTATCGCTAGACATGGTCTATATGCAGTGCATCGATATATCCATAGGCCCGCTCATGTTTTTCTAATTGGGTGGCCCTTTTCTTAGTTTGCTTGTGGGCAGGGGCACGTGTACCCTGTCTCCGTATTTGACTTGTTTAATTTTCTTTCAACCGGACTCTTTCTATCAATAGGATTGCCTTGTGTCACACTGATTAGTACTGCAACTCCAGTATTGCCCCCGGACTCTAAGATGCATGTGTAGACGTAGCATCCATATAGATTTTTTATCTAGACTTGTTTCTATATGTATTACCATATATGTGTGTACGTGACAGGTTCAATACGCTGACCTGTCAACAATAGCATGTTACGCAAAATCTTTTAAATCTCAGTCATTATTATTCTAATCGAACGATCGAAATAATATTAGCATATGTGGACAAACGTGATGGCTTATTTGTCTTCTCTCTTAATTATATAATAGATAGATGCATCAACCGCGTGTGTAGCCGTGATGGTCTTTTTCTGGCGGAATCCGGAAATGAACACGGTTCTTGTGTTATGCTTGAACGTAAGTAGTTTCAGGATCACTTCTTGATCACTTCTAGTTCACGACCGTGCTTTGCTTCTCGTCTCGGTCTTATTTGCGTAAGTTAGCCACCATATATGCTAGTGCTTGCTGCAGCTCCACCTCACTACCCCTTTTCCTACCCATAAGCTTAAATAGTCTTGATCGCGAGGGTATGAGATTGCTGAGTCCCCGTGACTCACAGATTACTTCAAACAGTTGCAGGTGCCGATGATAACCGTGTAGGTGACGCAACCGAGCTCAAGGAGGAGCTCGATGAAGATCGTGTTCATTGTGTTGTTTCGTTTCCAGTTGATCAGTAATGGAGCCCAGTCGGGGCGATCGAGGATCTAGCATTAGGGGTGGTCTTCTTTTATTTTGGTTCCGTAGTCAGATCTTGATTGTATTCTGGATGTTGTAATGCTATATTCATATATTGTGTGAAGTGGCAATTGTAAGCCAACTCTTTATCCCTTTCTTATTCAATACATGGGATGTGTAAAGATTACCCCTCTTACGACATGCCCACTATGCGGTTATGCCTCTAAGTGGTGCTCCGACACGTGGGAGATATAGCCGCATCATGCGTGTTACAAGTTGGTATCAGAGCCATCCCCGACTTAGGAGCCCCCTGCTTGATCGAATCACTGGCGTTGTTGAGTCTAGAAAGATGTTTTGAGTCTTTTACGATTATATATATCGAAGAGTAGGATTCTTTTTACTCCTCAGTCCCTTCGTCGCTCTGGTGAGGCATCCTGACGTAGAGTTTTGACTCTTCTCTTCTCAAATTTCACTAAAAAAATTTAGGATCACACGGGTATCTTGGAATCGTTCCAATGGTTTTGTGACGAGAACATTGTTCTTGGTGCCTCCTGACATTTAAGGGTTGTGGCAGTGTCCTGGGGAGTTGAGCTCCGAGGTGTTGTCGTCACAATTTTATCGTTGCAGTTCTGGAAACCTGAGTTCGCCGACATCGAAAATCTCTTTTATGCGGTTGTTGATGAGATAACCTCGATGCCACTCAGTACTGGGGCGGGAGTTCGGGATTATTGCCATAACTCGTATAACATATGCTTTTCGAAGGTTGAGGTAAATGATTTCTGAAGGTTTCTTGGTTATGTGTTGAAGGATGGATACAGCTGGATGTAGGATTTGCTAGTTTTGGGTGAGATATTATGCTTCCCCTGTATCCCCAACACCTAATTGCATAACCAGAAAGTTTCGGGAGTTTATAAGTGGGAATTCAAGTAGATCCTAGAATAATCTTTCCAACAGACACATGATATGATATGGGATCTATCATATGTTTGTTCCGGCTTATTTTGCAAGCCAATCCTTTGTTTTGTTTTTTGTTGTTGTGGTATTCGAGTTGCTTCAATGTCAAGTGTTGATTCCATACCTTCCCTAAGTGTTGTTCTCATATTCCTGTGTGAATACTAAGCCTTCTTGATCATCGAGGTTGTCAGGTCAATCCTTTTTCAATCGGCGTGTTTCTCTTCAAGTGGATCCGATCATTTCAACATCCGCAAGATCAATTATCACTTCTTCTCAACGGTGCTCATTTCATCTACCCCGAGTTGCCTTTGTTTTCCCGCCCACCCACCTTTTTTTCCTCGAGGACTCAGATTTCTTAATCAAGTATCCATTTTATTCTTGTGAAGTCTCTTCATTCTTTTCTTTCAATGTTCGTATTCGGTGATTCTCATGAAGATTCTAACGGAGCTTCAAGTTCATCATTCTTCGTTCTATTTCTTCTCCGGTGGATTCAATTCAAGCTTTCGGTGTTGACCATATCCTTTTCTTCCTTTCATATGATTTCTTATGCCGGTGCACCTTTTAATCATTAACATCTCTCTATTCATTTGTTCCGAAGTGTGAACATATCTCAGAAGATGTTATCTCATTAAATCCGTTCAAGCTATTTCGAGGTTGTTATCTCATTCAAAGCCATTTAATTCAACCGGTGCAATCTCTCTTTTCAAGTAATCGTTCGACGGTGTATCTTTTGAGTGGGCCCTAACCCACAGGTCTTTTCCCAGGATCTTACCTGACTCTTCTAATTTTCCCAGAGCTATCCTCAAATTTTTTCAAAGTTGACATAAGAATGAATTATCATCAGTCATATGTCTTTCTCCAAGATCTTTCAAAATTCTTTTCACCATTGGCTCAACCTTTCTATTGGTCATCCCGGATTGTCCCAACGATTCATGGTGGTGTCTCTCGTCGTCATTCTCAGATTTGAAGACCAAATAAGATTTTTCTCTCAATCTTGCTCCATTCTCTTCAAGATTCATGGTTCTAGCTTGTTGCCATCCTCTCATAATTGTTTTCGATTGTGAGAATTCTTTTCACCCATCCGGAGCATTTCATGAGTCTTTTCAGTTTGTTTCTCTGGAGGCCATCATTTCAGAAGATTTATTCGTTCTCAACATTCAGATCTCATTCCCCAACTCTACCGGTCGGTGCATCGTTTAAATATCATCTAATCAGTTCATGATCTCTTCGGTTTCATGCATTTATATTCTCTCAAGTATCTTCATTCTTTTTATAATTCTTCCCGGTGTTTCTTTATCTTTTCTTTGTTTATTTTCAATTCTTATGGTGGTTCATTCAAGATTTCTTTTCCTTCGTTATCATATCAATTTATTCGTTGTTTCAATCCTACCAGTGGTTCGTTGAAGACCTTCCCAAGTTTGCGCAATATCTCTCTTAATCCTTTCTACGAGAATGAGTAGTATGCCAAATCTGTTGCTTATCATCAATTTAATTAATGAAGGATAAGCATAATTTAATTCTTATTCTTGTTTCATCCGAGTGATTAATTCCTGCTTTCCGGAGTGGTTCATCATATCACATTATCGGTTCGAGATGCTTTATCTTTTCTTTTCCAAGAGTTCCAAGCTCTCGCAATTATATCACCATGGAGATTCATCTAAATCATTGCAAGGATTCACCTTGTGTTTTCAACCTCTCTTTCCTTTTGTTTGATCATCCTTTTGTTACCGGAGTTCTTCAGGGATGTTCTACATGATGGTTCACCAAGGATTTAATTCCTTCTCAAAGTGCTCATCAAGATTCTTTTCAGAGGGGTTCAAGCATTCTTCATCTTGCATTTCCAAGTGCAATTCTTTCATATCTCATCTTTTGAGGTAGTGTTTTGTCATTCTTGATAATTTCCCTTCATGTTTCATGATTCACAAGTTATCAAGAATGAGGTATTTTAAATCCATTAATCTCTTCGTTGGAGTTGTCTTGTGTCATATTTCACCTAAAGCCTTCACTAAGGAATGTTGCTATTGTGGTGCTTATCAATGATTCAAGTTATCTCTCTATCTTCTTGGTGGAAGAAGTTTTCATCTCTTCTTTATTCCCAATCAATCATTGTTTTTCGTTAGTGGTAGAATTTCACCTCAGTTTTGAGATGTTCTCCATAAGCCCACTATAAGCTTACTCTTTTCGTTGTTGGTTTTCCAACAACTCTGTTCAACCTTTTCATCGTAAGCATGCTCTTTCAATTTTATTTGCGAGAGTTGTCATTCTTCTTCTCCGTTCTTTTTCTTTCCAACCATCTAGTTTTTCCATTCATTTGTTCCGGAGGCATTGTGATGTTGCTCTCTTCACTCATCATATCGGATTGTCAGGACCATGTTCTTTTCGTGCCTATCCATTTAACCGGAGTGTTGTGTCCTCTGCTCAAGTTCTTTTCGCCTTATCAAGTCTTGCATCTCTTTTCAAACGGAGTGTCGTCCGAATTTGTTCTTCCTTGTTCCTATTTCCTAACGGAGTGCTTTCAACTTCATTCATCTCCGTTGCATTCTTTCTTTCAATTTGTTCAACATCTCAAGGTTCTTTGTTTTCACTCGTTTGTCAAAGAAGCAACTTAGTTTTACCTCTTCTCTTCCTTTTCCGTTTCCCTCCGGTGCCATTTTTGTCATTTTTGCCATGATTATTGTGTGCTCCATATGGGCATGAGCTCTACATGTGTTTCGGGCTATGCCATGCCATATTTACAGGGGTGTATGCCATGCATTTTTGTGTTCAATGTGGTGACAAGCACAAGCATGCAAAGTAGCTCTCGTGATGTTGCTGATTTTAGAGACTTAGAATTTCACCAAGTCTTTGTCTGTTGTTATTTTTATGCCATGTATTCATGTTGCTACAAAGAGATCCATGCCTCTTTTGAGTATGTTCAGTAAGGATGATTTGGGCATATGATTGTGCTCTATCACTCCACGTCTTTGTTTGCATTTATGGAGTGCACTATCATGACTCAATCTTGCTCTAATTTTGCTATAAAATATTTGTGGCAGATTGTTGACGTGCTAATCAATTTTGCCAAGGTTGTTGTAGTTGATCCATGCATGCTATGAGATTGTTCTTGCCATGTTTAGCTTCTTGATCATATCTTCTTGTTGGGAGTATGCTTAGTTTGTCATGCAATACCTTGTGTTGAGTGCATCGAGCTCGCAAACATGCCTTCATAATTCTGTTTATGCCATGTCTAGTTTTCTGCTAAGTCTGAATCTGTTAACGAAACTTGTTATGTTTACATGGGTGCCATCATAACTTCAAATCCTTTTTGACTTATGGTCAGTAAGGCACTTTTGTTATATGCTTTGAGTAGATTCATCCCATGCCTTGTATTGCTATGATATGTTCCTGTAGCATGTTGTTATCTTGCTCTAGTCTAAACATTGCTTCCTGATATTAAATCCTGACATGTTGTTATTTTCACTAAGTCTGTGATGTTGTTATCTTTTGCACTTTTGCCATGCTTGTTTGAACGTGCTCTTGTGTGATTTATGTTGGGGAACGTAGCAGAATTTTAAAATTTTCTATGCATCACCAAGATCAATCTATGGAGTAATCTAGCAATGAGGGAAGGAGAGTGCATCTACATACCCTTGTAGATCGCTAAGCGGAAGCGTTCAAGTGAACGGGGTTGATGGAGTCGTACTCGTCGTGATCCAAATCACCGATGATCCTAGCGCCGAACGGACGGCACCTCCGCGTTCAACACACGTACGGTTGGGAGAGACGTCTCCTCCTTCTTGATCCAGCAAGGGGGAAGGAGAGGTTGATGGAGATCCAGCAGCACGACGGCGTGGTGGTGGAAGCAGCGGGGATCTCGGCAGGGCTTCGCCAAGCTCAGCGAGAGGGAGAGGTGTTACGAGGGGAGAGGGAGGTGCCAGGGGCTAGGGTGCGGCTCCCATGTGCCTCCCCACTATATATAGGGGTGGAGGGGCTGGTTTCTTTCCCTCCAAGTCCAATGGGGCATTGGCAAAGGTGGGGGAAAGAAATCCCATCATTTCCCTTCCCCACCGATTGTTATCCCCCCTTTTTAGGGATCTTGATCTTATCCCTTCGGGATATGATCTTATTCCTTCTAAGGGGGGATCTTGGTGCACCTTGACCAGGGGTGTGGGGCCTTGCCCCCACTACCCACGTTCATGTGGGTCCCCCCATGCAGGTGGGCCCCACTCCGGAACCTTCTAGAACCTTCCTGGTACAATACCGAAAAATCCCGAACATTTTTTGATGGCCAAAATAGGACTTCCCATATATAAATATTTACCTGCAGACCATTCCGGAACTCCTCGTGACGTCCGGGATCTCATCCGGGACTCCGAACAACTTTCGGGTTACCGCATACTAATATCTCTACAACCCTAGCGTCACCGAACCTTAAGTGTGTAAACCCTACGGGTTCGGGAGACACGCAGACATGACCGAGACGACTCTCCGGTCAATAACCAACAGCGGGATCTGGATACCCATGTTGGCTCCCACATGTTCCACGATGATCTCATCGGATGAACCACGATGTCGAGGATTCAATCAATCCCGTATTCAATTCCCTTTGTCCAACGGTATTGTACTTGCCCGAGATTCGATCGTCGGTATCCCGATACCTTGTTCAATCTCGTTACTGGCAAGTCTCTTTACTCCTTCCGTAACACATCATCCCGTGATCAATTCCTTGATCACATTGTGCACATTATGATGATGTCCTACCGAGTGGGCCCAGAGATACCTCTCCATTACACGGAGTGATAAATCCCAGTCTCGATTCGTGCCAACCCAACAGACACTTTCGGAGATACCTGTAGTGAACCTTTATAGCCATCCAGTTACGTTGTTACGTTTGGTACACCCAAAGCATTCCTACGGTATCTGAGAGTTGCACAATCTCATGGTCTAAGGAAATGATACTTGACATTAGAAAAGCTTTAGTAAACGAACTACACGATCTTGTGCTAGGCTTAGGATTGGGTCTTGTCCATCACATCATTCTCCTAATGATGTGATCCCGTTATCAATGACATCCAATGTCCATGGTCAGGAAACCGTAACCATCTATTGATCAACGAGCTAGTCAACTAGAGGCTTACTAGGGACATGGTGTTGTCTATGTATCCACACATGTATCTGAGTTTCCTATCAATACAATTCTAGCATGGATAATAAACGATTATCATGAACAATGAAATATAATAATAATAACTAATTTATTATTGCCTCTAGGGCATATTTCCAACAGTCTCCCACTTGCACTAGAGTTAATAATCTAGTTCACATCGCCATGTGATTAACACTCACAGGTCACATCGCCATGTGACCAACATCCAAGAGTCTACTAGACTCAATGATCTAGTTCACATCACTATGTGATAAACACTCAAAGAGTTCTGGGTTTGATCATGTTATGCTTGTGAGAGAGGTTGTAGTCAACGGGTCTTGCCATATTCAGATCCCTATGTATTTCGCAAAACTTTATATCGTAGATGCTGCTGCCACGTTCCACTTGGAGCTATTCCAAATTGTTGCTCCATTATACGTATCCGGTATCTCTACTCAGAGCTATCCGGATAGGTGTCAAGCTTGCATCGACGTAACTCTTTACGTCGAACTCTTTATCACCTCCATAACAGAGAAACATTTCCTTATTCCTCTAAGGATAATTTTGACCGCTATCTGGTGATCTACTCCTAGATCACCTTTGTACCCTCCTGCCAGACATGTGGCAAGGCACACATCAGGTGCGGTACTTCAGCATGGCATACCATATAGAGCCTATGACAAAAGCATAGGGTACGACCTTCGTCCTTTCTCTTTCTTATGCCATGGTCAAGCTTTGAGTCTTACTCAACTTCACACCTTACAACTCAGGTAAGAACCCCTTCTTTGACTGATCTATTTTGAACTCCTTCAAAAACATGTCAAGGTGTGCGTTCTTTAAAAGTACCATC
Organism: Triticum dicoccoides; assembly: GCF_002162155.2. Classification (NCBI taxonomy): domain Eukaryota; kingdom Viridiplantae; phylum Streptophyta; class Magnoliopsida; order Poales; family Poaceae; genus Triticum; species Triticum dicoccoides. Next base: position 408,844,798 of record NC_041390.1, on the reverse strand, counting down.
AGGCGTCTTGATCCATCTCTATAGATCTTGATGCCCAATATGTAAGCAGCTTTATCTAGGTCTTCCTTTGAAAAACACTCTTCAAACAACCATTTATGCTTTCCAGAAATTCTACATTATTTCGGATCAACAATATGTCATCCACATATACTTATCAGAAATGTTGTAGTGCTCCCACTCACTTTCTTGTAAATACAAGTTTCTAGCAAACATTGTATAAACCTAAAAGCTTTGATCACTCCATCAAAACATATATTCCGATTCCGAGATGCTTGCTCTAGTCCATAGAAGGATTGCTGGAGCCAGCATACCTTTTAGCATCCTTAGGATCGACAAAACCTTTTATTGTATCACATACAACATTTCTTACGAAAATTGGTAAGAAAACTTGTTTTGACATCCATCTGTAAGATTTCATAATCGAAAAATACAGCTAATGCTATCATGATTCCGACGGACTTAAGCATCGTTACCGGTGAGAAATTCTCATTGTAGTCAACTCCTTGAACTTGTGAAAAGACTCTTTCCCACAAGTCGAGCTTCATAGACGGTAACATTACCGCCCACGTCCGTCTTCTTCTTAAAGATCCATTTATCTCAATGTCTTGCCAATCATCGGGCAAGTCCACCAAAGTCCATACTTTGTTCTGATATATGGATCCTATCTCGGATTTCATGGCTTCTAACCATTTGTCAGAATACGGGCCCATCATCGCTTCTCCATAGCTCGTAGGTTCATTGTTGTCTAACAACATGATATCTAAGACGAGATTACCGTACCACTTAGGAGTAGTACATATCCTTGTCGACCTACGAGGTTCGATATCAACTTGATCCGAAGCTTCATGATCACTATCATTAACTTCCTATTCATCAGACGTAGGCGCCACAGAAAAACATCTTTCTGTGTTGCATCACTCTCTGGTTGAAGTAAAGGTTCGACAACCTCATCAAGTTCTATCTTCCTCCCACTCAATTCTTTCGAGAGAAACTCCTTCTCGATAAAGGACCCGTTCTTAGCGACAAACAATTTGCCCTCAGATCTGAGATAGAAGGTATACCCTACTATCACCTTTGGGTATCCTATGAAGATGTGTTTGTCCGCTTTGGGTTCGAGCTTCTCCGGCTGAAGCCTTAAGCATCGCAGCCCCAAACATTTAAGAAACGACAACTTTGGTTTGTTTCCAAACCAATGTTCATACGACGCCGTCTCAACGGACTTAGATGGTGTCCTATCTAAAGTGAATGCCGCTGTCTCTAACGCATAACCTCAAAATGAAAACGGTAGATTGATAAGAGACATCATAGATCGCACCATATCTCATAAGGTTCGATTACGATGTCCGGACACACCATAACCCAATGGTGTTCCAGGTGGCTTCAACTGTGAAACAATTCCACAATGTCTTAAGTGTTTGCCAAACTCATAACTCAGATATTCTCATTGATCATATCGTAGGAATTTGATCTTCTTGTTATGATGATTCTTAACTTCACTCTGAAATCGCTTGAACTTTTCAAACATTTCAGACTTGTGCTTCATTAAGTAAATATACCTATATCTACTCAAATCGTCAGTGAAGATGAGAAAATAGCGATATCCACCGCACGCTTCAATTCTCATTGGATCACACGCATCAGCATGTATGATTTCCAACAAGTCACTTGCCCGTTTCATTGTACCTAAAAGCGGGGTCTTAGTCATCCTGCCCATGAGGCATGGCTCGCATGTGTCAAGTGATTCAAAATCAAGTGACTCCAAACATCCATCGACATGGAGTTTCTTCATGCATATTACGCCAATATGACCTAAGCGGCAGTGCCACGAGAAAGTGGTACTATCATTATTAACTCTACATCTTTTGGCGTGAACATGTGTATTACCACGATCGAGATTCAATGAACCATTCACATAGGGTGCATGACCATGAAAGGTATCATTCATGTAAACAGAATAACCATTATTCTCTAACTTAAATGAATGCCCGTATTGCAATGAACATGATCTAATCATATTCATGCTCAACGTAGACACCTGATAGCATTTATCTAGGTTCAATACTAATCCTGAAGGCAGATGGAGCGTGCGATGGTGATCTCATCAACTTTGGAAACACTTCCAACACACATCGTCACCTCGCCCTTAGCCAATCTCCGTTTAGTCCGTAGCTTTTGCTTCAAGTCACCAGTAATAGCAACTGAACCGGTATCCAATACCCAGGTGCTACCAGGAGTACTAGCGAGGTACACATTAATAACACATATATACTTTGTTGAAGTTGCCAGCCTTCTTATCTACCATGCATTTGGGGTAATTCCGCTACCAGTGACCGTTCCCCTTACAATAGAAGCACTTAGTCTCGGGTTTGGGTTCAACCTTGGGTTCCTTTACTGGAGCGGCAACTGGTTTGCCATCCATGAAGTTTCCCTTCTAGCCCTTGCCCTTCTTGAAACCAGTGGTCTTGTTAAACCATCAACACTTGATGCTCCTTCTTGATTTCTACCTTTTACGGTCTTAAGCACCGCGAACAGCTCCGGGATCAACTCCATCCCTTGCATGTCATAGTTCATCACGAAGATCTAGTAGCTTAGTGATAGTGGCTAGAGAACTCTATCAATCACTATCTTATCTGGAAGTTTAACTCCCACTTGATTTAAGTGATTGTAGCACCCAGACATTCTGAGCACATGCTCACTAGCTGAGCTATTCTCCTCCATCTTGTTGGCTAAAGAACTTGTCAGAGGTCTCACACCTCTCAACACGGGCATGAGCCTGAAATCCCAATTTCAGCTCTTGGAACATCTCATATGTCTTATGGCGTTCAAAACGTCATTGGAATCCCGATTCTAAGCCGTAAAGTATGGTGCACTAAACTATCAAGTAGTCATCAGGATGTGTCTCTCAGGTGTTCACAACATCCACAGACGATGTTGTAGGGGTTTGCACATCGAGCGATGCATCAAAGACATAAGCCTTCTGTGTAGTAGTGACGACACTCCTCGGACTACGGACCTAGTCCGCATCATTGCTTATAATATCTTTCAACTTAATCTTTCTCTAGGAACGTATTGAAACAGGGAGCTACAACGTGAGCTATTTATCTACAACATATTTGCAAAGACAATTTAGACTATGTCCATGATAATTGAGTTCATCTAATCAAGTTATTTAATGAACTCCCACTAAGATAGACATCCCTCTAGTCATCTAAGTGAAACATGATCCGAGTCAACTAGGCCGTGTCCGATCATCACGTGAGACGGACTAGTCATCAACGGTGAACATCTCATGTTGATCGTATCTTCTATACGACTCATGTTCGACCTTTCGGTCTTCCGTGTTCCGAGGCCATGTCTGTACATGCTAGGCTCATCAAGTCAACCTAAGTGTTTCGCATGTGTCCTGAGGCCATGTATGTACATGCTAGGCTCGTCAACACCCATTGTATTCGAACATTAGAATCTATCACACCCGATCATCACGTGGTGCTTCGAACTAACGAACCTTCGCAACGGTGCACAGTTAGGGGGAACACTTTTCTTGAAATTTTAGTGAGGGATCATCTTATTTAAGCTACCGTCATTCTAAGCAAATAAGATGTAAAACATGATAAACATCACATGCAATCAAATAGTGACATGATATGGCCAATATCATTTTGCTCCTTTTGATCTCCATCTTTGGGGCTCCATGATCATCGTTGTCACCGGCATGACACCATGATCTCCATCATCATGATCTCCATCATCGTGTCTTCTTGAAGTTGTCTCGTCATCTATTACTTCTACTACTATGGCTAACGCTTTAGCAATAAAGTAAAGTAATTACATGACGTTTATGTTGACACGCAGGTCATAAATAAATTAAGACAACTCCTATGGCTCCTGCCGGTTGTCATACTCATCGACATGCAAGTCGTGATTCCTATTACAAGAACATGATCAATCTCATACATCACATATCATTCATCACATCCTTTTGGCCATATCACATCACAAGGCATATGCTGCAAAAACAAGTTAGACGTCCTCTAATTGTTGTTGCAAGTTTTTACGTGGCTGCTATAGGTTTCTAGCAAGAACGTTTCTTACCTACGCGAAAACCACAACGTGATATGCCAATTTCTATTTACCCTTCATAAGGACCCTTTTCATCGAATCCGATCCGACTAAAGTGGGAGAGACAGACACCCACTAGCCACCTTATGCAACTAGTGCATGTCAGTCGATGGAACCAGTCTCACGTAAGCGTACGTGTAAGATCGGTCCGGGCCGCTTCATCCCACGATGCCGCCGAATCAAGATAAGACTAGTAAAGGCAAGTAAATTGACAAAATCGACGCCCACAACTGCTTTGTGTTTTACTCGTGCATAGAAACTACGCATAGACCTAGCTCATGATGCCACTGTTGGGGAACGTAGCAGAATTTTAAAATTTTGTACGCATCACCAAGATCAATCTATGGAGTAATCTAGCAATGAGGGAAGGAGAGTGCATCTACATACCCTTGTAGATCGCTAAGCGGAAGCGTTCAAGTGAACGGGGTTGATGGAGTCGTACTCGTCGTGATCCAAATCACCGATGATCCTAGCGCCGAACGGACGGCACCTCCGCGTTCAACACACGTACGGTTGGGAGAGATGTCTCCTCCTTCTTGATCCAGCAAGGGGGAAGGAGAGGTTGATGGAGATCCAGCAGCACGACGGCGTGGTGGTGGAAGCAGCGGGGATCTCGGCAGGGCTTCGCCAAGCTCAGCGAGAGGGAGAGGTGTTACGAGGGGAGAGGGAGGTGCCAGGGGCTAGGGTGCGGCTCCCATGTGCCTCCGCACTATATATAGGGGTGGAGGGGCTGGTTTCTTGCCCTCCAAGTCCATTGGGGCGTTGGCAAAGGTGGGGGAAAGAAATCCCATCATTTCCCTTCCCCACCGATTGTTATCCCCCCTTTTTACGGATCTTGATCTTATCCCTTCGGGATATGATCTTATTCCTTCTAAGGGGGGATCTTGGTGCACCTTGACTAGGGGTGTGGGGCCTTGCCCCCACTACCCACGTTCATGTGGGTCACCCCATGCAGGTGGGCCCCACTCCGGAACCTTCTAGAACCTTCCTAGTACAATACCGAAAAATCCTGAACATTTTCCGGTGGCCAAAATAGGACTTCCCATATATAAATCTTTACCTGTGGACCATTCCGGAACTCCTCGTGACGTCCAGGATCTCATCCGGTACTCCGAACAACTTTTGGGTTACCGCATACTAATATCTCTACAACCCTAGTGTCACTGAACCTTAAGTGTGTAGACCCTACGGGTTCGGGAGACACGCAGACATGACCGAGACGACTCTCCGGTCAATAACCAACAGCGGGATCTGGATACCCATGTTGGCTCCCACATGTTCCATGATGATCTCATTGGATGAACCACGATGTCGAGGATTCAATCAATCCCGTATTCAATTCCCTTTGTCCAACGGTATTGTACTTGCCCGAGATTCGATCGTCGGTATCCCGATACCTTGTTCAATCTCGTTACCGGCAAGTCTCTTTACTCGTTCCGTAACACATCATCCCGTGATCAACTCCTTGATCACATTGTGCATATTATGATGATGTCCTATCGAGTGGGCCCAGAGATACCTCTCCATTACACGGAGTGACAAATCCCAGTCTCGATTCGTGCCAACCCAACAGACACTTTTGGAGATACTTGTAGTGAACCTTTATAGCCACCCAGTTACGTTGTGACGTTTGGTACACCCAAAGCATTCCTACGGTATCCAGGAGTTGCACAATCTCATGGTCTAAGGAAATGATACTTGACATTAGAAAAGCTTTAGCAAACGAACTACACGATCTTGTGCTAGGCTTAGGATTGGGTCTTGACCATCACATCATTCTCCTAATGATGTGATCCCTTTATCAACGACATCCAATGTCCATGGTCAGGAAATCGTAACCATCTATTGATCAACGAGCTAGTCAACTAGAGGCTTACTAGGGACATGGTGTTGTCTATGTATCCACACATGTATCTGAGTTTCCTATCAATACAATTCTAGCATGGATAATAAATGATTATCATGAACAATGAAATATAATAATAATAACTAATTTATTATTGCCTCTAGGGCATATTTCCAACAATTTAGCCGTAGCTCGGTGTTCATCTTTTGTCAAGCATCTTGAGTAGATCACTGCCATGTGCTTTGTTGCTATGTTGGAGTGCATTAGCTTACTTTTTTTGTTGCATTCTAGATGGCATCGTGTTGTTAATCGCAGAGTTGTGTCATTATTGTTTTGCTTGCCATTTGCAAACCGTGCATCCGATTTCGGTGATCTTTATATCGATATCGACCGAAATCAACTCATCCTTCCAGCAGCACACTTGGTTTGCCAAGTTGAGGCCTAATTCAATATTTTCCTTCCGGAGCACGCATATGCATTGCATATCACATCCCGCATATCATGCCATGTTTTGCATCATGTTGCTTGCGCATTGCACCGTGGTTGATTGTGGTTTCCTTTGATTGTGTTCTTGCTGTGGGTAGAGCCAGGAGACGAGTTCATGCTCGAGGAACCGTTGAGTACGCTTACGAGGATCAGGCTTTCGTCAACTCGGAGAACTTTGCAGGCACGATGATCATACCCTCGAAATCACTTCTATCTTTGCTTGCTAGTTGCTCGCTCTATTGCTATGCCGTGATACCTACCACTTGCTTTATCATGCCACCCATATTGCCATGTCAAGCCTCTAACCCACCTTGTCCTAGCAAACCGTTGTTTGGCTATGTTACCGCTTTGCTCACCCCTCTTATAGCGTTGTTAGTTGAAGGTGAAGATGGAGTTTGTTCCTTGTTGGAACATGATTATTGTTGGGATATAACAATATATTTTATTTAATTAATGCATCTATATACTTGGTAAAGGGTGGAAGGCTCGGCCTTATGCCTGGTGTTTTGTTCCACTCTTGCCGCCCTAGTTTCCGTCATACCGGTGTTATGTTCCTTGATTTTGCGTTCCTTACGCGGTTGGGTTATAATGGGAACCCCTTGACAGTTTGCCTTGAATAAAATTCCTCCAGCAAGTCCCAACCTTGGTTTTACATTTGCACTAACAACCTAGCCTTTTTCCCTTGGGTTTCCGGAGCCCGAGGGTCATCTTTATTTTAACCACCCCGGGTCAGTGCTCCTCTGAGTGTTGGTCCAAAGTAGAGTCCTTTGCAGCGCCCCCTCGGGGAAACTCGAGGTTTGGTTTTAGCTGTACGGAGCGCTCATCCGGTGTGCCCTGAGAACGAGATATGTGCAGCTCCTATCGGGATTTGTCGGCACATCCGGGCGGCTTTGCTGGTCTTGTTTTACCATTGTAGAAATGTCTTGTAACCGGGATTCCAAGTCTGATTGGGTCTTCCTGGGAGAAGGAATATCCTTCGTTGACCGTGAGAGCTTGTGATGGGCTAAGTTGGGACACCCCTGCAGGGTTTTGAACTTTCGAAAGCCGTGCCTTCGGTTATGGGCAGGGTTTTGAACTTTCGAAAGCCATGCCTGCGGTTTTGAACTTCTTGATCACTTCTAATTCACGATCGTGCTTTGCTTATCTTCTCGCTCTCATTTGTGTAAGTTAGCCACCATATATGCTAGTGCTTGCTGCAGCTCCACCTCACTACTCCTTTTCCTACCCATAAGCTTAAATAGTCTTGATCGCGAGGGTGTGAGATTGCTGAGTCCCCGTGACTCACAGATTACTTCAAACAGTTGCAGGTGTCGATGATAACCGTGCAGGTGACGCAACCAAGCTCAAGGAGGAGCTAGATGAAGATCGTGTTTGTTGTGTTGTTTCGTTTCCAGTTGATCAGTAGTGGAGCCCAGTCGGGGCGATCGGGGATCTAGCATTAGGGGTGGTCTTCTTTTATTTTGGTTCCGTAGTCGGACCTTGATTGTATTCTGGATGTTGTAATGCTATATTCACGTATTGTGTGAAGTGGCGATTGTAAGCCAACTCTTTATCCCTTTCTTATTCAGTACATGGGATGTGTAAAGATTACCCCTCTTGAGACATGCCCACTATGCGGTTATGCCTCTAAGTCGTGCTCCGACACGTGGGAGATATAGCCGCATCGTGGGTGTTACAACGCCCCCTCCTTTGCTTCTTCTCCCTCTCTTCCACTAAGGCCCAATAAGGCCCATACACCTCCCGGGGGGTTCCGGTAACCTCCCGGTGCTCCGGTATACTCCCGATTTCACCCGGAACCATTCCGATGTCCAAACATAGGCTTGCAATATATAGATCTTTACATCTCGACCATTTTGAGACTCCTCGTCATGTCTGTGATCAAATCCGGGAGTCCGAACTACCTTCGGTACATCAAAACACATAAACTCGTAATACCGATCGTCACCGAACGTTAAGCGTGCGGACCCTACGGGTTCGAGAACTATGTAGACATGACCAAGACATGTCTCCGTTCAATAACCAATAGTGGAACCTGGATGCTCATATTGGTTCCTACATATTCTACGAAGATCTTTATCGGTCAAACCGCATAACATTATATGTTGTTCCCTTTGTCATCGGTATGTTACTTGCCCGAGATTCGATCGTTGGTATCTCAATACCTAGTTCAATCTCGTTACCGGCAAGTCTATTTACTCGTTTCGTAATGCTACATCCCGTAACTAACTCATTAGTTACATTGCTTGTAAGGCTTATGGTGATGTACATTACCGAGAGGGCCCAGAGATACCTCTCCGACAATCTGAGTGACAAATCCTAATCTTGATCCATGCCAACTCAACAAACACCATTAGAGACACCTATAGATCACCTTTATAATCACCCAGTTACATTGTGACGTTTGGTAGCACACAAAGTGTTCCTCTGGTATTCAGGAGTTGCATGATCTCGTACTCATAGGAACATGTATAGTTATGGAGAAAGCAATAGCAACAAACTAAACAATCATCATGCTAAGCTAACGGATGGATTAAGTCAATCACATCATTATCTAATGATGTGATTCCATTAATCAAATAACAACTCAGGTCTATGGTTAGGAAACATAACCATCATTGATTCAACGAGCTAGTCAAGTAGAGGCAAACTAGTGACACTCTGTTTGTCTATGTATTCACACATGTACTAAGTTTCTGGTTAATACAACTCTAGCATGAATAATAAACATTTATCATGCTATAAGGAAATATAAACAACAACTTTATTATTGCCTCTAGGGCATATTTCCTTCACAAGTGCCATGATTTAAGACCAGAACATGCTATGTTTTCATGAATATATTTGTGTTATTAATCTCATATGAAAGTTGTATGCACATGTTATTGTTCTGAACTGTAGACCCTAAGGTGACAATAATTGAGATACTCTTCGAGAATGCCTTTAACTTGAGGAGTTCATGTATTCACTCTATATTAATGCCTTTTGTTCCGGTTCTCTATTAAAAGGAACACCTTAATTACCCTTATTTTCCATTAGGACCCCACTGCCACAGGTGGGTAAGACAAAATATGTCATGTAAGTTCTTACTATAACCACGTATAACCATATACAGGATACATTCCTACATATGATTGATGAATTGGAACTTCTGTGTACCGCTCTAAGTTGTGACAGTTACATATTGAATTTCATCTAGTTACCATTGTTGTTCCATGCCTACACTTTAATGCTACTGCCTTTGCTAAAGTTACTTTTGCTATTGTTTTGCAAACTTGTTACTATTGATGTTGCTACTGTTACTTTATCACTACAGCTATCATATTACTGTGCTACTAATAAATTGCTGCCATTAAAGTTATTTCCCACGTGTGGTTAATTGACAACTCAATTGCTATGACTTATAAATTCTTTGACTCCCCATGTGTCAAATCAATAAATTTAGGTGAAATACTACCCTCGGATACGGTTGCGATTCCCTATACTTGTGGGTATCCGTGGTCACGGACGAGACCACCGACAACTGCTCACGGGACCACCGAGAACTCCACACCATTAGCACCTCTATTACCACAAAACCGACCCATCCACCTCCATCATCGACCTCACCTCCACCGGCGACCCCCATGCCACGGACTTCGACAAGAAATAGTATGACATGGGAGATGACGGCGCATCGTGTCGCATAAGTGGGTCAGTATGTGTCCCGTCTTACCCTTCCTCGCCGGTGGTTGCAGCTTCACTTCCCGGGGGTCATGGCCGCCGAACATGGACACGCAGGGGAATAATAAGGAATTGGAGGATGGGCGTTGGCGAAGATTTGGTGTAGGTTAGGATTTGTATGCTTTTGTTTAATGAAATATGTCAAAAATATAATGAATGCAGTCATCACAATCAACCAGTTTGCATGAAAATCGTCTAGTTTGTTCCAATTCCATTTGAAATGTATGTGGACACAGTCGGATGGACGACTCGCGTATCATTGTCCGCGGTGCATCAATGGAAGGATACATTTCAAGGTCGGCGTTGACGATGCCCTAAGGGCATGTCTAGCCGATCCCCTAAAATTCTATGGAGTAAATTTTCAGTTTTATTCCTTTAACTGGCACCTAGCCGATCTCCTTAACCGGCCCCTAGCCGATCTCTTTAACCGGTTAGAGGAGTAAAAAAACTTACTCCTCGGTACCGCGGGCTCCTATTTTTACTCGACGCCTACCTGCCCAAGTAAAAAAGGCACCTCCCTCGGTCACACCCACCCCACCCCGCGCGGCATCTACTCTGGCGCCTCCCCTCTAGCCTCCGCCGGCCACCACCAGCGCTAGTAGGACCCGCCGTGCTACTCCCCCACCCGGATTTGGTGCTCTCTTGCCGGCGCCGGCGCCTAAATCGGCAGATCTACTGCCCTCCCTATCGGCGTCGCATTTGACGCATCCTGGCCGCCGGTGCCGCTGCATTTTGGATGGATTCATCTGAGGGCAAATCGCCTTGGCCTTGCAAAAGATCAGTGCCACATCTCGGTATGTCCTCCCCCTCCTGGCAGTCAGATCTCACTCATTGACCGGCAACCGGCGCAGCCACGTCTGGCCAGAGCAAGTGGAGGTGTACATTGGCAGAACTCCGTCGCCTCTACCCAGAGCAAGTGGAGGCATAACTCCGCCTGTACGAGCATCTAGCTGGGTGGGGTGGGGGTGGAGGGCGGGGGCGGAGGTCATTATGTTGTCAAGCGACGGCGAGGACAACAGCAGTACCAGAAGCAGCAGAAGTGGAGGCA